>NC_080433.1:2149484-2497408 GCF_028018845.1 Melospiza georgiana
GGGATCACACCCCGAAAAACTCAATTTCACTCCCCTTTCCAAACTTCTTGATGGATTTGAAGCGAAAGCCCTCCCTCCACCTGAGGTTTTTCCTAAATCCTTGATCACAGAATCCTGGAATCATTTAGGCTGGAAAAGACCTCCCAGATCATCAAATCCAACCATCACTATGTTCACCATTAAAGCCCATCCTCAAAAGTTGATTTTGGACACTTCCAGGGATGGGGACTCCATCACTGCCCTGGGCAGCTGTGCCAGGACTTTAAAGGGCTTTAAAAGACTTTAAAATCCTTTCAAGGAGGGAATTTTCCTGATACCCAAACTAAACCTCCCCTGGCACAATTTGGCAACCATTGCACTACAGAATTTCATAGTATTTCAAGTATTATTTTCTTCAGATAATACAATAATCCCAAAATATTCAGAGCTGCAAGGGACCACATAGTGATAAATACACTTCATATATTTATATATGTAATATGTAATATATAATACATAATATATAATATATAATGTATAATATATAATATATAATATATAATATATAATATATAATATATAATATATAATATATAATATATAATATATAATATATAATATATAATACATTATACATTATACATTATATATTATATATTATATATTATATATTATATATTATATATTATATATTATATATTATATATCATGTATTATGTATTTCTAAATATATTCACTTATATATTTCTAAATATTTAATTTAAATTTTTATTAAATAATATATTTTTATAACTATTTTCTATTTCTAAATATAAAATATAATATATTTATATATATTTTATATATTTTTACATAAAATAGTCCTACAATAATCACTAGGTTTCATAACATTTTCTTCAGATTTGTCCAACTTTTCAGCTTATTTTGATTCCCTCAGACCTGACCTCATTTCTGGTACCACAGAGAGTGAGAGGAGGGTGACAGCCCGTAATAAAATTCTCTGCAAGAGGAAACAAAGCCCACAGAGAAGCACCTAAACCCCGAGGATTTGATTTATCTCCTTAAATCTGACATTTTTCAGGCAGAGCAGACAAGGAGTTTCATTCACTTCACCTGTAAATCTGCCCATAATTCATGTGAAACACCGATTTTTGGGATGTATTTCATGCCTGAACATCTCCCCACTTTAGTCCATTTCTAGCTGTACATTTTAAACCCATGCAGAGACAGTAAATGATGAAGAAATGGTAGAGTCACCATCCCTGGGAGTGTCCAAAAAAACATGTGGATGTGGCATTTAAGGGCATACATGAGTGGTGACCATGGTGGTGGTGATGGTTGGACTTGGTGATCTCCAAATTCTTTTCCAACCTTAATTCCAACCTTAATTCCACGGTTCCAAGAACATGGAGCTTGGCACAGGGAGTTTGATTCAAGCAGCAGCTCCTCCACTCAGCTTCAGTCCCAAAAACCTTCCCCACCCATTCCCTGCCCCACAGCCCTGCTGATGGCCCCTGTCCCACCCTGGCAGTGCCCAAGGCCAGGCTGGACAAGGCTTGGAGCACCCTGGGATGGTGGGAGGTGTGCCTGCCCATGGATTGGGTGGGAACTGGATGGGTTTAAGGTCCCATCCAACCCTAATTATTCTGTAATTCTGTGTCTTGGAGCAGGAAGGAGTAGGAATTGCCACTTCCCCTTCCCACCCATGATTTTATCATTCCTCCTCATCTGTTCTATTCCTGAGGGAATCCAACCCAACTTTCCCAGCCTTTCTTCCCAGGGCAGAAGGTTGTCCTAAGATATTTGTGTATTCTGTCCCCACCTGTCCGAGGTGGGACAGTTCTCTCTGTTCATGGGGCAGGTTTCTTTCTCTCTCCCACAGCCAACCCTCCCTCCAGCAGATCTCTGCTGTCCATGGCCACTGAGTGTCCCTGCAGGGCTGATCCAATCCCAGCATCCCATGGGAGATGCTCCGCCCAGGGGAGGAGCCAAGCATTCCTACCTGGATCCAATCTGAGCCTGGCCCAGCACAGCAGCCTTTGCCCCCTGCATTGCCAGAGGAGCAGCTTTGTGCTGCCCTGCATGGCCAGAGGGAGCCCAGGCCCATCTGCAGCAGCCCTGGAGCTGCAGAGGAAAACTCCCCCCTTGTGCAGGATCCCTGCTGCAGCAGAGCCACAGCTGGCACTGCAGGAGGGCTGAGCCCCCATGGGATGGGGCTGGGACACCCCCCTGGCACACAGGGGGCAGGGACTGCTCTCACTCTGGCTGTGGGTTGGTTTCTTTTTTGTACAATTGCATTTGTATTTTTAATTTTCATACTCCTGTTACTCCTATTCCCATATCTTTTCCTAGTAAAGCACTATTCCCATTCCCATATATTTCCCTAGTACAGATCTGTTATTCCCATTCCCATATCTTTGCCTGAGAGCCCCTTAACTTCAAAATTTTAACAATTTGGAGGGAGGGGATTTATTTACATTTTACATTTCAGGAGAGGCTCCTGCCTTCCTCAGCAGACACCTGGCTTTCCAAACCAGGACAGATTGCCACCAATACTGACCCACAGGCTGTCAGGTAATTTCTGACTCTGTCAGTGGTTTTTATGTACTATTATATTTGTATTTTAAGTTTCCTAGTAAACTCTTATTCCTATTCCTCTATCTTTGCCCGAGAGCCCCTTAATTTCAAATTTATAATAATTCAGAGGGAGAGGGTTTGCATTTTCCATTTCAGGGGAGGCTCCTGCCTTCCTTAGCAGACACCTGGCTTTCCAAACCAAGACAAAGCTGAATGTGCTCCAAACACCCCTTACCCCAATCCTAATCCCTTCCTGTCCTGCAATATCCTTCAGGGGAGTCTAGACAATTCCTGGCAGACACCAGTGAGGCTGCCAGCATTCCTTTCTATAAAATAATATAAAATTTCCTTGGATATCCATCCTTTATTCTCCCCACCATCTCCCAGTGTGGATCACACTTTGCACATCCACAGCAGCTGCCACCAAGCCTCCTAAAAATGACACTTTCCTGCCTTTGCCTCTTTCAGAACCATGGAATCTCAACAAATAATTTTATTTTCCCCCTCACTGCACTTATGTAAACATCTCACAGATCCATCAGCCCATTCCTGCCCCAAATAACACAGAAGATTTTGTGGCAGGCATCAAAATTTGCTGACACCCCTGCTGTCACAGCCCTGCTCAGCACCACAAGGATCATCACCAAACCAGAATTAACCTTTCTTCCTTCATTTATGATAATTTCCCATCAATTCTTACATTTGCATCTCCTGGTCAGGTTTTTTTTATCAATTAAAAACAAAAGAAAACAAATCAAAAAAAAACCCCCAGCAACCAACAAAATAACCCCACTGCAAAGTTCTTTATCCATTTCAAGTGCTCTGAGTGATTAAATAAATAAATAAACCTCACAAGAGCCAATTTTTCCACTACATAAATAATTTGCAGGCTCTTTTGTAGATGTAAATAAGACATTTCTGCTTGTTCTCCAATCCTCAGCTGGAGGCTTTAAGGAGAAGCTGCTGATTTTTCCTGGCTCCTCAGTGACTTCAGACTCCTCCTTCCTAAAAAAACTCTTCTGACATCGTGCCTTGGAGCTTAAATTCAGTTCTGAATTCTTTCTAAAGCCTCCAGCTCTGCCTGGCTGTTTTTATTATCAGAAGGGAAACTCTTATTTAAGAGTTTCTGGGTTGTTTCCCTGTCTACACTCTCACAACTCCAGACCGGTTTCAAAGAAATCATTTCTCTTTCCCATAATGTTGATTTTTTTTTTCCTTTTTTAACACAAAATCTTGTGCAATTCAACAAACCCACGATGCCTTCTGCAGGTGTCTTGTTTTTAAGGGTCTGAAGATCCATCAAACAGATTTGCTCCACAAAACCCACAACAGTCATCTCTCCCTCCTACAGCCTCCTCTCAAAAATATCTCAGCTTATCAGCTCTCTTGGGGCTCCATTTCTACATTTTAAGTTATTTGTGCCAAATAAACACAGCTCCAGCCTTGGCAGCTGCAGTGTTTGTGTCTTTGGTGTTTTTCTTCCTCTCCAAAGCAAGGTCATTCCAAGTCTGGACAAGTGAGAAGCAGCAGCCAGGGAGGAATTTTGCTTTCTTTGCCTGTTTAGGAGTTTGGAATTTGGGTTTTTGCTTTATCTCCTTTTCTGTTGATTTTATTGATATTCAGCCTGCTCCTCTGGATGTTTAATCACAGAATATCCTGAGTGGGAAGGGACTCATCCAGTTCAAACACCCCAAAATCCCACCCTGAGAGCTTTGTCCAAATATTTTTTGGGAATGTGCCCATTCCCTGGGGACCCTGTTCCGTGCCCACCACCCTCTGGGGAAAGAAATTTTCCTAAAATCCAACCTGAACCTCTTGACAAAGCTTAATTCCATTAAATAAAAGGAGAAATTCCACTCCATTCCCAATCCTTGGTCCCCAGACAGAATTCCTGCCTACACCTCCAGTTCCTACAGCACAGGGGGTTTTATTTTTATTTTATTTTATTTTATTTTAAATTTTTTCCCTGGATGTGGGCCCCTCTTCCTCTGAATTTTTCTCTCCCTAGACAGAGGAATTCTTTAAATAAAGGCATGTTCCCCCACCTCCCACAACAAGTCTGTCTTCCCTGCCTGGTCTGCAAACAGCTTTACAGATTCCCACTGACATTTGTCATCTCACCACCTTTGCATAATGCACTCTGTAATTTGGCTTTCTCCATCACAAGGGAATCCATCCACCTCGTTTTTATTTCACTTTTAAGGTTTATTCAGTGTTCTCCTTTTCATTCAGTGGCTTCATCTTTAATTTTGATGCCATTTTGTTCCTCCTCCTTGCAATATGGTGTTGTTTGCAAGCCATTTGCTCACTGATGGGGACAGGTAGATAGCAAATGTTTACTTTACCACCCAGGACAAATATTTGACATCTATCACCACCCAGCTTTCAGATGGATAAGAAAATGGTCCCTCTTGAATTATCACGACAACAAGATGCAGCCACATAATATCCCTTCATCCACCTCTGATTGAAGAGCCATCAGAGATTTTAGACATTTCCATTTGTAAAGATAAAACTGCAGAAAGTGTTTTCTTTGTCACTGTCCTACTACCTTTAAGATCTCTTATTTAAGTTATGTTTCAGAAAGGGCCTATTATTCATTTTTGCTCTCTTAAAAGAAACAAAACAAAAAAACCACCACCACCATTTGTTCTCTCTGAAAAATAATCAGTAAAAAATCTTCTTTACTTCACGAATTTCACAGGAGCAAGCTCTGGACTCAAAAGCTCTTCTCTTTTTTGGAGCAGTTCATGAGTTTGGAGAACCAGGGAAGGGAAAAAACCCAACACAACCAAAACTCCAAAATTTTCCTACTTTTCCCACATTCTCTGGTGACAGGTTGAGGGTTGGACAAGATGGTTCTGTGATTCAACTGGAGCTGTAAATCAGCCTGTAAATCTATTTAGGGCTGGGATTTCTTGGGAATCTGTGCAGCAGGTCAGGAATGGAGTCTCAAAGGTCTCTTATTTAACATCTCCTATTTAAGTTATGTTTGCAGGAAGGGCCTGTTATTCATTTTTGCTCTCTTAAAAGAAACAAAACAAACAAAAAAAAACCACCACCATTTGTTCTCTCTGAAAAATAATCAGTATAAAATCTCCTTTACTTCACAAATTTCAGGGCAGCAACCTCTGGACTCAAAAATTCTCTTGTTTTGGTGCAGTTCATGAGTTTGGAGAACCAGGGAAGGGAAAAAACCCAACACAACCAAAACCCCCAAATTTTCCTACTTTTCCCACACCCTCTGATGACAGGTTGAGGGTTGGACAAGATGGTTCTGTGATTTAATTGGAGCTGTAAATTTTTCAAAATCAAAATTGATTTCGAAACCTAAATCTATTTAGGTTTGGGATTTCTTGGGAATCTGTTCAGCAGGTCAGGAATGGAGTTTCAAAGGTTTTGATTAGGAAAACAGAATACAGGACACTCCAGTTCTTGGAGCAATTAGATGCTTAGTCTTTAAAAAAATGTCGATTCCCCATTTTGAGTGCAGGGCAATTTCCCCATTTTCTCTTTTTCAACGAGGAGAAAATGTTGTTATCCATTTGTTATCCATTCCCACATGGAAACACAACAGCTCTGACACAGGTGCTGGCTCCTGCAGTACATCCAACCCCTCCACTTCAGGAGAAATGACATTTTTAATCCCCAACGTGACAGATTTTGTTAAGTAAATAATGAACTGTTATCCCCAGATCCCCCTGTTTGCAGGTTGACAAACAGCAGAATACAAATGACAACTTTATTTCCTTATCCTCCCGGTCCAGAAGTGCCAGAGATACTCAATAAAACACACTTGATATTCCATAAAACACACTCTGAACCTTGGGAGATTCAGGCTGGGCTATTTCCCAGTAAAGATATGAAAATGAGCTGCCACCACCTTCCGGAATAGGCTGGACTTGTGTTTATTTATTATAAAATATTTATAATAATCACAGAATATCCTGAGTGGGAAGGGACCCATCAGGATCATCCAGTCCAACTCCTGGCCGTGTTCACACACTTTAAAATCTCTAAGATTTTAGGGATTTTATGAAGTTCAAATTATATAAAAATCAAATTATATAAAATTCAAAATATATAAAATGCAGAACTAAATAAAATATAATATATAAAATATAATATTATAATGTGTAATTATTAAAAATATAATATTATATAATGTAATATAATATAATATAATATAATATAATATAATATAATATAATATAATATAATATAATATAATATAAATGTAATATAAATGTAATATAAATGTAATATAATATAAATGTAATATAATAAAAATAAATATAATTTATATAAATTTTGCCTTTATCCTGGAGGGTGCTGGGCAGCCTGGCCAGGAGCCAGCAGAGCCCTCAGCCCTCCATCAGCCCATCCCATTAATTGCTCCTCTGGATCAGGGCCAGAGCTCCCCACCCCATAGGTCAAACCTCCCTGAAAATCCTGCAAATTCAGGAAAACCCAGCTCTAACATCAGATAGGAACAGGTGATTTCTAAACTCATGGCTCAGTCTTAGAAACAGAACATTTTGGAAGAATTCTGTCAATTCTGACAGATTATGGCACGTGGATTATTCACCTCTCTCAACAATTCACAGCTTGCAGGGCAATATTGGAAATAAATCTCTCTCCACCTCAAAATGCTCTTTTTCACTGAAGTCCTCACAAGACCGATATAACAGTGACTAAATTGATTTTTTTGTTGTTTTTTACTCCCAGTAAAAAGTTTGGACAGCCCCAAATTGGAATATGAAATTTAATTTATAAGTTTTTTTAAACTTAAATGAAAAAGCTTTTCCTGCTGGCTGAAAACAAAGCCAACCAAAGGGACAGGGATGCACCAAGTGGCCTTAATAAAATGATAACTGCCCAAACAAGAGTATCAAACCTCCTCAAATCAGGCTGCAGAAGAGATTTTCAACAATCTTCTCCATCTTAGGGAGCCCAGACCCTCCTGTGAACAAATGAGTTCCAATTCCTCACAACTGTGCTCAGCAGAGGAAATCATCCCCAACACACACAATCAATAGAAAGCATTGCAGACAATAATGCAGCAGAAAGGAAGGAGCAGAGCAGGAAATTCAGGGAAAATGGGAATTTGGGGAATGAGGAAAACGCACCAGGCAAGCAGTGAACAGCTCCTGAAGATCCACTCCAAAATAACCCAGCCTGTTCCATCAACCAGATCACAGGAGAACAAGGAGCTGAGAGGATATTACAGCACCCAAAGAAAATAAGATTTAAATCCAGGATGTTTTCAATCTGTGCAGGAAAGCAGCAGCATCAAGTTGTACAAATTGTATTTTAAATTTATGTATTTATAGAGGAGAACCTCACCCTCCAGTGAAACACAGCAGCAACATGGAAAGGGAAATCACTAAAATATGAACAGATTATCCCAGCAAAAGTGATCCTAATCTGATGCCTCAGGTTTAGCTTTTATATTTTTCCCATTCTGTGCTGCTTTAGTTTGTGGGTCTGAGCTTCACATTATGGGATGGAGAGCTCTGTGAACAGAGCAGGGAGACAAAACAATTCCTGCTCCAGCTGGGAACCAAGGACAAATTGTCACTGTCATGTTTTCTGAAAAATCCCTTCACCAGGATTTCTTCTCCTGGGAAGCTGAGAAAAAGGAAAACAATATTATCTCATTTGCTTCTCCTGTGTTTTGCTGCTTTGCAATGTGGTTGGAGATTGTTTATCCAACAGGTGATTGTTTCATTGGTTTCATGTCAATTGTTTTAATTAATGACCAATCATGATCAGGTTGTGTTGGGATTCTGGAAAGAGTCAGGAGTTTTCATTATTATCTTTGTAGCCTTCTGTCTGTGTCCCTTCTGTATTCTTTAGTATAGTTTAGTAATAGCATTCTATAATATAATATCATAAAATAATAAATTAGCCTGCTGAGAACATGGGAGTCAGATTCATCATTTCCTCCTTCATCCTGGGCACCCAGCAAATACCACAACAAATGCCCCAAATCTCAGCCCAGGAGCACAAACCCCGTGGGCTGGAGAGAGAAAAACAAGCAGGGTGGGACTGCCTGGGCTAAAGCTGCAATGGGACAATGAACTGCAAGGTGCAAATGGAGCAGAGCTGATCCCAGGGACAGACCCCGGCAGCGCTCGTGCATTTTGGGGCCGTTTTGGTTCATCCTGGGTGCAGCCCTGGCTGGGCTCTGCTGCTGCCCAAGGTGCAGCCATGCAGGAGATCCTGTGAATGAATCCCTGCTTTATTCTGGAACTCTGTTCTAGGTCAGATTTACAAGGCACCAGCCCAAGGCTGGGATGGTTCAGAAGCTGAGGGAGAAGGCAGCAGGAATTTGGGTGAGTGCAGAGGCCACACCTGGAGCATCCAGCACAAGGGACAGCCTGGAGCAGAGAAGGCTCAAAACTTACCAAAATCACCCATTTTATGATTCTGTAAAAATTCCGATAGAAAATGAGGCAGATAAAACAAAAAAATTAATTTTTTCAACCCAAAGTCTCCTTTAAAACAAACACAACTACACAACCAAAGGAACAAGTCAGCTCTGCTTAAGAGAAACTCTAATTTGGCCCCAACTTCTTTGCTCCAAAGGGATGGTCAGGCTCCCAGCAATTAATGAGCCATTTTCAGGACTGCAGAAATAAGCTGAGGTTCAGCAAATACGAGGTGGAAATGATTTCAGATTCATTAAAGCGCACGGGCTCTGTTGTGCCAAGCCAGCACATCTCTGCAGTGAAGTCTCCCAGGCAGCCTCACTGGCCTCCCTTGCAAACCCAAATTAAGCAGGTGCAGAAATGCCAACATCATCAGGATCCTCCCGAGGTGCTGGGCCTGGGGTTATTTTGACACAGCCAGGCTACTTAGCAAGGCAAAAAAACCCTGCAAATACAAATCAATTACAGCCCAAAAAAGATCAATTTTTCCTCTACAATAGAAAAGCCATTGCTTCTTTTGTTGTTCCTTAATGCCACATTAGCACAACATCCCCAAAAACCCCAAAAAAATGGCACTGTGAAGCTTAAAAGGACCAACAACCCCTGTAAATAACATTTTTACTGGGCAGCTCTTTCAATATCATGCAGAGCCTTTTCAAGCAGACACCCAAAAAACTCCAAAAGTTTCAGTTCTCTGCTCACAAAATTGATCAAAAGATCAATTTTTTCCCTACAACAGAAAAGCCATTGCTTTTTTTTGTTTTTTTTTTTTTTTTTTTTGTTCCTTAATGCCACATTAGCACAACATCCCCAAAAACCTCAAACATGGCACTGAGAAGCTTAAAAGGAGCAACCAACCCTTGTAATAACATTTTTACTGGGCAGCTCTTTCAATATCATGTAGAGCCTTTCTGAGCAGATAATGCCACCCAAAAAACTCCAAAAGTTTTAGTTCTCTGCTCACAAAGGTATTTTAAATACTCTCCACACCTTCAGGAAGTTTTGCCTTCACAATATCTCAACCAGGACTACAATGGAAAGATAAAGAATTTGGAAAGATAAAGATTTTTTCAGGAATTCACGGACACTGGAGGACAGGGAAGGTGAAGGTGTGGAAGAGCCTCTTGTTTGTTCCTCAAATAGAAAATAAAAAATCCAAATTGCTGAATTCTCCCTAAATTTAACTGTATTGCCCTGCCCTGGATGTGTTTGCTCACTGTGCTGCTCCTGTTTGCCAGCATCTACTCCTTCAGCAGACACTGAGTTACAATTTTGAGGGGGCTGGAGCTTGGAAATGTCAAAGGGATTCACATTCCTCCTACAGCACCTTTCAAAATAAAGCCAAAAGCCCTCAGGATCATGAATACAGCACAAAATTATGCATCCAAAAGAACAATTCCCTGCCAGATCACACAATAATCCTACACAGGCCATGAGGAAATATCACAGGAGCCTGCTTTTAGACCATCAATTAATCTGTGAACCCTCAAGTTGATCTTTAAGGAAATGGGTAATTTTATAGCTCACAGCAAAACGAAATGTAAAATGGAAGAATGTTTAAGCAAACCTTCAGTTTGAACTCCTGGCCTTAAAAAAGCACTCCCAGAAAATGCCAAGGCTGGCACCTCCCAGGGGGCTGAGCAGAACACAAGGAATGACCCATCCAATAAAGATTTCTGGAAAGGCAGAGCACATTGTGCTGACCTTGGGATAAATCTTATAAAATCTCAACCTGCAGAATCCCTTCAGTCCCTGTTTGATGTTGGGATTTTCATCCAAGTCAATGTCCAAGGGTGTTTGGGTGGGCTGTGAGCACCCAAAATCGTTCTGCAGCTGCTGTGGGAGCACAGAGCACACACTCAGTGCTAAAATTCAGATTAACATATGGCTGGCTCTCAGAAAACACAGCCAAGAGAGAAAGCAAAGGGAGCAGAGGCAAACCAGCAGATAGGAGGCACAAGAAACAAAGAACACAGCTCAAACTCAGTCTCTGAAGAGTATTAAACCAAAGAACATTATGCTGAAAGAATCATTGCTGAGGAAAGAGGGATTTGGGAATAGCAGGATCAAATTCTAACCTGCTTTAAACAACCTGCAACCTCGGAGAATTCAGGGAATCACACAGGTTGCCATTAAGGGAAGGCTGACTGTACAAATTGCTGCAAATCACATCCTCTGATCTGCATAAACCCAGATGCACTCAGGTGCCTGTTGCACAAAGATCACAAAACCACTGAAAGGGCTGGGAAGGGACCTTAAAATAATCCAGTTCCAACCCCCTCATCCTTCCAAACAGCACCAAGAGACTAAATCTGAAAATGACAAATTAATAATTAACAAAGAGTCACAGTCCTGCCCCAGGCAAATTAAGGAGTTGCTGGTGTGACAGCCCAGTCCTGAGCCACACATGAAGGCAGGGATGGAATTCTCTCCCCTTCAATCCCACTCCCCACTAAAAATTGGTTAAAATTACAATTATAATTGTAACCAATTCCAATCAATGTCATTGGTTTTTAATTTTTTTTTTTAATCCCTGGATCAGGATGCTCAAGTTTTGATTGCAGGGTGATGTTTTACAGGGTTTTGGCTTGTTTGAAGAACCAAAAGCTCACCATGCACTGGAAGTTATTTTCACAGTAATTTTCACAAATGTGCCATCCTCTGGAATCTTTGGGTTTTTCCCACTGTTCCTCTTGAGTGTGACAGCAAAAGTGAAAATTTCCTAAAAAATACTTTCAAATCTCTGTTTTCTAAATGCCCAAGCAGTCCTGGTGAGCATTGAAGAACTGCAAGGCAGGCAGGACACTGAAAAATCAGGGTGGGCTTGGCAGAGATGAAAAATCTCACAAATCCACACTTTAAAACTGGTCCCACTAAAAAGAAAAGTGTCCTGTGGGAGAGCTGCAATCCCTTTGAAATGCAGGCTCTGAGTTTGGTTCTATTTTTTTGTAATTGTTGTATGATTTTATGTAGAGATATTTATGTATAGAATGCTTGGAAAGGTTTATATGTTATATTTATTAAAGTTTTTGTAAATATATATTGTGTATATATATAGTATATTTTATATATAATATATATTATTTATATATTTATAATATATATAAAAGATAATATAATATATATAATATATATTATATTATATTATATTATATTATATTATATTATATTATATTATATTATATTATATTATATTATATTATATTATATTATATTATATTATATTATATTATATTATATATATAATATATATAATATATATAAAACATGCTATATTTCTATATATATTATATATATAGTATACAATATATATTGTATATTATATATATAGTAAATATATATATATATAATATATTTATTAACGTTTATGTATTTATAAAAGAAAATTAATTGTTTTTTTGTTTTGGAGAGTTGCATGTTATGTATTTTGAGTATTAATTAATAAATTGTTTAGTGTGAGAGAAATGGTATGAGATTGTTTATTTAGTTAATAACTCAGTTGATTTGATTGTTTGAAGGTTGTTTTGAAGTAGTTTGAGGTAAAAAGCAGGTTGTAATTAAAAAAAAAATAAGTTCAAAGTCATTCTTATAGTTAGGTCTATATTGATTGATGAATTTTTTAATGTTTATATTTTTTTTTATTATTTTTATGTAAGAGGAAGGAATCAGCATCACTTTTCCTGAGAGATCCCAAAGTTTTGGGACCATTCTCCACCACAGCTGTCACATGCACAGAAATCTCTGGGAACATCTTCATTTCTTTCCACCTTAGCACCACAACGGGCTCTGAGGCAAAGTCACCCTCGTGAATTAAAGCAAATCATCAGGAGAGGAACAATCCAGAGGCACCATCATTTATCACTCTGGCAGGAAAGGGGCTGGAAAATGCAGTTTTTTCTGGGAGGGCACCACCCTGATTAAGCAGCGAGGGAATGAGCACCCAATGCCTGTAATAAAGTGAGATCATCCCTTTCCTGTGTCCCAGATAATTCTGTGCTGTTCCAGTGTCCTTTGTCAGTAAAACCAGACAGATCCTGGCTACTGCACTGAAGGGACAGCTCTGATTTATTTATTTACTGACCTGCTGGGAGGTGTAACTAATTTGGATTATTCTCCCTGTCACGGGCAGCAAATTCCAACTGTTTGAGCCCAGGAGAGGAAATTAATGACACAATTAACCTCTGTGCAATTGGAGTGCATCAGACAAGAGTTTTCATCTCAGGTGTTGCACGGGTCAGCCCTTGGAAAAGACACATCCAGCCCATCCATCCAACCTCCTGCTCCAAGCCTTTTCCAAAGGAGCCTCAACACAGGAGAGTTGGTCAGAAAAACAGCTCTAGCGTCTATTAAAAAAAGGAAAAAAACTACACCAAATGTTGTTTTTCTTGGAGGTTTACCTTCCTTTAAAATCATGTTATTATAATATAAAATTAGATCTGGGATTTTCCAAAGAATCCAAAGTAATTAGTTGTCCAATTCCCACTAGATTGCCAAGGGAGTTAGATCCTAAATGCCTTTGGCTCTTTTTGGAAAACCTCATCCATCACAGAAATTCACAGGGTGGCTCACCAGAAACTGCAGAAAAGCAAGGTCTGAGCTAACACATTGAGAATTAATTTTACAGCACTTTGCAGAGCCCCTCAGTCAGGGCTGCACTGGGAATAGTGGGCACCACCAGCACCACATTTTCCACTGGAAAATAACATTTCACCCACAGGAGCTGTGGCAAGGAGTGATCAGTGACATTCCAGGGCTCTGGAGCACTAAAAATAAAGGGCAAAGCTCCACTCAGTAAAAGCATTGGGCCCACAGAGTGGAGCACACAGGGATTTTTCCTTCTCTCCTTTAATATTTTGGGTTTTTTTCCAAGGCAATGCAAAGCAGAGGGAGTGCAGCTTTTCTGACGGGAAAATATGGATTAACAATGCACCACTGTTGTTTTTTAATCAGATTGTAGCTCCCAGCTTCAACCAGGGCACAGCCACAGCCACAATTCCTCAGTCTCTGCCAGTAAATGAAGACCCCAAAGAGCTTTCCAAGGAATTTCATTACATTCAAGGTGTCAGGTCTATCCTGACTCTGTTTTCTTTTTTGTACTACTGTATTGTATTTGTGGCGTTCCCAGATGAAGGAAGGAATGATGAATCTGACTCCATGTTCTCAAAAGGCTAATTTATTATTTTATGATACTATATTATATTAAAGAATGCTAAACTAAACTATACCAAAGAATACAGAAAGGATACAGACAGAAGGCTAAAAGATAATAATGAAAACTTGTGACTCCTTCCAGAGTCCCAACACAGCCTGACCCTGAATGGTCAAAGAGTGAAAACAACTCACATGAAACCAATGAAACAATCACCCGTTGGATAAACAATCTCCAGCCACATTCCAAAGCAGCAAAACACAGGAGAAGCAAATGAGATAATATTGTTTTCCTTTTACTCTGAGGCTTCTCAGCTTCCCAGGAGAGAAATTGTGGGCAAGGGGATTTTTCCAGAAAATATGTGTTTGGACATTGTTTATCCAACAGGTGATTGTTTCACTGGTTTCATGTGAATTGTTTTCACTCTTAGGCCAATCAGAGCCAGGCTGTGTTGGGACTCTGGAAGGAGTCAGGAGTTTTCATTATTATCTTTCAGCCTTCTGTCTGTATCCTTTAGTATAGTTTATTATAGTATTCTTTAGTATAATATCATAATAAATCAGCCTTCTGAGAACATGGGAGTCAGATTCATCATTTCCTCCTTCATCCTGGGCACCCAGCAAATACCACAACAAATGCCCCAAATCTCAGCCCAGGAGCACAAACCCTGTGGGCTGGAGAGAGAAAAACAAGCAGGGTGGGACTGCCTGGGCTAAAGCTGCAATGGGACAATGAACTGCAAGGTGCAAATGGAGCAGAGCTGATCCCAGGGAGAGACCCCGGCAGCGCTCGTGCATTTTGGGGCCGTTTTGGTTCATCTTGGGTGCAGCCCTGGCTGGGCTCTGCTGCTGCCCAAGGTGCAGCCATGGAGGAAAATGGATGTTGAAGCTCCTTAGAATAAATCCCTGCTTTGTTCTGGAACTCTGCCCAGCCTCTGTCCCAGCTCAGCTTTCTCAAGGCATCAGAACCAGTCACTGCCTTTAAAGGCACTCACACAGGGACAAGTATGAGCTCAGCATATCAAAAGAGAGGTTTATAGTCCCATAAAACATGTCCACAAATGCTGATGCACTCCTTGTAGCACCTCCTAATTCCAGCTGACAGCAGGGATGAAGTGTAGCAGACACTGACAGAAAACCGAGGACAAAAAAATCCACACCAGAGTTGACAAATCTGTTCAAAAATGGTTAAAAAAAAAAGATACTGCACAAATCTGCAGCAGAATTTCCATTTTTTCCACATCATCCCAATATTTATCATCCCTAAGAAGATGAAGGCTAACAAGCCCTGCACAGGGTGGGAATCCTGCATCCTTTATTTGCAAAACTCACATTCCTGTTGGAATCACAGAGTCTCATCAGGTGTGATGGTCACTTCACACCCCTCTCAGTCCTTGTCAGAGAATCTTCCAACTTGAGAAAGCAAAGCTTCCAAGTGGCATCACTGGGGGAAAAAAAGCTGAAAAAAATTCTGTGCTCTCAAGTTGTATCAATTAAAAAGGATTTAAGGATGGCCCAGGGTTCACAAGGCACAGGTTTTGTGCCAACTGCCAAATATCAAAGTAGGGAATGTGTCATTCCCTATCCTGCTTTCCCAACCTTTTCCTCTCAGCCTAACACCCAGCAGAGCTGACTTTGACTTTCACAACTCCACCAAACAGCTTTTTGAAATTATTTCTCTCTCCAAGAATTTGGGCACCTTTTTCAGCACCTTCAGCAGAGCTGAAGTTGCTTTTAACTCACATGGGTTGAGTTGCATGAATATTTAGGCATAAACTCTAAAAACCCCTTTAAAACTATAATAAAACTAAATGTGATAAACAATTAAAAGGAAAATCCACCTTAAATGAAGTTCAGAGCAGTCTGATGCTCTACAGCATGGAACAAAGATGATGAATTTTTTTCCTTGCTCGTAAACTTGCAAATATCTTATTAAAGGAGTTAATATTTTTTAAAATTTCCCCCAAAGCCCATTGACCTCCTCTGCAATGAGCTGCACAAGTGACTGTTCAAACAAATAATTTTTGTGCATTGTTCAAACACGTAATTTTTATTCTGGGCTTGATTTCTTTGAACTTCAGCATAAATGTTGGTGTTTGTGAAATGCATTGGATCAACAGCTCCAGGATAAAAAGTGTCCAAACAAAAGCTGTTAATGCAGGAGTATGGGAGGAAAATTCTGCTTTGTCACCCTGCTAACAGAATATAAAATCAAAAATGGCACAGCTTGGTCACCAAGGGCCATCCTGGGAAAGAAAGGAATCCAGTGTCTGCAGCCAGCTCAGCTCTGGAGCTCATCCAGGTACCTGTTACCACATAATTCAGTTAGTTTTGAGCAGAGCTCAGCCAGGATCATCCTGTCAAAGAGAAAACACATCAATCTGGGCCATTTCTACTTCATATTCTCTGTTATTAAAAGGCCAGGATGCCATTGCTATTGCAATTGATTCCATGATATTTCTCTGCACTTCCCAACACGTTTTTTCTCCTGTATCCAAGCCATTTCCACCATCCCAAATTCCAATTGCATTCTTCTTAAGAGCTTAACAAAATTACCAATTTTTTTGCTGTTTGAAATTGCAAAAAGACTTGAATTTTTTTGGTAAATTGGAGCAAAGCTATAAAACATTTTAATAGAGAGGGGAGGCATGACATTACAAACCTTCTTGGAAGGCCAAAATTTAAAAAAATACCTTCCTGCAAAATCAGCTCGTCCTTTTCTAGATCCAGAAAGATGAAACTCTTCCTGGGCCATAAATTTCCCCAGAAATTCTCATGTTCTTAGCAGCACATATTTGCAGAAAACACTGTAACACCCTGCTGGATTTATTCCTGCATGTGCTGAGCTCATGTCAAATAACAGGGGAGGAGGGAAAAGCATCAAGTGACCTACTCTAATTATTTAAATTCCATTTTTAAATATCAGCATTCTGAAGGGTGGAATTCTCCCTCCTCGCTGTCTCCTGCTGGAGCCTGAGTGAAGCTGTGTTTGTTTTTTAAAGCTGCACACAAATCCCCTTTATGACCAACATTCTCTCAAGGAGATGAGCATTAATGAGCCAAACCAGTCCAAGGGCAGCAGCTCCACACACTTCAGACCATTTTAAAAGAACCACAAAGATTGTCAGGCCCATTATTTGGAGGGTGACCACAAATATCTGTAGAGCCACTTTGTGCAAAATAACTGCTGTGGGTTCAAACCATCACCTGGTGAACTTGCAGCAATTTCAGAGATTGCTCTGGCACTCCAGCCAGGATTTATGGCACATTAACAGCTCTTATGCAAAGAGCTGATTTGACTTTCTGAGCACCAACTGTGCCACAAACATGCTTTTAAATGGAAAGGTTTATACCTGTGCTGAGCCACCAGCAAAAACCACTTGGGTTTTCCATGAGCAGCTCCAGGGAGCAGCTTCAGCTGGAAGAAAAACCTTTCCCTTGCCTTTTCTCTTCCTTTTTCCATGGCGCCTTCCCTCCCTCGCCTGCTGCTGTGCCAGTCCTGCCACAGTTCAGGGACCTGAGAGAGCACAAAAGCAAACCTTGGCCAAATCAGCTCCTTCAAATCAGATTCCTGATTTTAGAGGAAAATCCTGCCAGAGCAAGGAGAACATCTGGGCTGGGGAAAGGAACAGAGGGATGGCAGAGGTGGGATGGAGCTGAAACCTCTCCACACCTTTCCCACCGAGGAAATGAGGCTGCCCTGATGCCTCAGGTTTAGTTTTTATATTTTTCCCATTCTGTGCTGCTTTAGTGTGTGGGTCTGGGCTTCACATTATGGGATGGTGAGCTCTGTGCACAGAGCAGGGAGACAAAACAATTCCTGCTCCAGCTGGGGACCAAATGGTCACTGTCATATTTTCTGGAAAGGTCCCTTTGCCAGGATTTCTTCTCCTGGGAAGCTGAGAAGCCTCAGAGATAAAGGAAAACAATATTATCTCATTTGCTTCTGCTGTGTTTTGCTGCTTTGGAATGTGGCTGCAGATTGTTTATCCACAGGTGATTGTTCCATTGGTTTCATGGGAATTGTTTTGACTTAATGACCAATCAGTGCCAAGCGGTGTTGAGACTCTGGAAGGAGTCAGGAGTTTTCATTATTATCTTTTAGCCTTCTGTCTGTATCCTTTCTCTATTCTTTATTATAATATTTAGTACAGTATACTTAAAAATAATATCATAAAATAATAAATTATCCTTCTGAGAACATGGAGTCAGATTCACCATTTCCTCCTTCATCCTGGGCACCCAGCAAATACCACAACAAATGAGCCAAATCTCAGCCCAGGAGCACAAACCCCGTGGGCTGCAGAGAGAAAAACAAGCAGGGTGGGACTGCCTGGGCTAAAGCTGCAATGGGACAATGAACTGCAAGGTGCAAATGGAGCAGAGCTGATCCCAGGGACAGACCCCGGCAGCGCTCGTGCATTTTGGGGCCGTTTTGGTTCATCTTGGGTGCAGCCCTGGCTGGGCTCTGCTGCTGCCCAAGGTGCAGCCATGGATCCTTTCCATAAATCCCTGCTTTATTCTGCAACTCTGCCCAGCCTCTGCTCTAGCTCCAAACTGAACTCACCTGGGTGCCCAAGGGAACCAGGATTTTATGCCATTAATTCCCTTAAAAACCAGACAACTACTCAGATTCCCACAGCAGAGCCATGAAATTCATCTCCAAACGCTCTCCCAGGACTCCTGGCCAAGTGTGACCCAGCAAATGCAATTTAAATGCAGCTTTTCTGCAAGATCACTCCCCTGCCCAGCACCATGCCCAGATGTGAGGCACAAAATTATTTAATTTCCCTGCTCCCTCCCTCCAATGCCATTCCTTTGGATAAGGAAGGATATGAGGATGGTGGAGCATCCTTAGGAGAGGTTTCTCCAGGCTCAGTGTCTGCTGTCTCCAGCTCTGCAGCAGCACAACAGGAGTGTGTGGGCAGAGAGGAGGCTTCAGTTCCTCCCTCCCCAGTTTCCTTATGGTTTCAGCAATGTTTGGGCTGCTAAATGACACCAATTTTGGAAAACACAGGAAAGCATTAGACAGAAAAAACCCCAAAAAAGGAACATATTAATTGTCAGTGTCTTCTCAGCAGACAGCTCACCAGAGAGCCTGCTAAAGATTTATGTCCCAGAGAAAATAGGTGTGAATTTCCCTCTCTCCTGTGGGAGGGAGAAAAATACAGACCCCCAAAAATTGGCAATCATCAACTACAAATTCAGCACTAAGAAAGGAGTGAAGATCTCTTCATTGGAGGCAAACAGCTCCAGCCTGAGCTGTTACCTGGTCATGTCACCAACAGGACAAGTCACTGGTGGCTTCTCCTGCAGCAGGGTCCTGCAGCATTCCCTGGGTGCTGTCCCTGCAGGCCTTGTCCCCAGTCCCTCTGCAGCTCTCCTGGAGCCCCTGCAGGCCCTGCAATGTGCTGGGAGCTCTCCCTGGAGCCTTCCCTGCTCCAGGGGAACATTCCCATCCCTCCCAGCCTGACATTGGATCCATCTCCTCTCCAAGGCATTCATGGACCCAGGGGCTTCACTGGGAATCTCAGCAAACCATGAAGGGTCTCCCTTCCCTTCTCCTCTCTTTTCTATCCCCATTTTCCATAAAAATCCCCCAGGATGGATTCTGACTGTCCCAAATCCCAGAATCCCAGAGCAGTTTGGGTGGGAAGGGACCTCCAAGCTCATTCCAGGGACACCTCCCCTATCCCAGGGTGCTCCAATCCCTCCTAGGGCATTGCAGGGATCAGGGGCAGCCCCAGCTGCTCTGGCAATGCCAGCCCAGGCAGGAATTCCTCATTGCCAAGATGCCACCCATGGCTGCCCTCTGGCAGTGGGAGCCATTCCCTGTGTGCTGTCCCTGCAGGCCTTGTCCCCAGTCCCCCTGCAGCAAAACATGGAGAAGCTGAAGCTTCCCAGCTTCTCAGGAGAAAAAATCCTGGCAAAAGGAATTTTCATAAAATATGTCAGTGACAGAGCTCAATTAGCTCCACACAAAATGCCAAATTTAAGTTAAAATTTAAACAAATTTCCCTCTTCTCTCACTGATGGAACAACATGACCAAGGGCTATGCTGGCTGTGAGACAGGGAATTAACTTCAAATGGTGTTTTCCTGAACAAGGCTGCTCTAATATTTTGACAAACTGCTTTTGTTTGTTTGTTTGTTTTCTAACACTCCCCTACCAACTGGAAAAGGTCACTCTGTGTTCTGTGCTACTCCTCCATTCTCTAAGAAGGTCAAAAATATTTCATATCTGCGTGTTTTGTACCTCAACACTGCTCAACACTGAGCCACCTCTCACACTACATCAGAGTGCCTGGTGCAGTTATTAGGGAGAGACGCAGAAATTCAGCTCCAAAAATGAGCTGTAGAAAACAACTCCTCCCCCACAAACCCCAATTTGCTGCCCACCACGAGCTCCTGTTATTTGGTGAAGGCATGGAGAGATGTAACATGAATTTTCCTGAATTTCACACGCAGAGATGCACAATGCACAGGTACAGAACATTATCCCTGTAGATTCCACTTGTGTGAGATTGTTCTGCTGTGCTGACTAAATTCCATTCACTGGGATTTGAAGGAATTGTATTCATTGGGATTTGAAGGAATTGCATCAAATCACTTGCATTTGAAGGAATTCCATCCATTGGGATTTGAAGGAATTGCATCATTTGCATTTGTAGGAATTCCATTCATTGGGATTTGAAGGAATTGCATCATTTGCATTTGTAGGAATTCCATTCATTGGGATTTGAAGGAATTCCATTCATTGGGATTTGAAGGAATTGCATCATTGGGATTTGAAGGAATTGCATCATTTGCATTTGTAGGAATTCCATTCATTGGGATTTGAAGGAATTCCATTCATTGGGATTTGAAGGAATTGCATCATTAGGATTTGAAGGAATTGCATCATTTGCATTTGTAGGAATTCCATTCATTTGCATTTGTAGGAATTCCATTCATTGGGATTTGAAGGAATTGCATCACTTGCATTTGAGGGAATTCCATTCATTGGGATTTGAAGGAATTGCATCATTTGCATTTGTAGGAATTCCATTCACTGGAATTTGAAGGAATTGCATTGATTGGGATTTGTAGGAATTCCATTGATTGGGATTTGAAGGAATTCCATTGATTGGGATTTGAAGGAATTGCATCATTAGAATTTGAAGGAATTGCATTGATTGGGATTTGAAGGAATTCCATTGATTGGGATTTGCAGGAATTGCATAATTTGCATTTGAAGGAATTGCATCATTGGCATTTGAAGGAATTGCATCACTTCCCTGATCCACTCCCACAAGTTTTCAGCCTCCCCCATCAGCTTTAAACACTTTTAAAACTGAGTTTTCTGCTCCCTCTGCTGCATATATAGGATTTCCTCACCAAAAATTATCCTTACACAGAAAAGCAGGTTAGAGATAATTTAGGCTTTGGGATCAAAGGTTTTCTTACACTCTGAGGTAAAAATATTTTAAGCCACTCCAGTGGAACTAAGGTACAAACACCAACAGGATTTTGAACAAAGAAATTCAGCATTTTCTCCCTTTCATGCCAGTCAATGCTCATCTCTTACCTTAAACCAGCAAGAGATTATGGATGTTAAAGTGCTGCTTTTATGCATTGTAAAAGCTCTTCTGGAAGCTTTTCTCACTCCCCCTGGCACCCAAGAACAATGAAACCTTTCCAAGGGGGTTGGTTTTGTTTTTCTTGGCACACTTTTCTCAGAGATCTTGGTCAGGCATTGTCTGCCCAGCACAGAAAGCACTTGGAGTGCTCACACCTCCACAGATTTGAGTTCTAGCAATGCTGCTCAGGAACAGCCAATGGAAATCACTCCAAATTTCACCCCACACCAGGGCTGAACCCATCCCAAACTCCCACAGAGGACAGGAATATCCAGACTTGATGTTCTGCTGCACTGAAGGATCAGTCTTGGGAGTGCTCTTACTCTAAGGTTTTGTCTTTCTGGGGCAAAATCTGCAGAACTCAAAAGTTTTTCTGGGCCCCATAGGTCACAGGAAGATGGCTGCAGATTCCCCATCCCAAACCCATCCCACATATCCTTAAATTTAATTCTTACCTTTTATTCTTCCCTTATTTATTCCCACTTCAGTTCTGTGACATTTCTGTTGCTCGGAAAACCCCTCCTGAACCTCTGGCTGAACATTTCCAGGCAAATTTTTGCAAGAACGGTATCCCAAACTGCACCAAGGGAAATCCAGCTTGGAGAGCAGCAAAAAGCTTTTCCAGCAAGGGGGAGAAAGTTCTGCAATGGCTGAACTGAGGGGGTGCAGTCACCATCCCTGGGGGTGTTTAACCAGCCTGGAGGTGGCACTGGGTGCCAGGGCCTGCCTGAGGGGTTGGGTTGGACTCCATGGTCTTGAATTCTGTGAATTCTGTCAAATTCTGTGAATTCTGTAAATTCTGTGAAAGGAGCTGCAAGTTTGTGGCATAGGGAAAAGTGATGGAGATTCCTTTGATAGTAATTCCTCTAGACAGACAAATCTGTGGGTAAGGAGTCAGTGAAGGGGATTGAAGACCCACACCTTGCATTTATCATATCCAAGTATTTAAAGTCATTGGGATATTTGGGTAAGGAAAAACAAAATCACTGCAACAGTCAAACAATCCTGCAGAACAACAGCAACAAACCAGCCCCAAAACTGAAAAAGTGACTCAGGGCAGGAGGCAGAGAGCATTTTCCATCACCAGCCCACAGCTGGAATGACCAACATAAATCCTTCCACCTCCTGTAAATAATGCCAGGCTCACTTCTTTGACCTCCTGTCTTATTTGTTGGGATTCTTGTGGAAGGAAGAAATGATGAATCTGACTCCATGCTCTCAGAAGGCTAATTCATTATTTTAAGATACTATATTGTATTAAAAAATGCTATACTAAACTATACTAAAGAATATAGAAAAGATACTTATAAAAGGTTTAAAAAATAATAATGAAAACTCATTACTCTCTTTCCAGAGCCCTGACACAACTTAATACTCATTAGCCATTGAATCAAAACATTCACACCAAAACTCTAATGAAACAATCACCTGTCAGTAAACACTTTCTAACCACATTCCAAAAAAGCACAACACAAGAAAAGTAAATCAGATAATATTGTTTTGCTTTTTCTCTGAAGCTTCTCAGCTTCCCAGGAGAAAAATCCTAAGTGAAGGGATTTTTCCAGCAAATGGGAAGGCCACAACCTCCTCTATCACATGGCAGGTGAAGTTCCACATCTGTGCACTATGTATAAAGGTAATCTCCAAATAAAGAAATAAATAAAAATATACCAAACGTGTGTTTAGTGTAACACAAAACATACAACCCAGCAAGAATGAGAGAACAGAGATGTGACAGATGAGAGCTCTGCTGCTTGAGAGAACCTCAGATCCCTGGGTGAGAGGCACAGCACCTGAATAAAGCCTAAGCAAGGCACAGCTTTAGTCTCTTGCAGTTAAGAGGAAGAATCAAATAAGAATTTGCTGCAAACACGCCGGCAGCAAGTGTCTGAGCTGCCTAAAGCCAGCCATAATGACAGCAGAAGACAAGCCATTAGAGCTGTGACACTTTATAAGACAGGCATGACATGGTAACACAGAACAAAAATGTCACTTTGAAAGCTGCTGATAAATCACTTGGTAGGCAAAAGGAATCAACCTTTCCAAACGCCATAAGGATGAATCCACAGGAATTTTTTTTTGCTGATATTTAAGCTCTTTGGAGTTTTACAATCTGTTGTAAATGTGGCCACTTAGCAAAAAAAAGCAAAGCTAAATCCCAGCACTGCTGAGTTTTGAGCACGACAGGTATTCTCTGGCATGGTTCTGAAGGGGTTTTGTAATTTTTTTTTTTTTTTATGGGGTTTTTTTTGTATTATATTTTATTTGTTATAGCTGCAAGCTGAAAATGTGCCACCTGAGGGATTCTTACCTGTCAGAACCCAGGACACTCCTCTGGCTGCCCTGGGTGATTCCAGACCCTGGCAGGGGGCTCAGAGACCCTGGCACAGAGTCACAAACACCTGTGCCTGTGATTTTAGCCCATGGAAACAATTCCCAACCTTATGTGAGGAGTTACAAGCCACAAGAGTGTGAGTAGAATGATAGTGAATTAGTCACAGGGTGAAAAAGTAGAATTTTGGGGATTTAGAATGGGGGTTCAAGAGGCAAGATGGAGGAATCTGGGCATGTCCTGTCCTCCTTCTCCTACTTCTTGCCCTCCATCTTCTGCTGTGATGGTGGCACTTCTGGATTGGTTTAAAGTAGAGACAGACTCTCTAACATGGGTGATAGGTATTGGAAAATTATTGTAAATAAAGGACAGGAAGTTCTTAGTATAAAAAGCCAACACCATGTTCCAGGTTGAAAGGCAAGATGTATTCCATCTGTATGGCAGCTGTCTTTTGTCAACTGGGCAGTTTTCCTTATCTCTTCCATAATCACTCCTCCCTTGGGAGGGGACATCTGCTGATAACAGCTATTGAATGTCCCTGCATGGCTGATAAGAACTACAACATCCCATTGGGAGATGGGAGCCCAGAGGGAGGAGCCAAGAATTCCTACCTGGATCTAATCTGGAGATTCTGGAACACCAGCACAGCTTCTCCATGGGATTCCCCAGAGGAACAGCAGCTGCCTCCTCTTCCACTGGATCTTCAGAGGAAGAGACTGCACCTTTCTACAGGATCCCTGCTCCAGCAGAACCAGCCCTGACACTGCAGGAGGGCTGAGCCACAATTCCAATGGGACTGACACCAACACCCTGACCCACAGGGTGTCAGGTTGGGTTCTGACTCTGGCAGTGTAATTTACAGCATTGTTTATCTTATCCTTTTATTTTCTTCCCTATTAAAGAACTGTTATTTCCTGCTCCCATATTTTTTGCCGGAGAGCCTCTTAATTTAAAATTCATAGCAATTGGGAGGGCTGGGGAGGGTTTACATTCTCCATTTCAGGAGAGGCTCCTGCCTTCCTTAGCAGACACCTGGCTTTCAAACCAAGACACACCACCCCAAGGACAGGCTGTGGTCCTGGACAGACCTCAGCAGGTCAGAGATAGAATGTCACAGATAAGAGCAAATAAACAACCTTGAAAAGCAGAACCAAGGAATCTTGACTTCTTCTTCAGTCGTGGGGCTGGGGAAAAAGACTTTTAATACCTTGGGGTTCATCGCAACCACAGAAACCCGAGCCTTACCTGCAGGACATCCTGGATCTTCACCCACACGTCCACCATGTCGTAGAGCTTGATGTCCCCGTCGTGCTGGCTGCAGGGGGAGGCCACAGTCTGCTGCAGGTGGCCCAGCACCACGGCGTGCGCGGCGGCCACCGCGTTGAACTTGTCAAAGAGCAGCTCCAGCAGCTCCAGCAGCAACCTGGCAAGCACAGAAACAGCTCTGCTCAGCTTCTGGAACCTTCCACAGGCCCACAGCAGGGCAGGGGGACAGGGCACTGTGGGTTCGTGTCCTGTTTTGTCACATGCTGAGGTCACCTCTCGATGGGCTCAGGAGACTTATTGTATTTGTGGAGTGTCCTTGTGGCAGGAAGGAATGATGAATCTGACTCCATGTTCTCAGAAGGCAAATTTATTATTTTTTGTTATATATTATATTAAAGAATATTAAACTGTGTTATACTAAAAAATACAGAAAGGATAAAGACAGAAGGCTAAAAGATACTAATGAAAAACTCGTGACCCCTTCCAGAGTCCTGGCACAACTTGGCGCTGATTGGTCATTAATTAAAACAATTCACATGATACCAATGAAAAAATCACCTGTGGTTAAACAATCTCCAACCACATTCCAAAGCAGCAAAACACAGGTGAAGCAAATGAGATAATATTGTTTTCCTTTTTCTCTGAGGCTTCTCAGCTTCCCAGGGAAAAAAATCCTGGGTGAAAGGGATTTTTCCAGAGAATGTGAATGTGACAGGGACTCACTTCAGCTCAGGTTTGGTATCTGAACATTCCTGAGGATTTTTCTCCTTGTTCCCTTCCCTATATCAGGATTGCTCACTTTAAAAATGTCCTGTGTAGGGCTACAGGGAAGACAAAACCCATTAATAACTCCACAGTAATTAAACTGGACTAACATAATATTAGAGCCCATTGTGAAGGCAAGGAGGAAAACAACCTGCTCTTCCCCCAGAAAAAAGTATGACAATAAAAACTAACTTATCCACAGAACCAGGATAAAAGGAATTCTTTTTGAGTTAATTAAAGTAATATGGCAGGTTTCAAATCACAGAAAGCTAAAATATGAACCCTCATCACTTGCCATGATTTTAGGCCTATTGTACTCCCTATATAGCTTATATTGTTTTACTCCTATTTATTAGAGCTATAACATCATCTAAATGCACTGCACTGTACCTGCTCCTATAGTTCCCTATTGCCCAATTATCATAATTAAAGCACCATTGCAAAGTCCTGAACAGTTTGTGACGAGGCAGCACTGTGGTATTCACATTTTCTGGAAAAATCCCTTCACCCAGGATTCTTCGCCTGGGAAGCTGAGAAGCTTCAGAGGAAAATGAAAACAATATTATCTCATTTGCTTCTCCTGTGTTTTACTCCTTTAGAATGTGGTTGGAGATTGTTTATCCAACAGGTGATTGTTTCATTGGTTTAACGTGAATTATTTTGACTCATTGGCCAATTGGGGCCAAGCTGTGTTGGGTCTCTGGAAGGATTCACGAGTTTTCATTATTATCGTTTTAGCCTTCTGTCTGTATCCTTTCTGTGTTCTTTAGTATAGTAAAGTTTAGCATTCTTTAATATAATATAATATCATAAAATAATAAATTAACCTTCTAAAAACATGGAGTCAAATTCATCATTCCTCCCTGCCACGGAGCACCCTGCAAATACAATACAGCACCATCACATTTTTTGCTGGTGGAGAGCAGCAAAATCCTGCCGGAGCTCCCTGCCGTTTAATGAGCAACTCGAGTCCCCACATAACCCCACCAAAACGTGGAGATAACACTTCCCAAATCCATATGTTAGGCACTTGTAGCTCTGACAGACAGGCTCCATCTCATTTCCTGCAGCAGCTTTGGAGCCACCACATGCTCTGAGTCTGCCCAGCAGGAGCTGCGAGCCCAGGGCAGGGCAGGAGCTGCTGCTTCTCCTTCTGCAGCACCCCCAGTGCTCCCAGGAACAGGGAATGGGATTGGGGACACCCTCAGGATCATCCCAGGCTGCTCCAGCCCCAGTGTCCAGCCTGGCCTTGGCCATTGCAGGGATCAGGGGCAGCCCCAGCTGCTCTGGGAATCCCTTCCCAAAATCCCACCCCAGGCTCCCTCTCCAGGGAATTCCCTCCATTCCCAGCTCTCCCAGCCTGCCATTGGATCCATCCCCACCCCGACTCCTCTCTAGGAAGGGATTTTGGGATCTGGGGGCTTCACTGGCAATCTCAGCACTCCAGGAAGGGTCTCCCTTCCCTTCTCCATCCCCAACTTCCATAAAAATCCCTGGGGATGGATTCTGAGTGTCCCAAATCCCAGAATGGTTTGGGTGGGAAGGGCCCTTCAAGCCCATCCCATTCCAATGCCACCATCCCAGGCTGCTCCAGCCTGGCCTTGGGCACTGCAGGGATCAGGGGCAGCCCCAGCTGCTCTGGCAATGCCAGCCCAGGCAGGAATTCCTCATTGCCAAGATCCCATCCATCCCTGACGATCTGAGAGAGCACCCTAAGAGTCATCACAAACTAGAAAAATCTGGAGTTTAAAAATCTGGGAGCAATTAACAATATTTTTATACACAAATGTAAAAGATGGCAGCACAAAGCTACTTGGAAAAGCTTATTAAGGAAGGAAGGGAAAGAAAGTTAAATTTTAAAAGTACCAAGAATGAGATCAGCAGTGGCTGTTATCAGATCTGCAGCTTTTCTAGCCAGGTTCTACAAATCATTTCTGTCTTGTACAACCAGAGGGGCTCTAAATCATTGCTGCATGGAGTCTCAAAAGGAATTACACCACAATTTCCCCAAGCAGGTCCTCAGCCTCATCCTTGGTCACAGAATGGTTTGGGTTGGAAGGGACTTCAGGGATCATCTGACAGCCTAATGAACAGTTCAGCAGTTCTGGGCACTGCACTGAGCTCAAATTTGGGGTTTTACAGAGCTCTGTTGAAGCAGCAGGGCCTTGTTGTTCCGATTTATTTTTCCCCTGACAGTAGGAAAGTCTCTGAGATTTGATTTAAAAAGTGAAGCTAATTTAAGGGGTGGGGACACCCCTCCATCCTGTAATTTGTTCTTTTCAATATAAATGAATTCACCTGCTTGCTGTAAACTTCAGGTGTGATTTAGGTTTAGAACCAGTTCTAATTATGTCTGTACTCCACAAGAATTCAGGACACTTTCCATGAGCATCTTCAAGGCTCACACTCTGCAACAGCTGCCAAAACCCATTAAACCTTTGTGTGCCTCACTCAACCCTCTGGGCAGGTTAATGGCATTGATATATGGCCTGATCCAATTTATCAATTCCAACAGACAACCAGGAGCCACACAACGTCTCCAGACTGGTTCATAAAACAAGGATCAAGAATATGTTCCACTCCTGGCATCGGAAACTCAAATTCTGCCTTCTGACCCATCTAAAAAAATCTTATTTTCACTGTATCAGCACTGTAACTCTACAAAGTCTTCAAAACAGAATTGTTTCCCCACCAGTGCTAATGAGAGGAATTTAAAAAGGAGTTTTTATCAGCTGATGTTTTCCTTGGGAGTGATTTTCCACTACAAATATTGCCCATAATGAAGATACACACTTTACTTTTCTGCCATTAATTCCCTTTGGACAATGATCACGACAATGTGGAGATGAATATTTCAGCTGGAAGAGATTCCTGCTGGAATCCTCGTGTTCCAAAGGCCACTTGCAGTGAATTCTGAGGAGCAGCACAATCACAGTGCCCAGCTGGCTCCCACACCTTGCTATTAATGTAAAACAATTAGAGACTTGGCCATACATTGGTGATGGAATTAGTTCCATACATGATTTCAAAGCTTTGCACCTGCATCAGCTTAATTGGACTCTGCTACACTCGAAATCACCGAGCCGAATTTTCTCATTTCAAGCCATATTATCAATTAAGACTACTTTAAATTTTTTTTTTTCTTGCAGCAACTGAGGGCTGAGAGTTGAAATCTCCTTACCTAGGCTGGTTTTCCTGGGAAATGTTCTCCCCTCTCTGGTAGCCATTGTCAGCCACCTGGGTGGTGGAGCGCTTCACGATCTGCTTGAGCTCCTGCTCCAAGCGCTCCTGGATGGCTTTCACTGTTTCTGGGATCTTCTTCAGCTTGGCCAGCCCCTTGATGAGGATCCCCATGAAGACAGCACTGTTCTCCTCTGGATCCAGCTCTGTGTCCTCTTTGATTTCCAGCAGGCTCGAGTCTCGCACTGGAAGAGATTTTAATTTTTAATTTTAGCAAGAACCCTGAAGAAGCAGCACGGGAGCTCCTCCGGCTCCGCAGAACTCCCAGCACGTGGAGGAACCAAAAATGAACAAAGAAACCAGAAACAGTTGGATTTTAAGGGGAAGCAGTGGATGTTTCTGTTTGCTTGGGAGGTTCCCTGGACATAAACCCAGCAGCCTGCTCATTGGATTGATTTAGGAATGTTGTCACCAGTTGTTGTGGTGTTGTGATGGTCCTCAGGATGAGGTGAGAGATGAGAATAGACTCCAAGTTCCCAGAAGACTATTCTATTCTATTCTATTCTATTCTATTCTATTCTATTCTATTCTATTCTATTCTATTCTATGGAATTATATGGAATTATATTATATGGAATTCTATGGAGTTGTATTATATGGAATTGTATTATATGACAATGATATGCTAAAACTAAACTAAAGAAAGAGAAAGGAGACATCAAAAGGCTAGAAAAGAATGAATAATAAAAACCCATGACTGACCAGAGAGTCTGACACAGCTGGGCTGTGATTGGCCATTAATTAAAAACAATTCACATGCTGGGTAAACAATTCTCCAAATCACATTCCAGAGGAGGAAAACATGGAGAAGCTGAAGCTTCCCAGCTTTCCAGGAGAAGAAATCCTGGCAAAGGGATTTTTAGAAAATATCACAGTGACATAGGAACAATTCATGGTGTGAATTCCGTGCTAGGAAATAGAGGAAGTCTGGTGCAATCAAAGATATTCATAAATGAGAGGGTACAACATCCCTACAAATCCCTGAGTGTGTTTCAAGGAGCTAAAACCCCCTCAGTTTCCTCCCCAGCTGGTTTTCCTTGCTGTTTTCTTCACAGGAGAGGAATTTTCATTACAAACACTATCAAGCTTAAGAGACTGCTGATGAATTCAGCAAAGTTTACACTGCCCAAGTGACTGATTGTTTGATTTTATCTTTTTCTGCTTTATTACGTCTGTCAAGGGGTTGATGAAGTTCCTCAAATCTTACAGCAAGGCTTCTGGAAGGGTAAAGTGAGAAGAATGAGAGAGGATATTGCAGATATGGTCCTGAAGTACCAGGGATTGCAAAGGGAGAAATCCTGTTGCTAAGAGACAGGGGATGGGGAAGCAAGAGAGACTCTGCTTGTTTTAAGTAGGTTCATTAAGCAACATTTCTTAATTTACAGATAACACCCAGCAACAACAAAAGCATGCCTCTGTTAAAGACTGGGTGAAACATTTAATAAATATATTTAAACACTTCTGTGAAGTACGTGTCTTCAAGGCAAGCTGAATTAAAAGCATCTTGGAAGATCTACAGCCACTCTGTGCCATCCACCACTCCAGATCCTTGGATCAAAATGAAAACCCAAAAGCTGTTTCATCTGACTGCGGCTGAGCTCTGAAAAGGCTGCTGGGTGACAGATGACTCCCATGGTTTCAACTCCTCACCATATTTTTTTTTTTTTACTTTGAAACTTTTCCAGGAAGCTGAAGAAATGTCAAAAAATCCAGCAGAAGGGTGGAAGGAACATGGCAGGAGTGAGGAATGGTGCCTGGAGCTGGGCTCTGACCAGAGGGGCAGCACCAGGGCTAAGGGAGAGCAAGATCAAGAAAACAATGGCACAAGCATAGTGCCAATTTATAAACAATAAAAAAAATGGGTGCCAGTTTACACCAACCTCGGGCTCAATCAATCAAGAGGCTGCTTTTCTTCCTGCAGTGTGATCCCAAACTCTGCACCTCTGCTTCAAACCAAGCTCACGGCTCACATGGTCTCACATCTGAACCCAGAGCAGCAGGTGAGAGTGAGGAGAGGATGGATCCTGCTCTGGAGCCAGGCTGGGAGAGCTGGGGGTGCTCACCTGGAGCAGGGCAGGCTCCAGGGAGAGCTCCCAGCACATTGCAGGGCCTGCAGGGGCTCCAGCAGAGCTGCAGAGGGACTGGGGACAAGGCCTGCAGGGACAGCACCCAGGGAATGGCTCCCACTGCCAGAGGGCAGCCATGGGTGGCATCTTGGCAATGAGGAATTCCTGCCTGGGCTGGCATTGCCAGAGCAGCTGGGGCTGCCCCTGAGCCCTGCAGTGCCCAAGGCCAGGCTGGAGCAGCCTGGGATGGTGGCATTGGAATGGGATGGGCTTGAAGGGCCCTTCCCACCCAAACCATTCTGGGATTTGGGACACTCAGAATCCATCCCCAGGGATTTTTATGGAAGTTGGGGATGGAGAAGGGAAGGGAGACCCTTCCTGGAGTGCTGAGGTTCCCAGTGAAGCCCCCAGACCCCAAAATCCCTTCCTAGAGAGGAGTCGGGGTGGGGATGGATCCAATGGCAGGCTGGGAGAGCTGGGAATGGAGGGAATTCCCTGGAGAGGGAGCCTGGGGTGGGATTTTGGGAAGGGATTCCCAGAGCAGCTGGGGCTGCCCCTGATCCCTGCAATGGCCAAGGTTGGACACTGGGGCTGGAGCAGCCTGGGATGGTGTCTTTGCCCATGGCAGGAGGGTTGGACTGGATGACCTTTAAAAAGACCCTTCCAACTCCAAACTATTCCTTCATCCTCTGCCAATGAACACCAGAAGATCAAAAACTGGTTTTTTTTCTCTCTCACACACTCCTCTTTCAATTAAATGTGAACAAGTTAGAGGACAAGCAACTAGAAACACCCAGAATGCAGTAATTAAAGAAAAAAACAAACATGAAAAAAAGCAAAGATAAAATAAAGACACCAATTGGAATTTAACAACTGGATGCAGAACTGCTCCTGCTCAAAGCTCAGCTCCATCTCAGACCTTTCACCCCACAGAGCTGCCAAGGACTTTGTGGCTGCAGGCCTGGTCTCTGCCCACTCTGTTATTGTTATTTGTTATTCTCCAAAACCCACAGCAGAACTGAGGCACAGACACAGAAAATGAGCTCTTTGGAACCAGAACTGTGAAAAAACACTGGAAATGCTACAGAAAGAAAGGTTTAGACTATTATTTTTTTGTTTCTCTGAGTTCAATGCAGATACTCCCCATCCCCTCAGAGGAGAGGTCTTGTCATGAGGCTGCACCCCCTCTGTAAGCAGCTTGTAAATTATTCTTAATATCACACAATGAACACCCAAGGGGGAGGAAATGGAGCTGTAGCCAAATGTGAGGACAGCATTTAGGAGGAGTAAAAGCAGCAATCTTGCTGAGAACTCTGCCAGCACACTGAGACAAACTCTTCTATTTTCCAAAGAGCAAACCAATTTCCAGCATCCTCAAATAGTCAGGACATTGATTTACATCTCTCACAAACAAGAGCAAAGTGAGCAATTCGATATCTGGGAGCTGCACACGGCTCTGGAGGCTCTGTCAGATCTGGGGGTTTGATAAAACAGTGGGAACACTGAAAATACACTGTTCAGTGTGTTCCCTGCACATTGTCCCATTAAACAGCAGCCCTGGGCAGCTTTGGGGGCCCATTCATCTGTGAGATCTGACAAGATCCCAACCCTGGGTAACTGTGCTGTCCTTTTCTCCTGTCTTTTACACTTCAAACATCCTCCTCTGCCATTTAATGTCATTAAGGGGCTGTTTGATCACAAAGCTCTGGCCCAGGAACAAGCTCCTCCTGTCCCCTCCTTATTGGATTTGCTGGGAAATGTCCCAGTGACGGCAGGAATGATGAATTTGACTCCATGTTCTCAGAAGGATAATTTATTATTTTATGATACTATATCATATAAAGAATGCTATACTAAACTATACTAAAGAATGCAGAAGGGATACAGACAGAAGGCTAAAAAGATAATAATGAAAACTTGTGACTCTCCAGAGTCCTGACACAGTACTGATTGGCCAAAGAGTGAAAACAACTCACATGAAACCAATGGAACAATCACCTGTTGGATAAACAATCTCCAACCACATTCCAAAGCAGCAAAACACAGCAGAAGCAAATGAGATAATATTGTTTTCCTTTTTCTCTGAGGTTCCTCAGCTTCCCAGGAGAAAATCCTTGCCTTTCCTGAACCCACTCTGACTGGGCTGCTCCTCTTGTCCTAACAAACCTCTTGTGAAGCAGAACATTTAAATGCATCTCATCAAAAGCCTTATAAGACAACAGCTTGAAGGAATGATGGTATTGCCACATCCTCTAATAAAATTCCAGCCACTTCCTCAAATTTTTCATCACCAAACCATTTTTCATCTGAAAATGCTCAACTCTATGTTCAAGCAGGCAAAAGTTGAGCTGTGGGTTAAACCCCTAATAGCTGAACAATGACCAGAGTTACAGAATTTACTGATCCCAGCTCTGATGATGCCCTACAAAAACCTCTGTTCCACCTGGGATTCATTTGCTCAGCACTGCCATTTCCCAAGGAACCACCCTGCTGCAAAGAGCTCTTTAACAGCTCCTGTCTGATCCCTAAAAAGCCAACTTTGGGAGCTCATTTAAGCAAAGCAGCTGAAAAAAAGGCTCTTGGGTCTTGTTTTTCATTCCAGTGAACAGCCAAAATTTGCTGCTCCTCATTATGAAGGTTTCATTATCCACGAGCTTTTATGGGACTCTTGTAAAATGTAATGTACTATTTTCCATGATTTATGTCCTGCTGGTGATATCCTTTGTACCTTCAGCCCTTCCAGAGAAAAGCACACGAGTTCCTGGTGGCCCAAAGGCACAATTTCAGATTTGAAGGACCATCACCTGCTAATTCCTGCTGCTGAATCCTTGTTCTGACATGTTCATGGAGCTACAAATGGGCAGTTCCTGTAGAAATGGGTCCTTGGAAGATTTTGGGAATTTTCTGCTCTGCATCACTACCAAACCCAGAAGAAAACCCAAGCATCTATACAAGCATCAAAATTAAGTCTCCAAATAAAAAAATAAGTGGACTGTAGCCAGGTATTTGATGTTGGGGCCACACACAGGACCAACTCATGAAATTACACAAAAAAGAGCAATTATGTGTTACTGTCCTGGCTTTCACCACATGGATCTAAAATCTCCTTGATTTTCCCTTTCTTTCCTCAAACACTTCCCCAGATCATTCAATTCTAAGAAAAAAATGATAAAGGCAATTTACCCAGGCCATAAGAAGAGAAGAAATCTTTTGAGCACGTTTGGAGTAGAGGCACCTGTGACAACAAACTGGCACAATGGCATTTTTTAGATTCACCTTGAAAATTGGATATTCCAAGCTCTGGTTCCTGCAGAGATTCTGCAGGAGCAGCTCTGGAGGTCTCCACATGTGGAGAAGTCTCTGGTTCTTGAATAAAGAGAACCAGGAGCAGTTCCTAGACCTCGCCTTAGAACCACCACACTGCCTGCCCATACAAACTCTTTTTGCTCCAAAAACCATTATAAATAAATATAAATAAATAAATAGCAATTAATTAGCAATTCAACAGTATTTATTGTCACTATCAGCTCATCTTCTGCTGGATTTCTAAGAAGTATTGTCCCATATTTCCCAGGAAAAGGCACCCTTGGGTTTGTGAGCACCTTTTAGAGTTCCAGGAAGAGCCTGGCAAAGCAGGAACCTTCCTAAATACCCTTCAGAGCACAGAAAGTTCAAGCAGAGAATTATAAATTCATTTCTGTGAACTGGCATGAAGGGAAAGTGTTACTGGTGAGCTGCCACATCTCCAATCCTCAGGTGAGCATTTCCAAAGGATTTGTTTGTTTTACGTGCAGCAGGAACAGCTTTAATTTCCTTATAAAGATTCTACAGCACAAGGTAACATCTCCTCTGGGAAGGGAGAGCAGGAAGGACTCCAAATTTTGGCATCTTTGCTGGGATGGGATGAATGAGTCAGTGCTTTAGAATGGCACCCATTAATATGCACAGACACTTTGTTTCATCAATTAAAAAGCCAAAGAACTTAAGTGACTACAGGCAGAAACAGCTTTTGTTATGCATAGGCATAAGTTTAAAATTCTCTGCTAGTTGTGCAGTCCTGGAAAAGGCTACTTTTAAATAAAATTACAGGGGGGAAAAATCTACATAAGTACATTGTGCACTTGAAGCAGAACCATATGCACGTTTTATGCAGATCAAATGTTTTCTCTTAAAATCCACATCTTTGCCAGGCTGAGGGACACTTGCCCAGCACTTCAGTGAGTGATGCAGAGCACAAGGAGGAGCCAAGGAAAAGATTTTCTGGTGCACTGGGTGAGAAGAGCAAGAAGAGATCTGCTAAATAAAAAGATCAGGAGGGGCATCTCCTGCTCTGTTCCCCAGCTGCGAGGTGAGAGATCCCCATCAGCTCCATAATTTCAGACCTTTTGGGTTTTATTACTATACAGAAGAGCAATATTTTAATGGGAGAAAGTAGCAGACACTATCAATATCACTGAAAAATGAGTATTTTAACATTTAAAGGGGTTGGAACTAGATGGTCTTTTAGATCCCTTCCAACCCAAACAATCCTATTTCCAGTGAGGTTGGGATTCAGGTCTTTGTGAACAGTTCCTCAAAATCCTGAGATCTTTTGCAAGAAAACTGAACTTCCCACTGATCATAGAGCAGAACAGGAATTCTTAACTTTTTCCCTCAGAATTTTCATATTTTCAATTTCCATGTATTTTCATTTTCTCTTCCAGACTTTGAGTAAGCAGGCTGCAGTTTGCAGCTCTGGAAGTTTGTGACTCCTCCCAAACCTGCAGGACACAGAAAAACAGCCCCAGGCTCCAAGTTCCTCAGCTGTGAGGTGGGAGATCCCCATCAGCTCCATAATTTCAGACCTTTTGGGTTTTATTACTATACAGAAGAGCAATATTTTAATGGGAGAAAGTAGCAGACACTATCAATATCACTGAAAAATGAGTATTTTAACATTTAAAGGGGTTGGAACTAGATGGTCTTTTAGATCCCTTCCAACCCAAACAATCCTATTTCCAGTGAGGCTGGGATTCAGGTTTTTGAGGTTTATTTCCTCAGTTCCTCAAAATCCTGTGGTCTTTTGCAAGAAAACTGAACTGAACTTCCCACTGATCACAGAGAAGAACAGGAAATCTTGAGTTTCTCCCTCAGAGTTTTCATATTTTCAATTTTCATGTATTTTCATTTTCTCTTCCATATTTTGTGCAGTTTCCAGCTCTGGAAGTTTGTGACTCCTCCCAAACCTGCAGGACACAGAAAAACAGCCCCAGGCTCCAAGAACCAGCCTGGCAGGAGCAGAGCTGATGAACAAAACCCCTCCAGGAGCAGAAGATAAGAATAATCAGACAGAACAATCTGAGAGGCAAGTGTGACAAAACTAGAAACAAAAGGACAAAAGAATTAATAAGGCTGAAAAGAGAAGGAAATATTCTCTGCATTTGAGGAATACTGAAACAGTCAGGTTTGAAAAGGGGAAGAGACTGGAGGTCACTTCTGTATTATTCATCAAGGACAACCCCACTTATTAATCTCCTGAAACAATACAAAGATTAATTTCCCCTCTCTGCAGCCCTTCCAAAAGCTCAGACAAAAGCCCCCAGTGAAAAAGAGTTTTCCTTGCTGTTTGTTTCAGTAACAGGAATAAAAGATCAGCCCCAGATTATTCCTGTGTACAGCCAGACCTTTAGTCAAAGTTACAAAGCTCCCACAAGGAACAGATTTGACCTTTTGGCTCCCACACAATAAAAAAATTTCAGTAATATCTCCACCAACCTGGCTGCCTGCAGTAAATAATGCTGAGGAAAGCACACAAGAATGAACCCACTGCAAATCTCTGCTGCTCAAGAGATCAAGAACACCATCAAGGTGAGAACGGGCACAGGAAACTGAGTGTGTTTAAGAAGCTGGAGAGGGAAAAGATGATTTTCCATGAGGACAAAAAGCCAAGTTTTGCCCCTGGACACAGCACCCACTCGTTCTGCGACAAAATCACCTCAAAGGTTTTTGTCTCCCCTGAGCCATGAGGGGATGATTTGTCTCCTCCTGCTCCAGCAAATCAGCTGAAAATCTATAAATGAACATAAATACTTAAATACTCACTGCTGGAGCTTCCAGGAGTACTGAACTGGGAAGTCTCAAGGAATTTCCGAGGTGTGGATAAATTGGTGACATCCATCAGAGGCACAGGAGAGGAGTCTTTCACAAGGGACCTGTGGGAGGGGAAAGAATTAAAGCAAACAGTTGATTATTATTTATAATATTTATTTACAACAAATATCCACATATTCCTTACATTTTAAGCCTAAGAAACAGATTAAGCCTAACAGATGTTCCCATTTCCAGGCCTTCTGTCAGCTTCTAATCCTCCAAACTTCTTTATTCCCTCCAGAAACCTCCACCCTTTTTTCCTGCCCTTCACATTCCTGTTTTGAGCCACCTGTGAACATCCCTTCCCAAATGAACCTTCTGACTCAAAAATTAAAAGATTTAAAAATTCACATTGTATTAGTTGCCAAAAATGTGCCACAGTGTCCCAGCTGCTGGATGTGGCAGGGGGACACAGGCAAGAAATCATTTCTAAGAGAAAGAAATTTGGAAGGCTCCTACAATGGAGCTCAGGATGATTACTTAGAGGTGAAAATGCTCATGGAAATGTGAAAAAACAAAGGTTAGGCATGGTATCCTGCAGAGGAACCACCCAAAGCAACAAGGCACTCTTGCTTCAAGAGCTGGTGTTATCAAATATTCAAAATGTGCATCAGGGAAAGTGAAAAAAAGAGAATCCAGAGTAAGAGAAAAGTGCCTGTAGCAACCACAAAATACAGTTAATTAGCAGTTTGGGTGCACCAAAGCTTTGTGGCTGTTTTTAATTAAGATGAGTAAGGAAGAGACTGATGACTTGGTAGCAACCCTCCTTCCTAGAAATTTCAAATTCAACCAATCATTTCTTTCATGAATTCATTTAATGCAACTGGCTATCTTGCCTTGTATTTTTGGCATGCAGATTTTTATTCATTCTCATAATAAAATGTTGATTTATCTTTTCTTTGTATCTCTATCAAGTGCTGGCTCCCCTTTGGTTTCCCACCTCTCCTACTGTGCAAAAATGATCTCCCAAAACTGCCTCTCTCTTTTCCAGCCACTTTCTTCCTTCCCTGAAACAACTCAGAATTAGGAAATTCAGGGAAAAATAGCCTATATTAATTAAATTTTCACTGACAACAGGCACCAAACAGGTAAGAGATTCCAACACCTTTAAAACACCTTGGAACACATTGAAACCAACACATTTCAGCTCAGACACTGAGTATTGTGGCCTCCATCTCATCACATTGGTGGGGAGGCTTTTAAATTGTGGATATTTCCTAAAAAATGAGCAGCTTTTCCCTGACCTGAGCCTCATGAACATGACATTTGTAGGAGAGGGATAAGATCAGGAAAGGGAGAGAATGCACAGAGGAGCTGTCGGAAGCAGCAAAACCCCAACCAAAAAAGAGAAGCGCTGAGAAAAGTGAAAGAATGCAAACAAGCTTGGAGGTGCACCAACAAATCTGAATTTTCTGCTCTCCAGAGCCACAGAGCTGAGGGATTTGCATGTGTCTTGGGTTGGAAATGGGGTGTGTGTTCTGTCCCCATCTGCCAGAGGTGGGGCAGTTCTCTCTGTCCATGGGGCAGTTGTTTCTTTATCTCTCCCCCAGCCAACCCTCCCTGCAGCAGATCTCTGCTGTCCATGGCCACTGAGTGTCCCTGCAGGGCTGATCCAATCCCAGCATCCCATGGGGAGATGCTCCGCCCAGGGGAGGAGCCAAGCATTCCTGCCTGGATCCAATCTGAGCCTGGCACAGCACAGCAGCCTTTGCCCCCTGCATTGCCAGAGGAGCAGCTTTCTGCTGCCCTGCATGGCCAGAGGGAGCCCAGGCCCATCTGCAGCAGCCCTGGAGCTGCAGAGGAAAACTCCCCCCTTGTGCAGGATCCCTGCTGCAGCAGAGCCACAGCTGGCACTGCAGGGGTGTCACCACATTTCTCTTCACAGATAAAAGCAAGGCACAATTCTTCCCAAGAACATTCTTATCTCATTTGCTGTGCCTGTGTTTGTGCCAAAGTAGAATGCAATATGGAGATTATTTACCCACAGTGATGGTGTTTTGTTTCCTTGGCCTATCAGGGCCAGGTGTGTGTGTGTGTGTCAGGACTGCTGGGTGACAGTCACAAGATTCTGTGCAGTGTGTGCAGAGTTGAGTGCTTGGCAGATTCAGTTTACATGTAATGTAATATAATATAAAATAATAAAATAATTAATTAGCCTTCTGATATCCATGGAATCCTCCTTATCATCCTCTCCCCTCAATGGGGATTCCCTCTAAATTTGATACAGGAGGACTGAGCCACCATGGAATGGGACTGTGCCACCACCCTGACCCACAGGGTGTCAGCTCCTATTCTGACTCTGGCAGTGTACTACTGCATCCATATTTTTATATTTTCTTTTAATTTGTTTTTCCCTAATAAAAAACTTATTCCTATGCCCATATGTTTGCCTGAGAGCCTCTTAATTCCAAAAATTATAATAATTCAGAGGGAGGGGGTTTACATTCTCCATTTTAGAGGAGGGTCCTGCCTTCCTCAGCAGACACTTGGCTTTTCAAACCAAGACAGATTGCCATCAGTACCCTGACCCACAGGGTGTCAGGTAATTTCTGATTCTGTCAATTGTTTTTTGTACTATTTCTATTTTAATTTTCCCTATTAAAGAACTGTTATTCCTGCTCCCATGTCTTTGCTTGAGAGGCCCTTAATTTCAAATTTATAATAATTCAGAGGGAGGGGGATTGCATTTTCCATTTCAGGACAGGCTCCTGCCTTCCATAGCAGACACCTGTCTGCTCAAACCAAGACAGATTGCCACCAATACCCTGACCCACAGGGTGTCAGGCAATTTCTGACTCTGTCAGGTTCTTTTTGTACTATTATATTTGCATTTTAATTTTCCTATTAAAGAACTGTTATTCCTGCTCCCATATCTTTGCCTGAGAGCCCCTTAACTTCAGAATTATAACGATTTGGAGGGAGGGGGTTTAGATTTCCCATTTCAGGTGAGGCTCCTGGCTCCCTCAGCAGACACCTGGCTTTCCAAACCCAGACACATGGCAGAGATGCAGTTTGGGGTGTCAGGGGTGCTGGGGAGGGCCGGGCTGTCGCACCCAAGGCGCGCTCTGTCGCGGCCGCGCTGCCCCACGCGGTTGGTGGAGCGGATGTAGAGGTGCCGGTGCAGCTCGTCGATCAGCACCAGGTGCAGGTTCATCTTCTTGCTGTGCAGCTCCAGCCTCAGGTCACTCAGCCCCTCCACCTGCAGGAGGGGACCCTCCAGGGAATCCACTGCTGACACCTGGGGGAAAACAGGGGACATAATTTAGACATCCATTCATTCGACTCTCGCCATCAATTCGTTCAGTTTTGCAATTTTCTGTGACAATCATATTTTCTGGAAAAATCCCTTTGCCCAGATTCTGCTCCTGGGAAGCTGAGAAGCCTCAGAGAAAAAGGAAAACAATATTATCTGATTTACTTTTCCTGTGTTTTGCTGCTTTGGGATGTGATTGGAGATTGTTTATCCACAGGTGATTGTGCATTGGTTTCATGGGAATTGTTTTAATTAATAACCAATCACAGTCAGGCTGTGTCAGGACTCTGGAAGGAGTCACAAGTATTCATTATTATCTTTTTAGCTTTCTGTCTGTATCCTTTCTGTATTCTTTAGAATAGTTTACTTTAGTATCTTTTAATATAATATAGTATCATAAAATAATAAATTATCCTTCTGAGAGCATGGAGTCAGATTCATCACTCCTTGTTGCAGACATCTTTTATGAAAAATCCTTTCCTTAGGATTTTTCCTCCTGAGAAGCTGAGAGGCCTCAGGAACAAAATTTAAACAATGGTTATCTGCTGCTGTGGAATGCAACAGGTGCATCTGGGATTGGTCTCATGTGGTTGTTTCTAATTAATGGCCAATCACAGTCAGCTGGCTCGGACAGAGAGCCGAGCCACAAGCCTTTGTTATCATTCTTTCTTTTTCTATTCTTAGCTAGCCTTCTGATGAAATCCTTTCTTCTATTCTTTTAGTATAGTTTTAATGTAATATATATCATAAAATAATAAATCAGCCTTCTGAAACATGGAGTCAGATCCTTGTCCCTTCCCTCAACCTGGGACCCCTGTGAACACCTTCACAATTCCTCCCTTCATCTGGGAACCCCACAAATACAATAATTTTCCTCTTGGATTAGGGAATGTGTGAGCCCCAGGATTATTCTAGCCTTAAAACTCTTCTAAAGCAGAAAATCTTGAAGTAATATTTTAATATTTCTTTATTTCTGTTCCCAAATAAATTATATAGAAGGGTCTGACATCCAAATGATTCAGATTTAATGTGCAGCCTTCAAATATTAAGCGTATGTACAAAACAAGTTAGTGAAAACACAGTTCTTAAATAAAAATCAAAGCACGGTTTATCCCCAAATAAGAGGATTATTAAGTAGAAAAGTGTTAGAAGAAGATAGTGACAATGCTGTTTGATGGTTGCTATTCTTTCCATTACAGAAACACCAAAAAAAAACCCCATTATTCCAAATTCAGCAAATGGGGAGAAAATGGCTTTAATTTAATTTGTTTAAACTCATGACTGAAAAAGCTTAGGAGACCTCATCCTTTAGTCTGCACAAGGGCTATGTCCTGTGGCTACACCATTTGTATATCTGAAATAACGACCAGCTGACATCCCATGGGCACTGAAATTCCCTAATTTTCTTTTCCCTCCTAAAAATAAACGTGGACAAAACCCAAACACAGACAAAACCCACCAGGAAAGACAAATCAGTGCCTAAAAGCAACACTCTCCCTGTGCACCCCTCCCAGTTGGTTTTCTATTTAACAGAGATTTCCAGTTCCTAATAAATAAATGATGGCATCCCTCTGCAGCTTCCAAACTCTCAGTGCTGATGTTGTAAGAAACTGGAAAGAGCATGTTTGGCATGCAGAGGTTTAAAATAAAATTTAAAAACCCATTCCCTGCTAACTGAGGGTGCTGTCAGTGAAATAAGACATTTGCTTGCACTTCAGGATCTGGGTTCAGAACAAACCTGTCAGCCAAACATTAAAAATTAAAAGCAAAGATACAGTGAGCAGCCAGCCCAGCCAAGGGCTGCTCCCTCAGTACCAGTAAATATTAACTCTGCTGAAAGAACATCCGTCACCAGAGTATTCCTTTGCTGGCCTCCAAGCCCAGAAAAACTTGGAATATCCATGGGACAGCCAAGCTTTGTATATTAAGTTTTAAATCTCCTCACTTGCCACACTACACTGTCCATCTTCTTCCTTCCCAGTATCCATCTGGGAATAGCTGGCAAAGTTTGGCCATCACACATCATAAAACCACCCCAAAAATGATGGAAAAACCTCAATTTCCTTCTCCCCAGAGGAGGTGGCAGAGATCACCCAAGTGGAGGAGCTCAGCAGAGACCGCATGGGAAACTCAGGCAGAAGTGGAAATGTGAATTCCTCTCCTCTTCCTTTGGTGTTATTCCCCAAATTTCCCCATTCCAAAGGCACCCTACTGAAAGAACATCCATCACCAGAGTATTCCTTTGCTGGCCTCCAGGCTCAGAAAAAACTGCAATATCCATGGGACAGCCAGACTTTTAAAATTAATTTTTAATCTCCTCACTGTCCATCCTCTTCCTTCCCAGTATCCATCTGGGAATAGTTGGGGAAGTTTGGTCATCACACATCATAAACTCACCCCAAAAATTAAGGAAAAACCCAATTTCCTTCTCCCCAGAGGAGGTGGCAGAGCTCACAGGAGTGGAGGAGCTCAGCACAGACCATGTGGAAAAAAATGGAAATGTGAATTCCTCTCCTCTTCCTTTTACAGGTGGGGATTATTCCCCAAATTTGCCCATCCCAAAGGCACTTGAATCCTCCCCAGTTGCTCCAAGGAAGCTACAACTACCCTGAGAGTGGACCAAAAATCCCACCAGAGCGAGCAGCAGGAGCAATTTATCACATTTTAAACATTTGTCATACTGAGAAACTGAGAGATGAAAAAGCAGCCAGAAAAGAAATGAGAAGTGACATAAAAAAAAATTCCAAGACATCCAGGAAAAGTTTTCTCTGAAACACAAAGAATGGGAATTTAAACTTTCCACTCAGCTCTGTTTTCGTCTTGCCAGTTCATTGCTCACCAAAAATATTAAGGCCAAAATACAACTCTCAAAGACATTTTAAAAAAATAAAATTGAATATTCAACCATTTATTATATTCATGTTCATGGAAGTCGAAGGTTGGTTTAGATGACAACAAACAGAAATATTATGCTAAAAACCAAACCAAATATTTTTCCTTTCTGCAGTTTGGCTTACAGAAAGATGATTTAGGTCCTGGCAACAAAGCAGCACCCAAGATTATATTCCAGAATAAAAAATATGAGATTAAAACCTTTGTGTGCTGGATAAACCAGCCCAGAACAGCATAAGTGACCAAAAGGAAGCAAAAACATCAATAAAAAATGTACAAAATTAAATATACACTAAAGGCAGATCAACAATGGAACTTTAGGTGGAACTTTTTTGACTTAATGGCCCCACTCATCTCCTAACACACCAAAATTTGGATTATGCAAGAGATGCCAATCAGCTTTCCCTGGTTTTTAACCCTCCCATCCAAAAGCACTAAAAGATGTGGAATTGGATAGAGAGAAGAAGAGTTATCCTGCAAGACTCCAGTTAACACTGATAAGGGAAAAGCAGCCCAAGGAAACCTGGAAATGAGATGTACAGAAGGACTGAAGTGGTTCCAGGCTCCAGAAAAAGCAGCTGATGGTCACTCCTGGCTCTCCTTCCTACACACACAGCTCAGTTAAATGGAAATAAAGTGATTTGTGTTAGTTTTTCTGCAGGGGGATCCCAGCATTGTGGAAAAAAAACCTGCTTTACAATGAGTAAACTGTACCAAAAGAACAGGCAGTGCCCACCAGCACCTCCTTTAATTCCTGAATTCAGCTCTCTCTCCCATTGAAACACACAATAAGTGTAATTTAGTCAAACACTAATTAAAATATTGGCCTGGATTAGCAGAGAATTTGGCTTAGATGATCTGATAGCAATTCCTGATGTTCAAATCTCCTTATCTCTCTCTACTTATTAGTACCTACAATGAGCAAAGGCCCTTTAGGAAACAGAGATGAAATAAGGCTGAAAAAAGAGCTGTGCTTTGTAGAAGCTAAAAATTGCAAGTTTATAGAAAATAACCATGGCACCAGCACCATTAGGCAGCTTGTTTAAAGGTCACAGGCAGTTTAGAGCAGGGCTTAATTGCCTTAAAAAGAAAACACAGCTAAACACTTGCTCAGTGGAAGAGGAAATTTGGAAGGGTTTAATTCAGCATTTTACAACAAATGAGAACCTCAGTGTTAACAAGGTGTTTGTCAAAATTCTTTCTTTCCTGCCTTCAGCCAGAGTTTCCCAATCCACTTACAGTGAAATCTATTTATTCCCTCAGGGTTCTGCTGAACCCCTACAGGCCTGAAGTGAGCAGAGATAAAGAGAAAAATCTCAATTTTTTCCATCAAAATAATGATAGAATCATAAAATCATGGAATTATGAAATCGTTTGGGTTGGAAGGAACATTAAAGATCACCCAGTCCCCACGGGCAGGGACACTTTCCACTGTCCCAGGGTGCTCCAAACTCATCCAGCCTGGCCTTGGACACTTCCAGGGATCAGGAATTCACATTTTCTCTGGGCAAGCTGTGCCAGGGCCTCACCACCCTCACAGGGAGGAATTCCTTCCTCAATTATTAATTATTATTAAGGAATTCCTTCCTCAATTATTAATTATTCTACTAGAAAACTAAATCCTTTCTGTTTGGGAAACCAATCTGTTCTGAATTTGGACAACAGATATGAAAACATGAACACACAACTGAGAAAGGTTTAGAGAAAACAATGTGGTGTGGGTCATAATTTGAGATTAAAAAGAAGTTGTACATAAACACAATCTGACAAAAGGGAAAAAGCTGAGCCCTCAGGCCTGGAAGTGAGCAGAGATAAAGAGTAAAGTGTATTTATTTTTTTTTTCAGAGAGGGGGAAAAAACCAAAATAATGATAGAATTGTAAAATCATGGAATCATGGAATGGTTTTGGTTGGAAGGGACATTAAAGATCACCTAGTCCCCATGGGCAGGGACACTTTCCACTGTCCCAGGTTGCTCCAAACTCATCCAGCCTGGCCTTGGACACTTCAGGGATCAGGAATCCAAAGCTTCTCTGGGCACCCTGTGCCAGGGCCTCACCACCCTCACAGGGAAGAATTTCTTCCTCAATTATTAATTATTTTACAAGAAAACCAAATCCTTTCTGGCTGGGAAGCCAGTCTGTTCTGAATTTGGACAACAGATATGAAAACATGAACGCACAACTGAGAAAGGTTTAGAGAAAAGAATGTTGTGGGTCATATTTGAGATAAAGAAAAAAAAACGTTGTACGTAAACACAATCTGACAAAAGGGAAAAAGCTGAACCCTCAGAATAAAAGAGTAAATATATAAGCAACAACCCAGAAGGTTGCAGCTGCCTGGCTGGTGAATACAACATTGCTGACATTTAAAAGGAGAATTGATCTGCTGCTTTTACAAGGGACTCACTTTCACAAGGCACAGGAAAGGAAAATGACTAAAAAGCAGCTGAAATAAATGTAGGCAGATCTAAACAAGCAGGTCACTGAATTCCATTTGCAGGAGATAAGGAGTGAGCCTGCAAACAGGAATGTCCTCACCCTGCAGCTCTGGGGACTTGGCAGGGGGCAGAGAGACACAAGAGCCACAAATTCCTGGAACAGAATTCCCAGAGCAGCCCCTGGTCCCTGGAAATGTCCAAGGAAAGGTTGGACAGGGCTTGGAGCAGCCTGGGATGGTGGGAGGTGTACCTGCCATGGCAGGGGTGGCACTGGGTGGGATTTAAGGTCCCTTCCCACCCAAACCTGTGAACCAAAGAGCTGTGATGTTGGATTGAGCCCTTTTGTGACCCAGAGATGGGACAACTAAAATAACTTATTAAATAAACTGAGTTTAATGTTATAATGACATTAATTGTTTCAGTGACAATAGTGCTTTATGCACTTCACTGTACGCAACAATTGATAAACAAAGCCATCAAAGAAGTTTTTTCCCTTCAAGAGAGAGGGGGAAATGTGGGAAGTGGATTTGTAGAGAATTCTCAAAGCCTGACAGAGAGCTCACACCTGTATGCAAACTTTGAGATGAGAAATGCTGAGTTAGAAATGCCCTGGAATGGGACAGACATTGCTGAGAGAGAAATGGAACTGGGAACAAGTTCCAAAGGGTGGCCTTGAAAATAAGAGTGGATTCTTTGGAGAAACAGAACTGTGAAAGATGCATTGCAGTGGCACCCACCAGGGGTAATTTTAGGTGATTGGCATCTAAAACATTTACAGCAAGAATACAGACCAAGAAACACTTATAATATCTTGTAATTAAGAAATAGCTGGCTTCTGAGTGTGATGGGGTGAATTACAACATCTGTATTGTCTCACTCTTCACATGAGACTGAAAATGGAATGAAAGTTTTTAAAACACCTCTCAGCTGCCCCATCTCCGGGTCAGAAAAGAGCATAATCCAACACTGAGAGAGAGAACAGCAGCAAGAAACACTCCCAGGTGCCACCAAATCCCTGTGCCACCCCATCCCTGTGCCACCCCATCCCTGTGCCACCCAGTGCCTGGCACAGCAGTGTGACAGACTGAGCAAAAGGCATGGAAAAAACAACTTGAGAAAAGGGAGGGGAATAAATAAAGCAGTTTGCCATGAGTTGTACCTGGAGAGCAGAGAGAAAATGTTCACTTCAGCAGGGTTTGTTTGTGTTCTCTATTTTTACCCACCTCAAACCTCCAAGTGACTCCTAAGTTTATTAGCAATGAAATAAGCAAGGAGCTCCTGAATTTAAGGCTGCAAAAATCCCCACATTTTTGATGGACAATGCAGGGAATCACAGAATGGTTGGAATCACAGAATTCCAAAAACCCAAAGCTTGTGAAGCCCTCAAACCCTCCACTGCTGGCAACACTTAACAAGCACATGATTAAACCTGCTTTAAATTGCATTTATATCCTTTAATTCCAACCTTGACAAGTTTTATCAAGGCTGTGGTTTTAATTCCAATATCTTTTGGATATAATGGTTTTCAATTCCAGTACCTTTTGGATATATCTTTTGGATTTAATATCTTTTCATTCCAACCTTGACACAAGTTTTAGCAAGGCTATCAAGTTTTATCAAGGCTGTGTTTCATCTGTAGATTTGTTGCAGTGTTTTGGTTGCAAGGTGAATCAGGATGAAGCTGAAAAGTGATGGCCTTTGAGGATGGGCCAGCCAAATAATGGGATATATGGAAAACTTAAAAAAAATAATAAATTCAGGGGTTGGGAATTGTCTGGTACCAAATTGCCACAGCACAGTGTGAGGAAGCATCAAAACAAATCAGTGAATAGGAATTATTAAGATGATCCTAAACTTTAAAACCACCCTGGTGATCCTAAAGCAGAGTCTTCAGGTAAAATTATGGAAAACAGGAAAAGAACCAGAGATCAGTGATGATGTTCCTGAAAATTGCTGATATTCCTAAAAACAGGAAAAGGGGCAAAGGAACCCAGGGGATGAGGATTAGTGAGGAGCTGATGGACAGCACTGGGTGGATATTCAGGTGAGGGAAGAAATTGCTCCCAGTTTTGTTCACCCTTTAAAATCTTGGAAGACTCAACAAGCAAAAAAGCAAAGAAAGAGCTGTAAATTATGATTATTTTTCTTTGCAATATTTTGGGAAGAGCTGAAGTGACTCCCCTCCATGGCATGAAAGGATTTGTGAGCAAATGAAGCACAAAAAGGGGGGGACTCACACAGATGACTGAAGCTGAGAGGGTTGGAAAATCACTTTGGAAGATTCTGAGCCACACACACACACAATAAAAGTGCTCAGATTGCAGGAAAACAGCTCATCCTGGGACAAGCAAACTGATCTGAGGGGGGAAGGAGAGAAAAAAATATACAAATAAAATAGAAGTGTTATGTTGGACAAACCTGGCTGAAACACCTTAACACAAAGGACAAACAGCTTTAATTTCTCTGAAGTGCTCCAATGGCAATGACCAAACACTCTTTTCCCTCTGCCAACTTTTAAATATTTATAAAATTATGTTCCTCACTTGCTGTCCTTTCCTCCAGCTAGAGAAATTTAATTCTTTTGCATTTGCCTCAGTCACCCATCAATCATTCCCCTTCCTCCTCCACTCCTGTAATTCATCAATGTCTTTCTAGCAACAAAGTGCTGGAACCAAAAGTGGAGCTCGAGGAAGAGAGGGGCTAAAAACAAGAGGTTTATCCAACTGCTCACTTGGACCTGAACACAAATTCTGCGATTTCTCCACCAGCATGGACAAATGACTTCGCTGAAATGGCAGAATTATCCAAGACTTTTTCCTTTCACTTCTCATTTCCATTTTCATCCCAAATGTTTCAAAAATGCTTCAGTGAAAACTGAATTTATTACACCTTTCCGCCAGCTTTAAAGCTGCATTTTCAAAGCAGTTCAGTCAGATTTATTTCTCCAGATTTATTCAATCTGGATTATTTTACAGTGTCCCATAACCCTTCAACAATTTTTTCATGGTGTTGCTGCAATGTTTTATTGGGGATAAAATTCTCTTCTACATCCCAGATTTTAAAAAGAATTCCTGGACAGCTCAGTGATTGCTGGAAAAGCATCCTCTGTATTCAAACTCTGCTCCACCTGATTTTTTTATTAAATTTGTTATCATAGAAGCTTTTTCCAGCTGAAATGAAGGGTTGTTATGAGCAGAGCCAAGAGCCCCCTGGTGATGCTCTGAGGAGAGCTGGGGTCAAGCACATGGCCATGTAAATCAGCTTTAGGTACTAAAACTTCATGCAAGAAACTGCCCTAAAAATGCAAATTACAGCAGGAAAGAGTGAGAGCAAGTGATTGATAATGATGGAAAAAAAAATAAAGTGTTTTTAAGGGAAATTCCATGTTCTAATGTGTTTAAAACTAGCTTAAAGTTTATTAAAAAAAGAATAAAAGCAGTATTTAAGGAAAAAAAATAAATTTAAAAATAGTCTTAAATATAAAAAAAATTCTTAAATATTTTTAAAAAATCTTAAATTTAAGGAAAAAAATAGGAAAAAATTACAGAGAGAGGTGAAAAGTGATCTAAGAATAAAAACCCAAATCTTTTTGCATAAAGAACTTATCAGTATTCTATCAAACTCAATCTGGACAAACCAAATACCCTCAGATCCTCCTTGTGTGGCCCCAGACCTTTCAGACACACAAATCCCATGATTTCCATGCTTTTTGGAATCATCAGAACATATTCCAGGTATATATAGAATTAATAAAATTAACCAAAAAAAAAATTAATAAAATTAACAAAAAACAAGGTGTCTCTTCCTCAACAGTCTTTCACCTTAAGAAATCAGATTTGCCAATCATTAACAATTAACAGAAACCTCACAGGAAATGAGAGAGATTTCACTTCTCAAAAGAGAATTTCAAGCCGAGCTAAAATTTAAATTTACCTATAAAAACCCAGGATGGTCTGAGTTTTTACAGGTAAATTTAAATAGGTTTCATCTCTACAGGATCCCAAACAAACCCAGCTCTCTTATTTCCACTTAATTCCAAAATATAAAACTCTTCCATGGCACCAGTCCCAGAGCTGCACTCAGGAATGCAGAAAGCAAATGAAAGTGTTTTTATTGATTTTCCTTGTTCCAGCCGAAAGGCAGGCAGTAAATAAAATGCAGGCTGAGAACTGCATTGTTATTTTTTATTTATTTCATTATTCCAGGCTACTTCAGGTGTAAGAACTCTGCTCACTACAAGGCATTTTTAATTGAAAGGTTTTCCTTGTGCCATCCTGAGGACAGCCACAGGTGGCAGCTGCAGCCAGGTAATAAAAATGATATTTTTACATCTCAGCCATGCCCAGGGCTGACAAACAGCCAGTTTTGCAATGAGGTGTTGGCACTCCAAAGGATTTTCCAGAGGATTAATGTGGAATGCAGAGGAGGTTGTTGAGGGAGACACAGAATCAGAATTTGGGTTGTTAAAGCTCATCCATGGCAGGGACACCTCCCACTGTCCCAGGCTGTTCCAGCCTGGCTTGGACATTGCAGGGATGCAGGGGCAGCCCCAGCTGCTCTGGAATGAGATGTTTGTTATGGGATGAGTAAATATTTTGCACACAGAGCAAAAACATTTCATTATTTTAAAGCCCTTGTTTGACTCCCCACAGCAAGTGGGGCTCCTTGTCCTCACTCTTCTCCAGGCTGTCCCAGCCTTGATAAATTTCTCCTCTATCTCCTTTTCCTGTGCCACCTTCACTCGTTCCCCACAGCAGCTGGGGCTGCCCCTGATCCCTGCAATGGCCAAGGTTGGACACTGGGGCTGGAGCAGCCTGGGACAGGGGGAGGTGTCTCTGCCATGGCTGGGATGGGATTTAATGTCCCTTCCAACCCAAACCATTCTGGAATTCCATGATTTCTGCACAGCATTTCCACTTTTCAACAGCCCTTCCTGTTCTGCCCCTGCTGTCACCCAGTCACTCAGCTTGTTGTAAATCTTGCCTTTAAAAACACAAACCCACTTTTTTTATAAAATGCCAAATGTGCAGGGAGAAAGCAATCAGCTCCAAAAAATCCTCCTGCTATTACTCACATCACAAAGCAGATCAAATATATATATATATATATATATATATAATTAATTTCCTGACATTAAAAACCTAAAGTTTAAGTCTTTAACACTGGAAAAGAAAGAAAAGTAGGTGTTGGAGCATTCCCTGCTTCTGGAGAAACAAAATACTGACAGCTTTTCATTTGCTGGTGAAAAGACACAGGAGAAGGATGAGCACGTGAGGAAAACACCAATTCCTCACTCTGGAACAAAGGGGTGGGGGAAGAGAAGAATAATCAAAAAGTTCCATCCTTCCTTCTTCCCACCTTCATTCTTCCTTTTGTCTTCCTAATAAAAAAAATCAGGTGGAAATAGCAAAGATCCTCCCTCTTACCCCATGGAGAGATTTCTGCAGTTTCAGTGTTTATTACCTGCCACAAGGGCAAATCCACACACAAAACCAAAGCAGCCTGAAGTTTTTATTTAATTGTATGACATGACCTTAAATTGCTTTATTCAACAATATTTCTTCACTGTTTTCAGCATTTCAGCTCTTAAATTATAAAAACAAATGGAAAATATTAATTTTTTTTTATGGGGACCTCATGTGTCAACAGCGGAATCAGAGGAATTAAAGTAACAGCACAGATCTTGAGCTAATTAATTTATTAATTACTATGCAGAGCATAATCAGTGCACAGCCCAGTGCTGGGGAGGTTGGACATGAAACTGTTTCCTGCAAGGGTCAATCTCCTGTCCTGGCCTCTGCTGATCTCTGCTCTGGTTTCTGGTTTTGTGGAGCACTCCCAGAACTTCTCCTCTGCCAGAACTTGGATTCCTCATTCCAGCAGCCAAGCTCAGGCTCCCAGGGAAGTGACAGCAGTGTCCCTGGTGTGACAGTGGAGGTGGCAGTGTCCCTGGTCCCTCCTCACTCCCCTCTCTGCAGACTGTCCTCAGGAAGCTCCTCCTGGCTCAGAATTTCCCCTCAGTAGCGATCACAGGATTATGGAATGGTTTAGGTTGGAAAAGAGCCCTCAGATCATTCCCAGCACTGCCAAGGCCACCACTGGTCCATGTCCCCAAGTGCCACTTGCACATGGCTTTAAATCCCTCCAGGGATGGGGACTCCATCCCCACAGCCCTTTCCATGAAGGAATTCTCCCAAAATTGCCCCTGAGGCTCCTCTGGCCCAGCCTGAGGCCATTTCTTCCTCCTGTCCCTGTTCCCCCCTGGCTGTCCCCTCCTGGCAGGGACCTGTGCAGAACCAGGAGGTCCCCCCTGAACCCTTTTCTTGTTTTACATTAAACAAAAAGCACCCACAAATGGCTGAAGTGCCCCATAAAAGTGAATATTGCTGTCGGGAATTCAGTGCGTGAAAAAGCAGCTCCATTTCAGGCAAATGTACAAACTCACTCCATCAAAAAGGCACATAAAGAAATGGAAAATAAATGCATTCCAGCTCCAACAGGCATTTTATCTGTTCCAGACATTCCCAAATTCTCCAAAGCTTCACAATTCAATGGGTTTTTTTAGACACCCTGTAATGTGCAATTATAGGACAGCAAACCTGTGCTCCTGGAATTATCAAGATGCTGGAGGAACACACAACAGGAACATCAGATATTTGTGTGCTGCTCTGGCTGGATACAGAATCAGAAAGGAAAAAAAAAAGCTGTCACTTAAAAAAAAAAAATTTAACTTCATACAAATGTAAGCTGTCACAAAGTACCTCTGCATTGTGTTTATCCAACTGGGAAAAGCTGCCAGTCTTTTATTAACAATCCTTGCCTGCATTACTCAGTCACTGCACATTAGAACCAGCAGCTGGAGAGTTTTGAGTGATAATGAAACCTGTAACAAGCCATCCTCAGCCTTCTTCTCCAAACAATAAGGGAATTAAAATTTCAATTTAAATGCAGAGGTTTGAAACACGCTTCAGTGGCAAAATTACTTCAATTAATGTGAGCGGAATACAAAGAGCAGGCTGCAGGGATGGGGTGCAGCAGGCTGGGAGGATGCAAAGGGCTGGTTCTGGATCACAGGGCTGCAGGAACAGCATCAATCAGGGCTGGGAGAGCACTCTGGGCCTCTCCCGAGCCACCAGCAGCTGGTTTTACCTTGAGGGATGAAACCAAAGGACAGGCAGATCTATGGACACCGTGCCTCCCTGACACGTCAGCAATGATTTTACATCATGTTCCCATCATATCAAAGGAGAAGGGAATTATCCCCAGCCAGTGAGTGATTACAACATCACAGCTCTGTTAACACAAGATGGCAAAAGCCAACGAGCCTGCAGTGATTTTTGGCCAGGGAAAAGCTCCAAATGCAGGTGAATTACTGTTCCTTTATACAGGCACATTTGTCTTCAAATGAGAATTGCAAGTGTCAATGAGAGGCTGAAATTGAGTGTTCAATTTCCACTTGAGGTTTTTCTGCATTCCTTGATATATATTCAAAAAAGCTCATGGACTAACAGCTGCTTTTTATATCATTACTATTTGATTTATTAGAAAATATTTGCTCTGCTGAAAACAAAAAAAAAAAAAACCAACCAAACAGAGCAGCAGCAGAAATGCTGCAGAAGTTCCATAAATCAGAGAGATCTAATGCTGTCTCTCCCTCATAGCCACAGGCAACTTTACCCAAGCACACAAATTTATACACACAGAAGTGTTTATATTTAAAATAACCATATACAAAATATTGCAAAGCAGTAAAGATCAAATACACAGGTTGAAAACCATTTCTAAAGCATAATGGATGAGAAATCTTAAGCAGGGTTATTTTTCTTTTTACACTTCCTAACATGGATTTCGAATAGGAGATAGATGACTTGTCTGGCATTTTGAAAAGATTTTTTTAATTCAAAAAGAACCCTCAAAAAAAAAAACAAAAAACAAAAAACAAACAAACCAAAAAAACAACAAAAAAAAAACCAAAATAAAAAAAATACCCAAAAAGCAACCAAACCAAGAAAACTGGTGGAAAAAACCACCAACATTTCAACACATACTGGTGGCAACTGTGAGTATCATATTTTGGTACCTACACTGGACACCCCTTAATTTCCACCTCCTTTTTCACATCTGACAATTGAAAATATCAGGCAAACACCACACTTGGATTTTTATTTCTGGAGCTGCTCAAGGCCAGGCTGGGCAGGGCTTGGAGCCCCCTGGGACAGTGGGTGGAATTTCAGGTCCCTTCCAACCCAAACCTTTCCACAATGCTGTAACTGCAGCAGCACTGGCACAGGAGAAGAGGAGGAACAGAAAAACAAAAGGAAGGTGATGGCAGAGTGAAACCAGACACGGGGATGGGACAGAAACAACAAAAATCTGGTGGGTTCCATAGGCCTTGGGATGGGAGTGGCATCCATCTGTGGGAAATCCAGCACAGGGAACAAGGTAAGGTTTACAAAGTCGTGTTTAAGATGAAATAAAATAAAGCAAAAAGGAGGAAATTAAAGCTCAGAGTGACAATTTTCAGCTCTTTCTCCTGTTGGGTAATGACTTATTAAAAAGAAGTGAACAGGCACAGCTAAGAGAGACAACAAAGGGCAGTGAAGGGGAAAAAAACAACAAAATAAAGCAATAAAAAGATGGCCTTAAAGGCACTGACTGGCAAAGAGGAGTAAGAAACAGAGGTAGCACTTCTACTTTTTGTGGGTCAGGATGGAAAGGACCTGTGGAGAACATCAAATCCACTTCCCTGCCCAAGCACAGGCACCCAGAGCCATGTCCAGCCTGGATTTGGAAATTTCCCACACAGGGAGACTCCAAAACCTCTCTGGGTTGTAGAGCTTGAATTTGTTCAAGTTTTCAACCATCCCTACAGTAAAAAAGGGCTGGTTTAAGGAGTAGTGCCTTTGCCTCTACTTTTTGTGGGTCAGGAGGGAAAGGACCTGTGGAGAACATCAAATCCACTGCCCTGCCCTGTCCTGATCAGATTTGGAAATTTCCCACACAGGGAGACTCCAAATCCTCTCTGGGTCTTTAAAGCTTGAATTTGTTCAAGTTTTCAACCATCCCTACAGTAAAAAAGGGCTGGTTTAAGGGGTAGTACCTTTGGCTCTACTTTTTGTGGGTCAGGATGGAAAAGTCCTGTGGAGAACATCAAATCCACTGCCCTGCCCAAGCACAGGCACCCAGAGCCATGTCCAGCCTGGATTTGGAAATGTTCCACACAGGGAAACTCCAAATCCTCTCTGGGTCTTTAGAGCTTGAATTTGTTCAAGTTTTCAACCATCCCTACAGTAAAATAGAGTTGGTTTAGGGCCAAACCATTCCTTGTGTTTCAGGCTGTGCCCATTCCTCTTCTCCCATCCCTGGGCACCATAAAAGAGAGTTTGGCCCTGTTTTCTTTGCACCCTTACATGAAACAATAAAAACCATGAAAAACATCTCCCTGAGGATTCTCCCAGCCTCTCTCCATGTGTGAGATGCTCCTGATCCATCCCTGTAATCCCCTCTGGCCTGGACCCAGTAACTCCACCTGTCTTTGCTGGAGAGGCCAGGACTGCACTGAGCAGAGAAGAGAAAAATCACCTCTCCTGTTTTTAATTCCTAAAGACAGGTCCAGGAAAGGAAGGACTGGAGCCTGGTCAGGAAATGTGCTTGTTAAGTTTAGAAAAAGAAAGATTATTATTAGAGGAGTCCAGGAAACTCCTGCACTGTGGCATTTACATTCTCTGAACAGAGAGAAATCATTCGCTCTCTCAAAGTTTTTTCCTGGAGAAAGAAGGAAAAAACAGAAAGAAAAAGAGAAAAACTATTATTATTTCTATTCTCTGCTCCTGTTGCTTTGCTCATGTGGAATGTGTTAAGAAGATTGTTTACCTGAAGTGATTTGCCAATTAGATTTTGCTGAGGATTGTTTTGTTTCCTTGGCCAATTGGAAAAAGCTGTGCCCTGATTGTCACAAGTTTTCTTTAGTATTTTTTGTAGTATAACATTTCTTTAATGCAGTGCAGTATAATGTAATATAATATATTTTAATAAAGCAATTATTTATTAAGCATTAGAATGCTTAATAAAGCATTCTAAATCACTGAAGTCAGATGCCAGTCATTTCTTAATTGGGGGCATCCTGATTTTACTGCACTGGACAAGACTGGAACTGCATGGCAAGCTAATAAAAGAGATGGAACTGAAGAGAAAAAACACTTAAGGGAAGGGAGAAAAAGAGATGAACCAGGAGCTGGAAGTAAGCAGAAAAGAAATCACAAAGTCACAAATCCAATTAGGGTGGAAAAGATGTCTGAGGTGATGAAGTCCAACCTATGGTAAATCCCCACCACTGAGTGCCACATCCAGGATTCCATGGACACCTCCAGGAGTGGGGACTCCAAACCCCTCATGACAGCTCATTCCCACCTCTGATCACCCTTTCTGTGAAGAAATTCCTCCGAATCCTCAACCTAAACCTTCAGAGTTGTCATCTCATGCAGACAATGAGGCAAAGCCACCTAAACTGTGCAAGAACCTCCCCTGTGAATAAGGACCAAAGTTGTGAGTGCATTCTGGGGAGGAAAGAGGACACAGGACAGCTCCTTATATTGTAAAAATGGGTTTGAAATAATTGGTGAGATTTTAAGAAAGATGATGATCCAGGCAGGAGTCTGGAAAATTAGTTTTGAAATGAAGTATGAGACTGCAAAAGAGGAGATGGGAGGGAAAAGGGGGCAAAAGGGGGACAAAAAGGGGACGGAAAGGGGACAAGAAAAGGGGCAAAAAAGGGGGGAAAGAGGATGAAAAGAGGACAGAAAAGGGGCAAAAAGGGGATGGAGGACAAAAAGGGGGGGGGGCAAAAAGGGGGGGGCAAAAAAGAGGAGGGCAAAAAAGCGGAGGGGCAAAAAGGGGGGGAAAAAAGGGGGGGGAAGGGGGCAAAAAGGGGGGGAAGGGGGCAAAAAAGGGGGGGGAAAGTGAGGGGGAAAAAGGGGGAACAAAAGAGGAGGGAACAAAAAAGGGGGGGAAAAGGGGGGGAAGGGAGGGAAAGGGGGGGCAAAAAAAGGGGGGCAAAGGAGGGGACAAAAAAGGGGGGGACAAAAAAGGGGGTGGAAAGAAGGCAAAAAGGGGATAGAGGGGGAACAAAAAGGGGGGACCAAAAAGGGGATGAAAAGGGGGCAAAAAGGGGGCCAAAAAAGGGGGTGGAAAGAGGGCAAAAAGGGGATGGAGGGGGGACAAAAATGGGAGGGAAAAAGGGGGGGGAACAAAAAGGGGGGACCAAAAAGGGGATGGAAATGGGGCAAAAAGGGAGGCCCAGAAGGGGGATGAAAAGGGGGTGGAAAGAGGGCAAAAAGGGGATAGAGAGGGGACAAAAATGGGAGGGAAAAAGGGGGGACCAAAACGGGGATGGAAAGGGGGCAAAAAGGGGATGGAAGGGGGATAAAAACAGGAGCCAAAAACGAGGGCCCAAAAAAGAGTGACAAAAAAGGGTGACAAAAAAGGGTGACAAAAACGGGTGACAAAAAAGCAGTACCAGCATGTCGGTGGCGTTGAGGTAGCGCTTGCTGGCCATGCACTGCTCCAACTTCTGAGGGACCTGCTTGATGTTCTCAATCTCATCCAGGAGGTTCAGGACGTGCTTGTGCTCGATGCCCTCGATCCACAGCTTGCGCAGCTCGTCCCGCTTGCAGTGCAGCAGCATCTTGCAGGACAGCAGGTTCTCCTTCACCTGCAGCAGCACAGCAAGGGTTAATGGCAGCTGTCCCTGCAATGAGAGCAGCCCTTCCCCACTTTGGTTTTAGTAGGAATTCCAAATTTACTTTATTGGGAATTCCACAAATATCACCAGGGTAAAACCAAATTTGATTTGCTTCGTGCTGTCTTGGCTGAGGGGAACTTTACAGACCCTAAAAACTCCCTAACAACTCATTTCTCTCATAGTGAAATGTTCTTTATTGTGAAAATTTAGCTGAAGCACCACAATCCAATGAAACTCAGGTCCTGTTAACCACAACCAAAGCCATGTCCCAAAAACCAATTCAGTATTTGGCAAACAGCAAGAATCTCATTTTCTGTGGAAGCAAATAAGCCACCGCTAATTTTGCTGCTGCAAACATTTTCCATCTGCCTATTAAATCTTTTGGCAGGCTCCTCCTTTCTTCAAATTTGGTGGGTTTTTTTCTCTGAAACAAGACCAGCTAAGAGTAAAACCATTTTCCCAATAACTTGAGCATTACCAGGGTTTTTTTGGAAGTTTTAATCAGAACATTTATGAGTTCAAATCAGCATTTCCATTATTTATCAAGCCTTTACAAACCCAAACTGGAATGCAGCTTGGTTCTGAGCCTGATGCCATCATCCAAGTGGCAAAATCTCTAATTTTTCTCCATTCAGGCAACACCAAGAGTTTTCCTTCTCCATTCTCTCACCTCACAGCATTCCCTGCTTTCAGATTCTCCCTGCTAAGGTCAGTGTAACCTAGCTTATCCTGCTTAATGCAAATCAACAATCCATACTAAAACGTGGAAGCAATTAGCAGCACAGCTTCACACATTGCCTTCACACCACTCTTGTTTTGTGATAACTTATGAATACTTGGGGCCCAACCTTTTCTCAGGCTGAGCTCTCACTGAATTACACATGAAGAGAGACACTCAGAAGGAGCCCTTCAATTTATTTTTAAATAATGAGCCTTTAAAGCACTCCACAAATCCCACTTCAGCTGCACTTTCTCCTACCTTGTTCACCTGAAAAAAAAAATCTATGTGAAAAACACATCAGTGGACCAATATTGGACAGTGGTAAATAAAAACAGCTCCATAAAACAGCCTCTGTGCAGAGGTTGGAGAGTGTGAGATTTCAATACTGCACTCCAAAACATCCTTCTGAAAAGAGAAGCACAGAAAAATCCTCAGCCAACAAAAAACCCTCATCTAGGAGTGTCCTAAAAAGCAGAGGCAAAGTAAAACACACACTGAGATCATTTCACATCTAATCCCAGTTCAATACATTAATTGGAAATGTTCCACTGGCCTGGCACTGCTCCATCAGTGGACTGCAGCTCCAGAGAGCCAAATCAGGTCAGCAAACAACCATGGGGGCAGGAGCAATCTCAGCAGACATTCCTGCTCCTGTCCTTGCAAGAAAGATCATCAACTCCATCCACATCTGGGGGTGGGAATCCAGAAATTCAGAAGGTTTTGGGAAAGCTGCAAAAGGCAGCTCAGAGACAGCAGAACTGTGATTGGAGCTAAGCAGCAGCCATGAGATTGGTCAGCAGAAAAATGATGTGAAAGTAGAAAAGTAATGACAAATAGAACAATGGTCTGTGTATTGATGCTTGTCTAGAATAACTCTCTAAGCTGCAGAAAAGTTTATCAGTGAGATATGAGGGAGTTCTAAGTTAATAACAGAGCTCTGTGCATTGTGTTTAAGGCTCACAAGCAGAATTGGATTTGAAATAAGCCAGCATTGTTTAACCAAAGGCACCTGTGCTTACAGTGGTTGGATGGAACTGCTGTCAATGTGCTTTTGCTGTGTGGGATTGGTCACAAAACTGTAAAAGTGAGCTGTGACATTGAGTTCTGTGTCTGCTGCCTGGGGTGTGAGCTGAGGGCATCTCCCATTGTCATAACCATGGAATGAGGCTGGTGCTGGAAAATCAAACAGCTCAGGGCACGTTCCCAGCAGCCCTGTCCTGTTTGTGATTTGTGCAGAGACCCCAGCCCACAATACCTGGAGCAGGGCAAGGAATGAACAGCAGATCTTTAAAATAAACTTCCCTTGGGAGCCCAAATTGGTTCTGCTTCATAATTCAGTTTTACAGAGGCAACACCTCTGTAGCTAAAGCCAAAACTAAACCTTTCCCACCAGGAGTCCACACAAGAATTGACCAGAAAAGGCAAATCCCCAGATTTTGGAAGCCAGGACATCCCTCTGGCTGTCCTGGATGGCTCCAGCCCCTGCCAGGGTGCTCAGAGACCCTGGCACAGAGCCCCTGTGACTTTGATTATGACCCATGGAGCAAATTATTACCTTTTATATGAACAATTACAAGTCAAGAGAGTTTAAGTAGAATAATAGTTAGTTTGTCACAGGGTGAAAAATCGATTTTGGGGTTTTTAGAATGGGGTCCCAAGATGGAGGAATTTCAGTGTACCCTGTCCTTCTTCCTTCTTCTTCTTGGCCTCCATCTTCTGGATGATGTTGGCACTTTTGGATTGGTTTAGGGCAGAAACTCACTGTCTAACATAGGTGATAGGGATTGGGAAGTTATGGTAAATATTGTACACGTAGTTTTTAGTATAAAATGTTAACACCACCCCAGGGTGGTCAGTGTTCCTCTGTCTGCGCTGCTGTACAGACCTCAGCAGGCCAGAGAGGGAATTTTATAGATAAAAAAATAATAAAACAACCTTGAGAATGAGAACAGAAGGATCCTGACTCCTCCTTCAACTGCCAGGCTGGAAAAAGAGACTTTCTAACACATCTCAGGGTCACTGTGAGCAGCAGAGACTCTGAGCCCCAGAAGGATCTGGAATCTCTGTCCCTTGCACAGCTCCCACCTTGCACAGAGGGGAACACAAAGAACAAGCCTCAGAGTGTAACACAGATTGATGACAAACCAGATCTGGGGCCTCCTGTGAGCTCAGGTCACAACCACTTCAATACATATTGACCAAAACCAATAAGCAAACTTAAATACCAAAAGGTCCCTCACCCTCACAGTCGCTCTCCTAGGTGGGACCCAAAGGTCACACCACTCTCTGCTTGTGTTGACCTCTGCAAAGCTCTGCACACTGTGTGGAACCAGAACACTGCCTACAGTTGGTTTCAAATTTAGTGGAATTGATCTCTGCTTTCAGAGTGCTGAGCTTTGTCCATAAATCCTGGGATGAACTCTTACCCTTGGAAAGCAGCAGAATGCTCTCATTTTCTTTGAAAATGTTAAATGAATTTTCAAAGCCAGAAGGGTCAGTGTGTAACCCACCAAGGGTAAAAATTTGCTGCTCCTAAAGCACTTCTGGGAAAGGTTTTAAGCTGAGACTGCCACAGAGCCAGGAAACAAATTGAAGTAAGAAAAATCTGGTGCCTGTTTTGCAAAGTTTAGGAACAGCAAACTGCACAGGAAGTGCAAAATAGGAGCCCAAAGAACTCTGCTCTGCTGCAGGGACAGAGCAGCTCAAACAAGTCCCCAGGCAGGAGTGCCAGAGTTATTTACTGGCACCAGACCCTAAAGCGTGAGCACTCAAAATGCAGAAAGATTCGGGGGCACAGAGTTCATGGGCGTTCACACAACACAGCTGAGCTTGGAAACAGCATCAAAATTCAAAATCTGTGAGCAAAAAGCAAGATGATGAATCACCCAGACTATTCAGGAGGTGGCTGAAGGCCAAGATAGCAAAACATGAAAAGATGAGATGGAAAGGTGTGAGCTCAGCAGCCCTGGAGACTTCAAAAACCTGAGAGCAACATGCCCAGACAATAAATGAACAGGGGCACTGCAGAGCTTTGTGCTTCACATCCACCCCTCAGTTTGACTTTTAACAACTGCTGTTCTCAGGGAGATCCTGCTGGAAATGCTGCCAGTGAAACACAGCTGGGGACAATGGTGGGAATGGATGGTCCTGTAGTGACACAGTCACTGCTATTCAGGCCTGGCTTAGAACTAAAGTCATGACAAAATGTGGGGCTGAAAGGAGCTTAAAAATCATCTTTCAACCTCTGCTGTGGGCAGGGAAACCTCCCACCATCCCAGGCTGCTCCAGCCTGGCCCTGGGCACTGCAGGGATCAGGGGCAGCCCCAGCTGCTCTGGCAATGCCAGCCCAGGCAGCAATTCCTCATGCCAAGATCCCACCCATGTCACTATGATATTTTCTGAAAAATCCCTTTTGCCAGGATTTTTCTCCTGAGAAGCCTCAGAGGAAAAGAAAAACAATGATTATCTGCTGCTGTGGAATGCAACAGGTGCATCTGGGATTGGTCCAGCTTGGTTGCTTTTAATTAATGGCCAATCACAGTCTGGCTGTGTTGGACTCTCTGGTCAGTCACAAGATTTCATTATTAATATTTCAAATTATGAATATTTCAAATTAATATTTCAAAATTATAATAATTCAGAGGGAGGGGGTTTATTTACATTCTCCATTTCTGGGAAGGCTCCTGCCTTCCTTAGCAGACACCTGTCTGTTCAAACCAAGACAGATTGCCACTAACCCCATGACCCACAGGCTGTCAGGTAATTTCTGACTCTGTCAGGGTATTTTTGTACTATTATATTTGTATTTTACTTTTCCTAGTAAACTCTTATTCCTGCTCCAAAGAGAGGAATTTTAAAATTCTCAAAATTTCAAAATTATAACAATTTCAAAATTCTCAAAATTATAATAATTCAGAGGGAGGGGGTTTACATTTTCCATTTCAGGGGAGGCTCCTGCCTTCCTTAGCAGACACCTGGCTTTCCAAACCAGGACAGATTGCCATCAGTACCCTGACCCACAGGGTGTCAGGTAATTTCTGACTCTGTCAGTGTTTTTTTATACTATTATATTTGTATTTTAATTTTACTAGTAAACTCTTATTCCTATTCCCTATTCTTTGCCTGAGAGCTCCTTAATCTCAAAATTATAATAATTCAGAGGGAGGGGGTTTATTTACATTCTCCATTTCAGGAGAGGCTCCTGCCTTCCTCAGCACACACCTATCTGTTCAAACCAGGACAGATTGCCACCAACACTGTGACCCACAGGGTGTCAGGCAATTTCTGACTCTGTCAGGGTTTTTTTATACTATTATATTTGGATTTTAATTTTCCTAGTAAACTCTTATTCCTGCTCCAAAGAGATGAATTTCAAAATTTTCAAAATTTCAAAATTATAACAACTTCAAAATTCTCAACATTTCCTCCTAATTTCAAAATTATAGTCATTCAGAGGGAGGGTGTTTACATTCTCCATTTCAAGGGAGGCTCCTGCCTTCCACAGCAGACACCTGTCTGTTCAAACCAGGACAGATTGCCACTAACCCCATGACCCACCGGGTGTCAGGCAATTTCTGACTCTGTCAGGTTTTTTTGTACTATTATATTTGTATTTTAATTTTACTAGTAAACTCTTATTCCTATTCCCTATTCTTTGCCTGAGAGCTCCTTAATCTCAAAATTATAATAATTCAGAGGGAGGGAGTTTATTTACATTCTCCATTTCAGGAGAGGCTCCTGGCTCCCTCAGCAGACACCTGTCTGTTCAAACCAGGACAGATTGCCACCAACCCCATGACCCACAGGCTGTCAGGTAATTTCTGACTCTGTCAGTGTTTTTTTATACTATTATATTTGTATTTTAATTTTCCTAGTAAACTCTTATTCCTGCTCCAAAGAGAGGAATTTCAAAATTCTCAAAATTTCAAAATTATAACAATTTCAAAATTATAATAATTCAGAGGGAGGGGGTTTACATTCTCCATTTCAAGGGAGGCTCCTGCCTTCCTCAGCAGACACCTGTCTGCTCAAACCCAGACAGATTGCTACCAACACCCTGACCCACAGGCTGTCAGGTAATTTCTGACTCTGTCAGGGTTTTTTTGTACTATTATATTTGTATTTTACTTTTCCTAGTAAACTCTTATTCCTGCTCCAAAGAGCCCCTTAATTTCAAAATTATGACAATTCAGAGCGAGCGGGTTTACATTCTCCATTTCAGGGCAGGCTCCTGCCTCCCTCAGCCGACACCTGCTGTCCAAACCCAGACACAACATAAACAAACTCCACAAATCCACATCCCAAAGGGCACGGGGAGCACCCTGAGGGTTGGCACCTGCTTGATCTTGTTGCGGGAGTTGGTGATGCGCTCGGTGATGCTCTGGTAGGTGCGGATGGCCGTGGTCAGCTCCGTGTAGTGCTGCACGATCAGCTGGTCCAGGTCGCGGTCGCACTTCTCGTACGCCTCCTCCAGCCGCCCCTTCTCGTTCTCCCTGTCCTCCACGTCATCGCTGCTGGACAAAGTCCTGAGGAGGACACCAAGATGGCAAAGTTATTTGGAGTTTAGGAGGTAGAGATCGGTGGGGGATGGAATAGAAGAAAATAAAGATGGTGTAGAAAGGAATCTCACCATTAAGGAGCTGCAGCTGGGCCAATTAGCAAAGATTAGGAACAGGCCTGACTTTAACAGGCCCCAGCTGTAACCAGTGAGAAGAAGATGCTATAAAAGAGTGGGGTGGTTGGGTAAGAAGGGAACTGAAGTCAGTGGCTGCTTTGTGAAACAGAAAGAGTCATTGCTGTGAGGAGCAGCCCATGAGAAACACCAAGAAGGTGTGGAACTTTTGTGATAAGGAGACAACAGCATGGAACCCCTGTGATAAGATGCCAGCAGATCAAGGGCACCTTCAGTCAGTTCTGGGATCCCACCAGGCTGGATCCATGGGCTGAGGCACAACAGGACCCTGTGCTGGGCTGTGCCCCTGAGTGACAATCACACCCAGGGCCACAGGCTCCATCCCGCTGCTGGATTTGGGATGGGAAAAGCAGTTTGTTGTGGGGGGATAGAGTGTGAGAAAATAAAAATTGTCTAGAAAGTGATCTTACCCCTAAGGAGTTGCAGCTGGGCCAATTAGCAAAGATTAGGAACAGGCCTGACTTTAACAGGCCACAGCTGTGCCCAGTGAGAAGAAGATGCTATAAAAGAGTGGGGTGGTGTTGAGAAGGAACTGGAGTCAGTGGCTGCTTTGTGAAGAGGAAAGAGTCAGAGCTCTGAGGAGCAGCCCATGAGAAACACCAATAAAGTTTGGAACTTTTATGATAGGAGACAACAGTATGGAACCCTTGCAATAACATGACAACAGAAATCAGTGCGCTGTGAGAAAATAAACCCCATCCATGCTATGGTTTAGTCCTCTGCCAGTTTTCAAACCCTTCATATTACTATCATCACCCCTTGTAATGAAGGGATGGTGTCACAGACATATTTTATGAAAAATCCTTTTGCCAAGATCTTTTCTCCTGAGAAGCTGGGAAGCTTCAGCTTCTCCATGTTTTGCTGCTTTGCAATGTGACCTGGAGAACTGTTTACCCAGCATGTGAATTGCTTTTGCTTGATGACCAATGACAGCCAGCTGTGTCGAGGCTGTGAGATTTTATTATCATTCCATTGTTTTCTTTTCTAGCCTTCTGATGAAATCCTTCCTTCTATTCTTTAGTGTAATTTTAGTCTATCATTTTCTTTTAATATAATATATATCATAAAATAATAAATCAGCCTTCTGAAACATGGAGTCAGATCCTCATCTCTTCCCTCGTCCTGGGACCCCTTAACACCACCACAGGGTTGACAATTCTGGGGCTGAGGACGATTTATGGCTCAGATAAACATCAGCCTCAGAGGCTGTGAGATTTTAAAGGAGCGAGCAGTCAGCCACAGCTCAAGAGCAGTCACAAATTTCTTTGTTACAAGGCAAGAGAGAACTTTCTAAACCAATAGACAATTGCTACAGGCTTTATTTTGCTTTTCTAACCTATCACCTACACTTACTTCTGCTGTATTGTAGATTCTTTTGTCCAACAGGCTTCTGTCTCACATGCACAAATATAATTTATTATAACTTCTAAACTCTCAGCTTATTCTCTATAACCACACCCCTAAACTTTTCACCATATTACTGATATAGTTTCTCACTTATTTAAGGCATCCTCTTACTTACAATGATAGAAACATAAGTTTATGGTTTTCCTGCTTAATATCTGTCTATTGTATTTTTACATCAATCCAAGCCTCTCCCAAGGCTGCAAATCAAACCCTTCCATATCTGTGGAAGTTTCTATTTTTCTGATTCCCACACCTTCAGAGTTTTTCTTTTTCCTCTTCAGTGAAAGTTCTCTGTTGGTTATCATATTGCCAGACAGTCATTAATACAGGCACAATGTAACAGCTGAAATATTTCTTGATTTATTATTTATGAAGATCTATAAGGAAAAAAATCCTAACTTTAGACTTAGGAATCAGCGCAACTTGTGCAATGTTGCAGTTCCTGTAACTTATCTGCCAAAGGTAGGGATGTCACAGGGACACACAGAAATCCATCACAAATTTATCCAGATCTTCCACCAGTCAGTTTTCAAACATGTATCAATACAACAGGAAAGGCCCCATGACTCTATTTTCCCCCTCAATTATTTTAACCTCTAACATCATGTAGTAACCTCCACATCATGTAAGTAATAAAAGAATTTTTATTTTCAATAAAAATTCTTTTTATTGAAATCAATTAAGTTTGAGATTGCAACAAAAACTGCTGAAAACTTTGTGAAACTGGACATAGCTCAAAGCTTCTTGATGTCACTCCAGATTTCGATTCAAGAATCAATGCAATCTTCTCCTTCTCCCTTTGAGAGGATAAAAATCCCAGAAAGAGCAGCAAGAACCTTTTCCTGATATCCAACCTCAGCCTCCTCTCTAAAGCACCTGCAGAGAACTGAAATAAAGTCCCTCAGGACCCATCCCTGCCACAGAGATCAGAGCTGCCCCTCCTGAAGAAGCTGCAGCCCCTCACGAGTGTCCCCTCAAAGCAGCTTCTTCCAAAGCATAAAACTCATTGCCTTTCATGCTCCATGGTAGCTACAGAAACAGGAATCCTTTCTTGTGCTATTACATTCATATTCTACTCCCAAACCTTTAAATTGTGTCTCAAATCAGCTTTTCACAGAACAAAATTAAATTATGTTTTAGCCAAAGTTCTTTAAAAAGGCTCTGAGAAGTAGGGACACTACAGAAGATTGCTCAGGGCCCAGAAAATAAAAATTTTAGTGAAAGGCTCCCTGCCCATGACCATCTTGAAGTCCCTTCCAATCCAAACCATCCCAAGACTAAAATAAGAATCACGTGCAGGGCTGGCAGAAAGTCATCCTCTGTTAAGAGCCCTTACAGATAAATCCATTTTCTTTGTGAAGAACTGCTTCTTTCTGCTGGAAGAATGTTCTTCAGCATGGCTACACTGGACACAAGGAATATCCAGCTCAGGAATTGACATTTTGGTTGAGTTTGGGGCTGCCTGTGCCAGCAGTTAATGAACACATCCATCCTCTGTGACCTGCACACAGATCGTAGGAGAATTCTGCAAACTGGCCCAGAGCACAGGCTAGGAAAGTCGGTAGCTTTAATCCAACCAAATTGAATTTCACAATTCTGGATTTGCCACAGAATCCATCTGCAGTGCCAGCAGTTGGTTACAGAAGCTGAAGATCTCTCTCCAGAGCTAAGACTACATTGATGGCAGAGGATGCCACGAGGATTCCACTGCTCCAGCAAATTCCCATCCAACCCAGGCTTGCTAACAAATCCCAGCCCTATTTTTAAAGCAGATTTATATTGTGTTGTCCACTCTTTTTGTCCTTGCATTTGAATTTAGCTTGTCCTGTCTTGTTGAAAGCGAAGGGAGCCAACCCACCTTGTCGTTGATCAGCATTGACTTCAATTTATTGATCAATCAGCCACTTTATATAACAGTGTTAATTAACTTCATGCATATTGCAAAATCCGAGCTCACGATAGGTTACAGAGAAAACTCTAACCCCTCCTTTTGTTTTACAATACCTATGGTTTGTTTATTGAAAACAGGACAGTGTTCTCACTGTGATATGAAAAGTTCTCAAAATGTTCATATCTGTTCCCAGAGCAGCTATCTGTTCCCAGAGAGCCCAAGGACAGAATGTTTTGCCTGTTATGGGAAGACTGACTGAGAATCTTATTGTTTATAAAGCGGTGTTTGAGAGAGCCTAATTATTTATAGAATCAAGCCTGGGAAATGCTTTACAACTACCTTTTACTTTTCCCTCAACTGTCTACCTTCATGGCCTCTTTCTTTAAGCCATGCTAGAACCAGACTCTCCACACTGTCTACAGGAAAAATTAATTTTGCTAAAAACATCTGGCCAGCAAAGCAGAGCTGCTTGTGAAGCCTGAGAGGTCCCAGCAGTTCCTATCTCAGAAACCCCAAAAGTGGCAGAAGGACAAAGCCAGGAGAGCTGGAAAGCAGAAAAACCTTGGAGATGCCACCAGATGATTCCTACTGAGATCATAAATGAGCAAGCACAGTTCTGGTCTCCTCTCACCCTTGAAAGGACAACTCAAAACCAAGATGAACCAAAGTTTCAGGCTCAGGCAATTGCCACATTCCAGGATTTCCAGCTGCCTCTGGTGGCTGCAGAATAAACACCTGTATTGGGAACATCCTGCTTTGCTTTTAATTCTGATTAGTTACTTTAATTCTTTCTTTTAGTCATTATTAATATTAATTCTTAATAGCTACTTTAATTCTTTCTTTTAGTTACCTTTAGTTTCTTTTATACTCTTTTAAAATTTTTAACCTGCTTTACCTTTCTCCTAATCCTATCTCACAACAGAAAATAAGTACATTAGTAATTAAGCAACACCAAACTCAACACACTAATTAGTACAATAACTAAGAAATCTAAAAAGTAATGAAATCTCAAATTAACAAACCAAAACCACAACACTTAATTACCTGGGTTGGGAATATACAGTGGCAACAACCACTAATAAAAATACCACACTCATATTCTGACCAAAAATCTTGTATTTATTTACAGTCCTTTATTCTGTTCTGGCTCAAAACATCACAGAATTATTAAGGTTGGAAAAGACCTCTAAGATCATGGAGTCCAACCATTAACCCAACAATGCCACTTAATAATGGTCCCAGGTACCACATCTTACACCAAAAATGATAAAAATTCCACACAACAACAAATTTCCCCAACAGGTTTTTCTTAGTTCTCCACTCACTTGAATTTGCCTTAAACACCTGGAAATTATTTCCTTACAGACAAGGTAAGAGTTTAAACCAAAACCCAAATGGAAAAAGGCAACAGAGATTTCTTTTTTTCCCCCCCTCTTCATTTTACTGAAAAACAAAGTTTTAGAAATGTAAGGTTTTGACTTTAAGATTTGGTTATTTCCACTGGTAATGAGTCTGGATTAATCACTTGGAATTTGAAACTTTGTACACCTGAATTTCCCATCTCAGTCTCATGGTACAGGAGCCATTTCTTTTTCTTGCTCTGTACCAAAAACGAGGAGAAAATCAAGGAATACTTAATATTCTTGAGCTTATCCATGCTCCTGCTAACACTGCAGAAAAGTAAGCCAAGGGCATCTCTGCTTATTTTAGTCCTATTAAAATGTGTTGCAAGGAAGAAGAAAAGTCAACACAGTGTTTGTCAAACAGAAAGGATTCAAATAGTTTGGGAAAGGAACTTTGCAGGGAGAACTTGGAAGGGGGAATCACAAAACAGGACAGGACAGGATTATGAAACAATGATAAATATACATCAGCAGTTCAGAACTGCCTGAAAAATATTCCAAGCAGAGGACAAACAGAAGGAAAATCAGTTTAGATCCTGAGTAGCAGATGATGAACTCAGTGGGGGTTTCCAGGAGGGATTCCTGAGCACTTCACTTGTTTTTTGTTGGTTTTTTTATTTTGATTTTTTCCAAATGAGAATCCTCCTCTGTAAGATACCTGGAATTTGTACTTGGCAGCTGGATGGCTGCAGATTCCTGCTCATTAGCAAGAGCTCACCAGGATTACAATAATTCCTCTCTGAGTCTGCTGAGAGACATTTTTATGGTATGGTGAAAGAGAAATTCATTGAGCCAAATCTCACAGACTTCTGATTTTACATAGTTAAAAATACAGATTACACAAAAGCAAAATGCTTCATTCACTGGAGTCACTCCCACAGATGGAAGACAGGATGAGGAGAAGATGATCAGACACAATCCTGAAATGTTTTTATCATGGGATGTACAGCACTTTCCTCAGGAGAAAAGAAATGAACCTTGTTATTTCCCTGAGGTCACTGAATTTACACTGGAATTAGATTAATAAAAAAAAGTCCTTTGGGACTATTCATTTTAGTAGAAGTTGATCTGTAGGTCACAAGCATTTTTCATCTCCCATTTCCAGCATCCAACCCCATGAGCAGAGGGAAGAGATGGAAGGATTTTCTCAGGAGTCCTGAAGCCTGGTCATTGTGCAAACACCCAAAGCCTTCAACTGCTTCCTCCAACAGCTCCCATGAAAGCCAGGAATAGCTCATTTCCAAAGGTAAAAAGTACTCACATTTATATATATTTAAATAAATATATCTGCCAGCCATACCACTTCTGCAAAAGGCTGCACCTCTCTAAAAAACTGAATGAACTCCAAGAATCTTCCTGCCTCAGCACCTCAGGGGAAGGGACAAAGTGCCACAACCCAGAAAAAGTTTGAATTTACTCTCACCTGTCCCCTTAAAGCAGCTGCACAGACTGTAGCCAGCAAAAGCTAAAGGGTAAGTCACTTTTTAGTGAAGAGAAAGGCAAGATTTTTTATTTATGTACTTATTACAAATGCTCAACTAAGTACTCGGAAGCAGTTGAAAAACCCACTTGTGGTATAAAAGGGTTTTTCCCCCACCACAGACCTCAGAGTCTCAGAATTGTCCTCTGAGGAGCAAAATGAAATGGTTTTGAGAAGAGAGGCTGGGAGAGCTCCCAGCACATTGCAGGGCCTGCAGAGGGACTGGGGACAAGGCCTGCAGGGACAGCACCCAGGGAATGGCTCCCACTGCCAGAGGGCAGCCATGGGTGGCATCTTGGCAATGAGGAATTCCTGCCTGGGCTGGCATTGCCAGAGCAGCTGGGGCTGCCCCTGATCCCTGCAGTGCCCAAGGCCAGGCTGGAGCAGCCTGGGATGGTGGCATTGGAATGGGATGGGCTTGAAGGGCCCTTCCCACCCAAACCATTCTGGGATTTGGGACACTCAGAATCCATCCCCAGGGATTTTTATGGAAGCTGGGGATGGAAAAGGGAAGGGAGACCCTTCCTGGAGTGCTGAGATTGCCAGTGAAGCCCCCAGATCCCAAAATCCCTTCCTAGAGAGGAGTCGGGGTGGGGATGGATCCAATGGCAGGCTGGGAGAGCTGGGAATGGAGGGAATTCCCTGGAGAGGGAACCTGGGGTGGGATGAGCAGGGAATGAGCAGGGAGGTCATTCTTCCCCTGTACTCGGCACTGGTGAGGCCTCACTTGGAGTATTGCATCCAGTTCTGGGCCCCTCACTTTAGGAGGGACGTCGAGTTACTTGAGCGTGTCCAGAGGAGAGCAACGAGGCTGGTGAGGGAGCCAAGCCATATGAAGAGCGACTGAGGGAGCTGGGGTTGTTCAGCCTGGAGAAAAGGAGACTCAGGGGTGACCTCATCACTCTCTACAACTTCCTGAAGGGTGGCTGTGATGAGCTGGGGGTCGGTCTCTTTCTCCGGGCAACAACGGATAGAACAAGAGGACACAGTCTCAAGTTGCGTCAAGGTAGATGTAAGTTAGAAGTAAGAAGGAAATACTTCACAGAAAGAGTGGTCAGAAACTGGAATCATTTACCCAGTGAGGTGGTGGAGGCATCATCCCTTGAAGAATTTAAAAAAAGACTGGATGTGGCACTTGCTGCCATGATCTAGTTGAACAGTTAGAACATCGGCTGGACTAGATGATCTTATAGGTCTCTTCCAGTCTTGAAAATTCTGTGATTCTGTGATTTTGGGAAGGGATTCCCAGAGCAGCTGGGGCTGCCCCTGATCCCTGCAATGCCCAAGGCCAGGCTGGACACTGGGGCTGGAAGCTCCTGGAAGGTGTCCCTGCCCACTGAACTGGATGGGCTCTGAGGTCCCTTTCAATCCCAGCTGTTCTGTGTCTCTTGAAGGAAGTCACACCGTGTCTCATTTTTATAAAGTATAAAACCGTGGTGTGTATTTACCACAGAAATGCAGACAGAGCTTCAAAAATGCCCTGCATTCCGCAGGGATAAAAGGAATTTTTCCCTCCAAACCAATGTAATTTATCTGGTCCCAGCAACATCTAACACCAGCACACTCCATCCACTCTGCAGGAAATTATTTCACACTGCAGGCAGTTTTGGATCGCTCTTTGTGCTTTTCCAAATCAATGCTTTCCATAGATCTGGCCCAGATGTGCATGTGCCCAATGAACAACTACCACCCAGTCTCATCTTCTGTCCAAAATTACTCCCACACTGTGATGCATTAATCTGGGGAGGAAAGGAAGAAAAAGGAACCTCTCCAGCATTCAAAGAACACAAGACAACAACAGGCAGATGCTGTAAAAGGATAGAAAATAAGTTATCATTTCTCCACAAGCTAATACACTTGTGTTATTGTTGGGAGCTGAGAGAACATGATGTTTACTGAGCAGCAAAAGAAAACAAACACCATTGTACCACTCATCATGTGGCACAACAGAGAAATCCAGGAGCACAGCAATGCCACAGGCACGATCAGCTGCACAACCATGAAACCATTCACCTCCCTCTGTAAAAACGCTATTTGCCAGCCTCCAACCAGGATTGAACATTGTCAACCCCACCACAGAACACACACCACACACAGGTTCATCTTGATTCTGTGTAGCACTCCTGTTCCCACAAACGTGGGCAGCTTATCTGCACCAAACTCCTACAAAAAGAGCTTTGATGTGGGTGAACTGCACACCAGGTTTGTCTGCTCAGTGCCCAGATCAAGAAGCTCAGCACAAACTGGGAACAACCACAGGAAACTGAAGTTTAATCAATCCAAGTGCCCAGTGCTGCACCTTGGCCACAACAACCCCTGCAGTGCCACGGGCTGGGGATGGTGAGGCTGGGCAGTGCCAGGCACAGAGGGACCTGGTGGGCAGCAGGGCAGGAACCCTGGTGTGCCCTGGCCAAGGAGCCAGTGCCACCTGGCTGTGCCACACTGGAGGGCACAGCAGCAGGGAGGTCACTGTGCCCTGGCCAAGGGCCCAGCGCCACCTGGCTGTGTCACAATGGAGGGCACAGCAGCAGGGAGGTCACTGCCCTGCCCTGGTGCCCAAGGGCCCAGTGCCACCTGGCTGTGTCACAATGGAGGGCACAGCAGCAGGGAGGTCACTGCCCTGCCCTGGTGCCCAAGGGCCCAGTGCCACCTGGCTGTGTCAGGAATGGAGGGCACAGCAGCAGGGAGGTCACTGTGCCCTGGTGGCCAAGGGCCCAGTGCCACCTGGCTGCGCCACACTGGAGGGCACAGCAGCAGGGAGGTCACTGTGCTCTGGTGGCCAAAGGCCCAGTGCCACCTGGCTGTGTCAGGAATGGAGGGCACAGCAGCAGGGAGGTCACTGTGCCCTGGTGACCAAGGGCCCAGCGCCACCTGGCTGTGCCACACTGGAGGGCACAGCAGCAGGGAGGTCACTGTGCCCTGGCACGGGCAGGGCTCAGCTCCAGGGCTGTGCCAGCTGTGCCCCCTCAGCCTGGGCAGGACCTTGGGACACTGGGCAGGGCCAGAGGGGCAGCGGGGCTGGAGAGGGGCTGGGACACAACCCCTGAGGGAGCCCTGAGGGAGCTGGGGGTGCTCAGCCTGCAGGGAAGGAGACTCAGGGTGCCCCCAGCACTGTCACAGCTCCTGAAAGGTGCCTGTGCCCAGCTGCCCCTGGGCTCTGTCCCCAGCAGCACTGGCACACCCAGAGCACACAGCCTGAGCTGGGCCAAGGGAAATCCAGCTTGGAGAGCAGCAAAAAGCTTTTCCAGCAAGGGGGAGAAAGTTCTGCAATGGCTGCCCGGGGAGGGGGTGCAGTCACCATGCCTGGGGGTGTTTAACCAGCCTGGAGGTGGCACTGGGTGCCAGGGGCTGGGCTGAGCTCCGGGGCCTTGGAGGGCTCTCCCATCCTGGTCATTCTGTGAATTCTGTGATTCTGTAACTGACTCTGGCTGTTGGTCATGTCAAACTCTTTTAATCCTTCGAAGTTATTCCCTCTTTCCTGGGAAATCCTCTCCTCAGGGATGGATAATACTGGCAGAGTCCTTAGGAAGCAGCACCTTTAGCCCAAGGTTTATGTGGCTGGACTCCGTGGTCCTGAAGGTCTCTCCCAAGCCAGGGATTCTGTAAATTCTGTGCAATGCTTTTCCTGGCACCATGGCAGGTCCCACAGGCCCAGAGAGCTCAGCTGGAGCTGCCAAACCACAAAGATCCCACAGGATGGAGTGTTTTTATCACAAAGATGTCCACAGCAAAAGTGGAAAAACCAGGTTTCTAAACAGATCTGGAGTCTCCTCCACCTCTATTTCAAGTCTGTTTCCTGTTTGATGGGGAAGATGCAGATTTAGTTTACACCCCGTGGATGCAGCTCAGACTGGAGCACTGGAGAGGCAGCTCTATTTCCATGCAATGGTTTGGGTTGGAAGTGACCTTAAAGCCCCTCCAGTGCCACCCCTGCCATGGCAGGGCCACCTCCCCCTGTCCCAGGCTGCTCCAGCCCCAGTGTCCAGCCTGGCCTTGGGCATTGCAGGGATCAGGGGCAGCCCCAGCTGCTCTGGCAATGCCAGCCCATCCCCTCCCCACCCTCCCAGCCAAGAATTTCTGCTTTAAACCTCATCTAAATCCAACCTCCTTCACCTTAAAGCCATTCTCCTCTGTCCCATTTTCCCCTCTCTTTTATTCTGCAAGGGTCAACAACGAAAATAGCCCAGGTAGAGACAAATCCATGAATTTTCAAGCTCCAAATGCCCACAATCCACCTCCATTTAGGTTTGGAAGGTGCTGAATACCTTTGGAGCACTCACAAACTCGGTGTTGTGAACCTGAATTTGCAGTGCCATCCACACCCCCCTACTTCAGCTCATCCCCTGTCACTTCATTCCCTTCACAGGAGTATTTTTGCCACCAAACCCTGCATTTTGCTGCCCCCCACCCCCTTATATTTTGCACTGTGGCAAAAAATTCAGCTACAACCTTTAAGATGATCCATTTACAGGCATCAACTTCACAATTACACTTGGAACAGCAATCAGATTTGAGATTCAGCAAGAATCTCTCTTTACACTGAGGACTCATTTTCCCCCACACTGTCTGTATTATATTTTTTCTCTGTTTTTTTAGTGCAGATGAGCAATTCCTTTTGCCAGCCCGCCGTCAGCTTCCTACCTGCCCAATAAAACAGCGAGAAAATTAGATTATGTCAATTTTTAAGAGAAAACTGTTAACATTAATGAATAATAAATGTTTCATTTCTGTAAATTTGCTTTTCCTGATGCCTCCAGCCAGGCTGGGTGGATAACTGCCTGCCTATTTTACCTGCCCCAGGGCCAGCCCTGTTAAGTGTGATTACTGCTAAGCTATGGATGGCAAACTGAGGCTTAATTATCCATTTCCTGACTCGAAAATTTGTTTCACAGGAAGAACATTGCAGTAACAGTATGTGGGCATTATGCTGCTGCAGATTCTTTTTTATGAAGCAAAACTCAAGGAACAGATAATGCAAATACAAGTTTTAGGAAATTAATGCTCAGTTAGGACCAGATAATTCTTACAGGAAAGGAGGGTTGAAGACTCTGCTGGTTTTGACCACAACTGTGGGTGTTCAGCATCTTTGTGTCTCTATAAAAGCCTTTTTTCTTTTTTCTTCTGCTCCCCAACATCAGAGCAGACTTATGTAAATATTTGTGCTTAAAGGCAGAAAAGAGTATTACAGGATGCACAGGTGCAGCTTGGAAATCCAGGAATAATCCTCTTTTCCTTCTGGATCAGCTTTCTTTGAGCATGCAATTCACTTTTCTTCACTCAGACTCGTGCATTCAAATGAAAATACTCATTAAAGACAGTGGGAAACATCACCAAAAATAAAAAAAAAAAAAAGGCAAGTTGATAAAATATAAATAGTTCTCATCTGATCAGGAAAAAGAACATTTTAGTGAAGTGCAATTGAAGTGAGTGCTGAATCGCTGGGGGGGAATCAAACAAAGCTCCAGTTTTCACAGGAATCCACAGTAAACTTCCCACCACCTGTTCCAAGGGCTCTGTGCTCTATCACACACCTTGTTGAGGCTCCCAGTTCCTCACTTTAAAACACCTTTGAAGCTCCAAACACACAGTTTGTGGTACCAACTGCTCAAAGCTTGTCCTGCTCAAAGCTCCAGCTGCATTTCATGTGTGGCCAAGGCAGGATTCACTGATGTACTGACCTGTTCCTCCAGCAAAAACACCAAAAATCTGTTTAACAGCAGCAGCCCTGGGCAAAACCCAGAATTTCTGGGATACACAAGATCTGTTCCTCCCAAACAAACTGGGTGAGGTTTTCACTGTTTTATGGTTTGGGTGAGAGTTAAAGGATAATTCTTTTACTGCTCACTCAGAAATCTGCAGGTACAAATAACACAAAAGTATTGTAAAACTCTGCTGAATATGTTTCACAATTTATCACATTAAGGTTGGAAAAGACTCAAATTCATCAAGTCAAACTGTTCCTCCAGCACTGCCAAGGCCACCACTGACCCACATCCCCAAGTGCCACATCCACAGGATGTGGAGGGAATGTGGAGGGATTTAATGTCCTCCAGTTCAGCCCTTCACAGGAGGAATTTTTCCTGTTATCAAAATCTAAACATCCCCTGCCTCAGCCTGAGGCCGTTCTTCTCCTCCTGTCCCTGTTCCCTGGCTGTGCCCTCCTGGCAGGGACTTGTGCAGAGCCACAAGGGCCCCTGAGCCTCCTTTGCTCCAGGCTCAGCCCCTGCCCAGCTCCCTCAGCCCCTCCTGGTTCTCCAGACCCTTCCCAGCTCCCTCAGCCCCTCCTGGTTCTCCAGACCCTTCCCAGCTCCCTCAGCCCCTCCTGGTTCTCCAGACCCTTCCCAGCTCCATTCTAGATGTGCTCCAGCCCCTCAATGTCCCTCTCATCACACAGGGCTCAAATCTGCCCTCAGGATTTGAGATGGGACCTCAGCAGTGCCCAGCACAGGGGGATTCATGTTATATGTATAACATAATTATCATATAAACATCCAGATAATAAAATACACAGTACAGCATTAAAACTATCAAAATCACCCCTCAGGAAACAAAATTAAAGGGATTATTTTGTCTTGTTATTCTCCATGTTATACCACACCAAAGGATCTGAAATACAAACCAGAGTACAACAAGGTACAGAAAAGTACAGCGTTAGCCAAAAGACAATTGTGAACAACAAAGGATTTGTAGAGTTAAACAAAGGAAGCAGTTGCTAGAAGCAACAAATAATAATTTCAGCAGAGCATTGTGGATGTCTAGAAAGCTCAGTCTCCTCTCTGCGGGAAACAGCTGCAATGTGCCAAGGAAACTTCAGTATTAAAAAGCAGGAGGAAAAAAAAAAGCAGAGTAAAAAGAAACCTTATAGAACGCAGTTACTCCCATTGCTGATGGCCATGGCCACACAGCAATTCCAGCATTTGCTTTCTCATTTGGGTTCGACCCCTTGTGATCGCTGTGGCATTTGTGGTGCTCCGAGAGCCGAGCAGAGCCACAGGGGAGAGCGGCACCGAGCCCGAGGGTTCCGCCGGGCGGGATCGCCGAGAGCCGGGCAACAGCGCCGGGAAGGGAGGAGAGGGCAGCGTGTGAGGGAGGAAACAAAATACCTGAGAATGGAGGAGAGGTGTGAGTGGGGGGAACAAAATAACCGAGAAGGGAGGAGAGGGCAGCGTGTGAGGGGGGGACAAAACTCTGAGAAGGAAGGAGAAGGTCAGTGTGTGAAGGGGAAACGAGGTACCTGAGATGAGAAGAGAGATCAGCATGTGAGGGGGGAAAACAAAATAACTGAGAAGGGAAGAGAGTCCAGCGTGTGAGGAACAAAACACCCGAGAAGAGAGGTCAGTGTGGGAGGGGGGAACAAAATACCCGAGAAGGTGTGAGGGGAGGAACAAGGTACCCGAGAAGGGAGGAGAAGGTCAGTGTGTGAGGGGGAGAACAAGGTACTCGAGAAGGGAGGAGAAGGTCAGTGTGTGAGGGGGGAAACAAGGTACCCGAGAAGGGAGGAGAAGGTCAGTGTGTGAGGGGGGAAGCAAGGTACCCGAGAAGGGAGGAGAGGGGAACAAGGTACCCGAGAAGGGAGGAGAGGTCAGCATGTCAGGGAGAGGACTAAAACACCTGAGAAGGAAGGAGAGGTCAGTGTGTGAGGAACAAAATACCCGAGAAGGAAGGAGAGGTCAGTGTGTGAGGAATAAAATACCTGAGAAGGGAGGTCAGCATGTGAGGGGGGAACAAGCTACCCGAGAAAGGAGGAGAAGTCCGTGTGTGAGGGGTGAACAAAACCGGGGAAGGCAGGAGAGGTCAGCGTGTGAGAGGGGGGAACAAAAAAACTGAGAAGGCAGAAGAAGGTCAGTGTGTGAGGAACAAAACACATCAGAAGGGAGGTCAATGTGTGACGGGGGAACAAGGTACCCGAGATGAGAGGCATCATCTCCCACATTCACTGCCCAGCACACAGCACCGTGAGCCAGAGCTCCTCAGGCACTGTCAAGCTGAAAATGTTCCCAGGAATTGCTACAGTGAGGGAGTTTGAACTGCAAGTTGTTGGGAGGATCAAGTGTTGACTTCCCAGAGGTGTGGAAGATGTGTTTAAGTGCTCTGCAAGCAATAACCCGTGACAAATGCACTCATTTGTTACTGCCTTCCCCCTCAAAGCTGCAAACACAACATCACACAGTGGCTTTGACACTGAGCATTTCAAGGACTGGGCCTTGCCGTGAAAATGTCAAGCAACACCTGAAATCAAAGAAACATTTTGAACACGTTTGCTTTATCAGTATTTAAGTCCCTGTGTTAATCAGAATAAAATCCACTTCTTTCTGAAATTCAGGGGTTTATTTATATTTCCCCCCCTGCTTCCAACCTTATTTTTAGGGGTATAAAAAAAGAGCCTGTCCAGAGCAGTTCAGCACAAATTCTTCCTCCTGACTGCCCTTACACCCCTCAAGACATCACAAGCAGCTCCATTTCAAGAGATCCCATTGAAAATGTTTTATAAAGCTCCCTGGGACAAGAACAACTCTACTTCAACCCACTGTGTCTCCACTGAGCTACAAATTTCCACAGGTTCATTAAACTAAATGGACTTATTTCAATTTTATAATTGAAAACTGTTGTCTTAAAGACAAGTCCCAAATGGGGTGATCTACAGCTTCCAGCACTATTTAACCTCAAAGTGTATAATCTGATAATTCATGTTTTGAAAACCTCTCCAGAGGCTCATGGAAACCACTGTAAAAGTTGGGTGCTTATAAAACAAAGCCAGACAGAAGGAAAAAAAAATAAGACTCCAAAAGGTATTTAACAATTTAACTTGGCAGCAACATATTGAATGTTTTCTCATTATTTTCATAGGTTAATGGATTGTTCCTGTGAAATTCTGGATTTGTGGAAATGAATTAAAGCATTCAGGGAAGATATTTCTTCACAGAGACCATGAGGTGCTGGTAAAGCAGGTAATCAAAAATTGTAGTGTCCAAGTCAATGGGCATGGGAAATGTATTCTCAAAACTGATTGAACAATTATAAATAATAAATTGAAAAAGAGCTGAAATCCTGAGGGCAGCACCTTCCACCCTCACCAAGGGGAACAAAGGTACAGCCTGCAGGGAACTCCCTCTGCCTTGAGCAAAGAAATAACACTGCAAGAACAGCAGCACCAAGTCTGTTCACAATCCTGTTAAGCACCCAGAGCAAACAAAGCATTTTAAAACATTTTCCTCCTCTACTTACATTCCATTAATCTTTCATGCTGTTTACACAGTTGGTTAGAGCATTTTCAACAGAAGCTGGGGATCTTTTTATCATTGAGGACTTGCAGATGGCTACAGGAGAGATGCAGCAAAAAGGCTGAGCAGCCTCCAGCCATCTAAATAAACACCAGCAGGGAATTCTTTATTTTGCTAAATTAACCAACCTTTAATCAAATTTCCTCACCCCAATACAAACGATGCCAGGGGAGGGAATGATCAGCTGGTTTCTGAAACAAAGAGGGGACTGCAGTGGCTCCAACAGAATTCCCCTCTGTCAGATGGCAGCAGCAGAGGAGGAATTTCAGTCCCACACACAGGAAACCCCAGGGACACCAAGCAGCTGCACATTCCCCAGGTAGGAACAGGGATGGAGGCAGCAAACAGCCCAGGAGATGCCACTTACACCTCCAGGTACAGAGGGACTTCTCTGCCACCCCACTGTGTGAGACCCTGTCCAGGACAGGAAACCACAGGGACCAACTCTTCTTTTGGCAATTAATTTTAGATCCAAAAATTAAATCAAGCATTCCATGTATTACCACATTCCCAGGAGAAAGTCAAAGCCCTGAGGATCAGCATTTCCAGATGTGCAAGAGCAGAGCCTGGACAGTGCTGCTCACACCTGGATCATTAAAACATAAAGAATATTTTTGGAGCCACACCCCACATTGCACCATGAACCCATCCTTGGTTCCACACCTGCAGCAGGAGCCTTGGGGAATTTCATCACTCACCTCAAGATGTTAAACCTGCACAACAACCAAGAGCTGTTGAAGACAACACCTATGAAAAATTTGAAAGCACAATCACTTCCTAACCAAACCCAGTATTTGCACTCCTAGTTTTGCCAGGTTGGGTTCAACTCCAGCTCTGCACTGGCTAAAGCTAAAGTAAGAGCTGAAAAATAAAGCACTTGGAGCTTTTAACTTGGCATAGTCACACCTCTTATCCTTTTCTATGTGGTTGTGTATTCACATTTACTCATTTTTAAATGCAACCAAGGGTTTGCATCAATCCACAGCTCAAAATACCTAAACATTTTATACAAGTGCCTGGAGATCATTTCAAGGAAATTTATAGTTTACAACCACACTCTGCCATATACAATTTATTTTCAGGGAATTTCTGAAGTACTTTTCTCATAGAAGAACTGCTACCTTTATAACACTGGGAAACACCATTTGCAATAAAAGTGGTTTTAAGAGACCATTACAGATCAGAATAACTCGAGTTTATTCCTTGTAGCAGCAATTTCTCAAATGCAACAGCTCCACGTTGCTGTTCCTCACTCTCCATCACAAACTGCCATCTCAGCTCTGCTGGTTTAGACACAGAAAAGACCAAATGCCAGGTCATTAGCAAAAATCCATTCAGCAAGTTCACTTATAATAACAATAATGGCCACAAGCACTAAAGAAAAAGAATCCCACTTGTGAAAAATAAAGTATGGTCAAGGTTTTTTGCCTGCACTCTCAGCTTCTGCAGAGATCTGTTGGGTGCTTCTGCTTCTGTGAAAGCTCAGCACAAAAATTTCACTGAGGTCTTATGGAGTCACTGCTCAAGTTTGTTTTCCCCCAATTAAAGAAGCTATTAAAGGCCAGCTTTAAAAAATAGCAGCCTTTAATTGGGAAGAAAAACACCCAACAAGAAATAAGAAGCAGACACATGCACCAATTAAAAATCTGACAAGATCTTTCTGTCTTAAAAAAACAAAAAAGCCTTTGCTAAATGCCAGGTTGCTTGTTTCAGAATACAAAAGCTGCTTCAATCAGCTACCAACAAAACAAAAGGTTAAGAGAAATCAATATCCAAACACGTGTTTGTCTTCTGAGTGATAAAAGAAAATATTGCCTGAGCTGTCCTCCAGCAGGTGAGCCAAATTTGCTCTGTTATCTGCATGGTTTCTAAAAAGCCATTCCCAAAGCCCCTGGGATCAGCAGGAATCTCTGTGACAGCATCTTGACCTTACAAAGTATCTTTTATTTAAGGAAATTGAGGATTTTTCTCATCCAGGAAGCAATGAGCAGGTTTGGGTGTGCTGAGGAATGAGCACAAGTGCAGCAGCACAGGGACAGAAGCTCAAAGCCCTGATATCCAACACCCACTCTGGAAGTCACAACCCCTGATATCCAACACCCACTCTGGAAGTCACAACCCCTGATATCCAACACCCACTCTGGAAGTCACAACCCCTGATATCCAACACCCACTCTGGAATCACAACCCCTGATATCCAACACCCACTCTGGAATCACAAACCCTGATATCCAACACCCACTCTGGAAGTCACAATCCCTGATATCCAATATCAACTCTGGAATCACAATCCCTGATATCCAACACCCACTCTGGAATCACAATTCCTGATATCCAATATCAACTCTGGAATCACAATCCCTGATAACCAACACCCACTCTGGAAGTCACAATCCCTGATATCCAACACCCACTCTGGAATCACAATCGCTGATATCCAACACCCACTCTGGAATCACAATGCCTGATAACCAACACCCACTGTGGAATCACAATCCCTGATATCCAACACCCACTCTGGAATCACAATCCCTGATAACCAACACCCACTCTGGAATCACAATCCCTGATATCCAACACCCACTGTGGAATCACGATCCCTGATATCCAACAACCACTCTGGAATCACAATGCCTGATATCCAACACCCACTCTGGAATCACAATGCCTGATATCCAACACCCACTCTGGAATCACAATGCCTGATATCCAACACCCACTCTGGAATCACAATGCCTGATATCCAACACCCACTCTGGAAGTCACAATCCCAGGAATTGTTTACTTGTAGCAAATAATGCTCATTTCTTCTCAGCACTCTGAGGCCAAGAACAAATTGAAGATACTTCCAATAGCTGTAAAGACACAGGAAAAGAAGGAAAGCTCCCTGGAGCTGCAGCAAAACTGGGAATTCAAGGACAGACTTTGCAAACCCTCATCAGCTTCCCAGACACTGAAGATTTATTGTTGGGGACAATCGTTTTATTTCTCCTTTGGGAGAAACAAGAGGGGAACTGACCAAGAACTCAGCGTGACCCCAGCACTGCTGGGGGTGGAACTACACCTTCCTAAATCTGGGAATTCCTGGGAGCTCCTGGCTCTTTTGGGATGATCAGTCCTGTCCTGGCTCTTTTAGGATGATCAGTCGTGTCCTGGGACAGCTGCACACCCTGACAGTTCCAAATTAATCCATCCTTGAGGCTGTCTCTGTTCTTGGCTGTAAAACCAAGGTGAATTCCATGAGTGCAGGGATCCTCCTACAGGAAACAACTCACAAAGTTCAAATGTGTTCCCTGACACAACAGGAAAAAGTGACACTTCAGAGGGACAGAAGGGCACCACAAGTGGGACTCTCTCTTTCCTGTTGGGTTTCCCTTCATCTCAGAGCTTTCTGCACCACAGAGAGCAGGGAGAACTTAAAAGTCCCAAACCAGAGCCCAGAAAAATCAATTTCTGACTGGATTTTAGTGCTATGCAAGTTAAACTTGGTCATGATCTCACCCCAAACACTCCCCCTGGAATTGAGACACTTTCTCCTGGGATATCACAGAACTACAGGAATCCTAAATCTGGGATCACAGAAAAGGGAATTATTCAGTCTCTTGTGAGTGAGAGCTGCTGAGCTTGAGTAAATATCAGAAATTATCCTTCATTAATAAAATAATTTCTATTTACAGAAAGCCTTTCAGCTTCACCCTTCAAAGCATTTCATAGACAACACAAAGAGATTTTGCAGACCTAAACAATGTTTGCTTTTTGGAAATCATCCCTGTCTTTGCTATAACCAAGTAAAACATCAATACTTAAAGAAGCTCCTCTGGTTTTGTTTGTTTACAGCAGAAAAACGCAGTCAAAGTTTTGTTGTTTTTCATCCTCTGTTCCCTTTATGGACCTTTCCCACAGCAACACGGGAGAAATAAACAGCCTAAATAAACAGGGACATGCAAGTGTAAAACCACAAGGATTGGCAGAAGCCTCTATTATGCATAAATGTTTTGGAAATAAAGCCATCAACAAAAGGAAACTCAGCCACATTTCAAACCAACAGCTCGCTGGTAAGATCTGTAATATTTTTCTGAAGCTGAGTAAAATTACATTGAAGCCACACAGGTTTAGATTTGTCTGCAGTGCTGTTTTATGACCATAGAAACCACTAAAAAATTCACCTGTTGCTTGGCAAGTGCATCCTCACCTGAGCTCCTACACAAAAACAACGTCTGGAGCAAAGTGATTTAAATTCCTTTTCACACCATTTGCTTTGTGCACTTGGCTAAGCCTAAGAAACATCAATATTATCACCACAACACTTTTTCCTTCCTCTGCAATCAGTTCTACCCTCAGGTTTTCATGGTCTGGCTCAGCTCTGCAGAGAATCTCTACATCCAAACCAAGTTCTAATTAAATTCTGCAAGTTTAGTTATCAGGCTGTTCTGTTGAATAACTTTAATTTCATAAAGTCAATAACTCAGTGTTGTGTCTAAAAACCAGGCCTAAACTAGCCAAGGTATCAGTGCCTGGAAACCAAAGATTCTGAGACAAACATTTCTTTTTATCTGGAGAACAGAGCACTGTGAGCTCACTCTTCTGCTTTTAAATAAATTTAATAAGCCTGGATTTATTAAAATACAGGTACAAAAGGAAGACCTTAAAATACTCTTGGAAATTACAGGAATCATGGAAAAAGATGATTACAACGGGAAATGCTGCACAGCCAGTGCATGTTTATTATTCTTCCACAGACACTGGCACCAGCTGCTTTGTTTTACAGAATCAACATCTCCCTCAAGTTCTGCAAGATTTCAAAGGCCAGAGCGATAAAAAATAATTTAATTTTGTCCTAAACATGATAATTTACAGAAGATATTTAAATCAGAACTCTTCCTAGCTGCAGAACTAGTGCCACAATAACTTCTCCAAAGTAACAAAATGAACACAGTTTCTCTCCAAGACATTGGAGTAGCAGCCAAAGTTGGGAGCTCATTACAACTGCCAGCATCCTGCTGGTGTGACTGCAGCTGCCACAGCCACTGTGGGAGAACATCCAAAACACGTGAGAACATCCAAACATGTGAGAACATCCTAAACACGAGAGAACACCCAAAACATGTGAGAATATCCAAAACACAAGAGAACATTCAAAACATGTGAGAACATCCAAAACACGAGAGAACATCCAAAACACGAGAGAACGCCCAAAACACGAGAGAACGCCCAAAACACGAGAGAACGCCCAAAACACGAGAGAACACCCAAAACACGAGAGAACACCCAAAACACGAGAGAACACCCAAAACACGAGAGAACGCCCAAAACACGAGAGAACGCCCAAAACACGAGAGAACGCCCAAGACACGAGAGAACGCCCAAGACACGAGAGAACATCCAGAACACGTGAGAACATCCAGAACACGTGAGAACATCCAGAACACGAGAGAACGCCCAAGACACGAGAGAACGCCCAAGACACGAGAGAACGCCCAAGACACGAGAGAACGCCCAAGACACGAGAGAACGCCCAAGACACGAGAGAACGCCCAAGACACGAGAGAACGCCCAAGACACGAGAGAACGCCCAAGACACGAGAGAACGCCCAAGACACGAGAGAACGCCCAAGACACGAGAGAACGCCCAAGACACGAGAGAACATTCAAAACATATGAGAACATCCAAAACACGAGAGAACATCCAGAACATGTGAGAACACCCAAAACACGAGAGAACATTCAAACATATGAGAACGCCCAAAACACGAGAGAACATCCAGAACATGTGAGAACACCCAAAACACGAGAGAACATCCAGAACATGTGAGAACGCCCAAAACACGAGAGAACACCCAAGACACGAGAGAACACCCAAGACACGAGAGAACACCCAAGACACGAGAGAACACCCAAGACACGAGAGAACACCCAAGACACGAGAGAACACCCAAAACCTTCAGCATGGGCAATCTGCTGCCAATGCTCTGGTTTAAGCAGCACAGAAAAGATTTACAAGCAGTTACCAAAGTACTGAGGGGAACAGTGAATTCACTTCCAGGTCTATGACAGAACCATCCTCAGGAATGTGGGCAGACAAAAATCAGTGGTTAAACAGGACTGGACACAACTTTCTTTTCAATGCCCACAAGACAGACATGGAGGCAGCAGCACTTTGCCCACTCTGGCAGTCCCAAAGAGGAGTTCCCTCACTGGACTTGCTGCTCCTCCAGATTTCCAGCCAGATGAATTTTACTCAGTTTGAAGGTGGCGGTCACTTATGGACCCCACAGCAATAACATGACAGTGCTTTGGTCTTCATGAATGGCACTGAGCTGGTACCACCTGCAGGGTTTACTCACAGCATCAGTGAATTTCGAAAAGATCTCCAAGACAATTGAGTCCAACCTGTGACAGAACCTCACCAGAGCACTGAGTGTCATGTCCAGTATTTCTGCAAGACCTCCAGGGAAGGGAGTCCACCACTGCTCCTGGAGTGAGAGAGTCCCTACAGTGTTTGAAGGCCCTTCTTGTGTAGAAATCCCTCCTAAAATCCACCCTGAGCCTCCCCTGGCCCAGCCTGAGGCCGCTCCCTCTGCTCCTGTCCCTGTTCCCTGGCTGTGCCCTCCTGGCAGGGACTTGTGCAGAGCCACAAGGGCCCCTGAGCCTCCTTTGCTCCAGGCTCAGCCCCTGCCCAGCTCCCTCAGCCCCTCCTGGTTCTCCAGACCCTTCCCAGCTCCCTCAGCCCCTCCTGGTTCTCCAGACCTTCCCAGCTCCCTCAGCCCCTCCTGGTTCTCCAGACCCTTCCCAGCTCCCTCAGCCCCTCCTGGTTCTCCAGACCCTTCCCAGCTCCCTCAGCCCCTCCTGGTTCTCCAGACCCTTCCCAGCTCCCTCAGCCCCTCCTGGTTCTCCACACCCTTCCCAGCTCCCTCAGCCCCTCCTGGTTCTCCAGACCCTTCCCAGCTCCCTCAGCCCCTCCTGGTTCTCCAGACCCTTCCCAGCTCCCTCAGCCTCTCCAGACCCTTCCCAGCTCCATCTCCTGGACACTCTCCAACCCCTCAATGTCCTCTAAGTTGATGAGCCCAGAATGGGACACAACATCCAAAGTGCGACCTCATCAATGCCCAGAGCAGGTGAAAATAACTTCCCCGGTCCTGTGCCCACACAAATCTGACACAGACCAGGTTCCATGGTCCTTCTTGCCCACCTGGGCTCGCGTTCAGCCGCTGTCAGGCAGCACCCCCAGATCCTACACAAACTCCCAGCCCCAAAACACAGCCCCGGGCACTTGGCCTGGCTGAACCTCACCCCGCTGCTCTCAGCCCCTCCATCAGCCTGTCCAGGCCCCTCTGACCCCAGGATGAAGCAAAGCAGGAGGAAGAGCGCCGGGCAGAGGGACAGCCCTCAGGACAAGGCTCTCTCCAGCACTGCAGCCTCCCCAGCGCTCCAGGTCCAGCAGGGATCCAGGCCTGGGCTCACCCGGGACCCAAGCCTGGGCTCACCCCATACCCAAGACACCCCACATCCCGGAAGCCCGAGCCGGGCAGGCCTCCCCAGCACAGCAGAGCCCGCACCCGGCTCTGAGGCACCCTCAGAGGCCCGGAGGATGCGGAGCGGGGCCGCCCCTACCTGATAACCGAGATGAGCAGCCCCGAGGGGTCCTTGCTCCTGCCCACAGTGCTGCGGTACCTCCCAACAGCGTCGCCCGCCGCCATCTTGCGCCCCCCCAAACGCGGCGCAGACACACGCGCTAGCACGCCGCAGCCAATCATAGGCGAGGAGGGTGGGCTGCCACCCAATAGAGAGCGAGGAGGGCGGCGCACGCGGCACCAAGGCGGGGTGCTCCGCCGCGGAGCCTTCTGGGAGTTGTAGTTCTCGTGGCGGCGGCGATACAGATTCCCACGCAAACCTTCGGCAGGTGGTCAAAAATGAGTAAAGGGTTAAAAAATTATCGACCTGACTAGATACACCTCTACTCAAAAGCCGTCATTCACTCTGAGAGCGATAGGAAATGGGATGGGGGTTTATGGCACCAAAGCATCCTCTCAGAGCACTCACGGAGCAGGGTTGATTGAACAGTGAGGGGTTTAAATGTTTATAGAGTTAAAAGTGGATAAAGTGCGTTAAGTATTTAAATTAACGTGTTCTATGAATTAGAAATGCTGAATACTTATAGTGTGTCACAGCCTGAATGAGTCTGATCACAAATACACCAACAAGAATTGCTGCCACTTCCCTTAATTTAATGACCTTAAGCTATATTAAGAATAATTTCCCCCAGTTTTCCATGGGAAGGCAGTGAGGTGACCAAAGATAAGCCAGCCCAGGTGGTCCCTTAAGTGAGCTCTGGAAGCAAACTGGAGCATTTGGCACAGGAATTGTGGGGTTTGGAGCAGATGGAGGTGACGGATTGGAATCTGTTCACAACCTCAAAAATGCTGCGACGCGCAACCCTCGCTGTGTGGGTCTCTTCCAATGCTGGTTATTCCATGATCCTACAATGCTGGCGTTTCACAACACTGAACAGCAACCTCCTTGCCCTCAGTCCTTGCTTCACCATCCCTCCATCCCTTGCCACAGGATCACCTTTGGAAAAAGGAAAGGTGGATGTCACCCTGTCCAGGGCTGGAAATCCAAAGCTTGTTTTTCACCAAACATCAAGCTAACCTCTCCCCAGAGCTGCCCCACTTTCCCCCTTTCTAGGACACTTTTCAGTCACATCCTTTGAGAGCTTGTGTTAAAAAGCACCATGCAGATCCCAGGATTGTTGTTGTAGAGGCAGAATTCCTTAGGAAAGGCAGGAACAAGCATCACTTGGAGCTGCTGGGTGTTTTCTAACCCAGGTTCACTCCATCATGTCAAACACGCTGCTCTTCCAGAAGTGGTTTTACTGCCCAAAGCTGCACCTTAACGATTTAATTGCATGGAAATTGCTGAAATCTGTAGGTGAGTCAAGAGTACTCATTTATACGAGCTCTGTTTGAAACACGAGGTAATTAGAAGCATGATAATTCCTTACTTACAAGGGGAGGAATTCCACAGTAGCTGTTGAGGAAGAGCCTCCATTTATTACAATCAACAGCTGGATCTGTGATCATTAGCAGAAGGGCAGAGTAAGAGCACAGACACTTTAATTCTGAGATAAAAGATACTTTATTCCTGATGAAGCAATGTGTTTCCAGAACAGAATTACTCCAAAGTAAAGTGATTTTATCTCCAGGTAGGGTGTGCATTTCAGTGTGTTCCTGTGTAGCTGTTCTGCCACATTTCCCCTGTGCAGACAAGCTCTCAGCTCCACAATCCCCTGTGCAGCTATGCCAAAATAAAAATCTCATTTTCCTTGTTTTTCTGAGCAGCTTTGCCAATGCCTTTGCCCAAGGACGGTGATTTGAATCTCTTGAATGGTAAGAGATTTGTGCACTGGCTGGAGGGAGTTTTTCCTCAAACTGCCGACTTGCCAATATTGTTTTTGTTAATTGGCAATTCCCATCGACTGCTGCGGAGCAGCAGGGCCCGGAGCCTGCAGAGGGGGTGAAATCGATGGGTCCCACCTTTTCATTCCTGACAGCTGCAATAATCACCTCATTTAGGAGGAACTTCATCAGGACAAACAGCAGCAAATCTGCCCCAGAACTGTGACCTGGCCGCCTTTCAACCCTGGGCTCTAATTGCAGAACCACTGCCTGGTTTCACTGAGCAGCCCTTTCCCCAGCAAAGCCACAGGTAGGAATTTATGTTTTCTTTAAATGAAAGGGGAGAAATCGACAGAGGCCTGCCTGGTGCAGCGTGTGAAGGCTGAGATCTCTCTTGATTAATAATATATGATAAAATGAGGCTGAAGAGTCTTGAGAACATCATTTTTCCTTACACAATTTACACAGAAGGGTCTCAATCTGAAACCTGAGGGAAGGAAAAACAGGGGAAAGAGTTTTCTTTCTTTTTCATGTTGTATTTTAGTGCTCTGAGGTATAGCTGGTAAAATGGGTGGTTCCTGGATTACTCAAACCAAAGAAAGTCCAAACTGACAAACAAAATGTTCATGATGATGAATGAATCCTTGTCACTACTTGTCAATAGAGATCAGGTTGGTTTAGCAGAGGGTCTCCCATTCAGAAGGGTCTGGGAATCACAGATGGTTTCATTCATCCTTTCCATCCATCCTCCCTTCAATGATAAAAAAGGAAAGGAGGGGGGAGCTTGTACTGAGCTATTCCTCATCAACTGGGCCACTTCCCCCATAGTGCAGAGTTCTGCCAAAGAGAATTCTGAAGAGGCACAGGCAGAGCAGTTCTTTGGGAATATGGTTTATTCCTTTAGGTGATGCCTTGAGAAGGCTGAGCTAGAGCAGAGGCTGGGCAGAGTTCCAGAATAAAGCAGGGATTCATTCACAGGGTCTCCTCCATGGCTGCACCTTGGGCAGCAGCAGAGCCCAGCCAGGGCTGCACCCAAGATGAACCAAAACGGCCCCAAAATGCACGAGCGCTGCCGGGGTCTCTCCCTGGGATCAGCTCTGCTCCATTTGCACCTTGCAGTTCATTGTCCCATTGCAGCTTTAGCCCAGGCAGTCCCACCCTGCTTGTTTTTCTCTCTCCAGCCCACGGGGTTTGTGCTCCTGGGCTGAGATTTGGGGCATTTGTCCTTGGTGCCCAGCTGGAGCAGGAATTGTTTTGTCTCCCTGCTCTCACCATCCCACAATGTGAAGCTCAGACCCACACACTAAAGCAGCACAGAATGGGAAAAATATAAAAGCTGAAACCTGAGGCATTGTGGGAAGTGTTTTACAAAGTCCACTGGCCAGAGTTCTGTTCCCCATGTGACTGTGTGACACTAAGGGTTTCTTCCCTCTTTTCCTGAGGTAATTTTACCTGAAATCCCTTTCCACAGTTTATCCCCTGATATTTTCTAAGTGTTTCCTGGGAATTCTTGGGAATTCCTAAACCTAAGAGATTTAGGGCTCTCAACCACAGCTTTAACATTTGAGAAAAATACCACAAATGCTTTATTATTTCATTTCAAACATTAGTGAAAATGTCAGCCCAAAGGGTTCAGCCCACACCACCTTCTTACAGGTGCAATTGCCTCGTGTGTAATGCCTTAATATTGGTTATAAAGAAATCCCCTTTGACTTCCAGCAGCGTAGATGGGAGCAGAGTGAAAGCCAGAATTTCCATCTAAGCTGCAGGAGCAGTTCTGCCTGTAGAGTGAGCCTAATCCTGCTGGCATCTCTCAGTCAGTTTAACAAAATCGATTTTACCCTTCTTACAGAGCTGGTCACTCCCACATCAGCTGCATTAAGCTGAAATTGGTGCACGGGTAAAGAATCAGGTTCCAGCCACTCTCTTCTTCCAAATAATTCTGGTTTTCTTATCAAGCTTTACCAAACTCTGCCAAACTGCCTGAGTAAAGAATTGAGTACAAGTGTGCTGAAACATCAGGATTTGGTTCTAGGATTATTCACACATCTGGATGACCTTGTTATTCCTATTTATCATTAAATAAGTGTGAACTAAAGCTGGTTTATGTTGTTTTTTGGAATTTCTGCACAGTTTCTCTTTCCAGCACATAGCTGCCATCAATTCTTTTTGTCTCTGTGAATAAGGAGAAACTCCCGGGGCAGGAGAAGAAGTTGCCTGGCTCAATGCTGGGAATCAAGGCAGAGATATAATTCAAATGTCTCCTTATTGTTTTTTGCCTCCTGACATTTCCCACCTTGCGCTGTTTTCTGCTGCTGTAGAAAAATAATAGCTAAGATTAAGTTAAGTGGAAAAATACTGCTGCTTTTCCAATGTCAGATCCACAAAACCTCTGGTAATGCAGTCCCTGAAGGAAAGCAGAGCAGGTGGGAGGCGTTGCTTTTCACAGGCAGGTAAAATGCTGTAAGAGAGAATGTTCTCCTTTTCTGAACCATAAAGAAAAACAAATCCAGTTATTTGGTTTATTTTTCTCCCTTTATTTTACTTACCCTCACTAAGGGAATGCTGTTTTTACAATTGTCCAGAGGCATTTTCCAAGTCCTCAGGTGAACGGGTGCAGGCTGTTTGTTGGCTTCTTGAAATTAAAATCCTTGAGTCTTAATCTTCCTTTGGAACCATGAAAAACCTTGGGTATAAAGAAACATAGAAAACAACACTCCCATTCCAACTCTCCCACGTTAATTATGGTTTTTTTCCCTGCTTCTGTAAAGTTTTTAGATCCTACCCAAAAACTTATTTTAACCCAGCTCCATTAAGTTCCTCATGACTTGAAGACTTGTTGGGCATCAGCTCTTGCCTCGGGTGATATCCAAGCCTCAATTCCTACAGTCTGGGGGGAAAACAGGTGGCTGGATAGAAGAGAAAGTCCCAGAAGTCCTGCTGGCACTGAGTTGGAACCACTCGGATCATCTGTCCCAGCAAATCAATTAGGGAGGAAGAGTTAATGGATGCCCCAACCCCAGGAAAAACCCTCAGATCAGAGCTCCACCTTATGAAACCACAGCCAGCTGAGCCCCACAAATGCTGGAGATAAGGCTTCAGAAATTCCAGTGCTCACAGAAATATTTCATGCAACTTTGGATATTTTCTGCTTTGTGTAAGTAGAAGCTCCAGGCAAGAGAAGCAACAAGAACTTGAAGTGAAGTGAGTGAAACGCTGTTGTATTTCCAAGGGAAGCAGCGCTGGTATCAATCCTCCTGAAATGAGACATCAGCCAGCCAATTTCAAGGCTTGTCTTGCAGAAAATGGGGCACAAGATGCAGCAGCTGAACAGTCCTGCTGGCCTCAAATTTAATTTGCTCCGAGGTGATATCAGAGCAGGGTAATACGATGGTTGTTGTACTTCTAGAGAGATTTTGACAAAGTAAATCCATCACTGGCAGGCACCACAACCCCCGTTTCACAGGAGGAGCTGTGGCCCAGGGATGCTAAAATCAAGCACACAACAGTCCCCACTTACCTGACAATCTCAAGGATTTGCTGCCAAGAGGGGGAGAAACTGGAGTGATCTGTGCTCAATCTGCAGCTCAGCAGAGGAATTTCGATGGATATTCAAAACACCAAATGCCTGGTCAGGTTCTGCTCCCAGGGAACAAGTGATGGGATGAGAGGAAACAGCCTCAAGTTGCACCATGGAACATTCAGTTCGGACATCAGGAGGAATTTTTTCATGGAAAGGGTTGCCAAGCATTGGAGAATGAGTGCTCAGGGAGGTTTTGGAGTGCCCATCCCTGGAGGTGGCACTCAGTGCTCTGAGTGGGGATCAGTCACAGGTTGGACTCCACGGTTTTAGAGGTCTTTCCCAACCCAAATGATTCTGTGATTTTACAGAGAATGAGAGGTGCCTTTGAAAGGGCTTCCCACACTGCTGTTAGAAATCTGAGCCACTGTTTGACCAGCACCTTCTTCACTTCCATTTTCACTAAAAAATAAAACTTAGGCAGAAAAAAGGGTTTATTTTTGCTAGTTTCTTGAAGAAAAAGTCCTTTAGACCTTCTGTGCTGTAATATCCCACCCTGAGCTTCAATGACCCTGTGTCTGTCACATGTGGCTGATGGTTTTTGGCTTTGCTTTTGATGGTGCCAGTTAAATTCACCCTGACCATTGTTGTGATCCCTCTCCTTGCCATGCCTGAGCCAGTGTGAGGTCAGGATGAGAGGAAACAGCCTCAAGTTGTGCCAGGGGATGTTTATATTGGATATTAGGATTTTTTTTTTCTTGGGAAAGGTTGTAAAGAATTAAAGCAGGCTGCCCAGGGCAGTGGTGGAGTGAACATCCTTGGAAAGGTTCAAAAAATGTGAGGATAGGGGCACTTGAGGGCATGGTTTAATGGGGAAATGGTGGTGCTGGATTGACAGTTGGACTTGATGCTCTCAAAGATCTTTTCCAACCTTAACAATTCCATGATTTTATGTGCCCAGACTCAGCTCTGCAGCTTAGGTGATGGAGAAGGGTTTGAGTTTCCCCTTGCCCAAAAACTTTACAATGCATCACGTTGGAATTATTCCAGTTTGGTGGGGAAGATGAACCCTGAACTGCCCTGACCCTCAGGCTGGGCAAATCTAAAATTTCTGGACAAACCCATCAGGCATCCTCAACCTGGAACCTGTTGAGCAGCAACCAATCTACAAGAGGTCAGTGATGGCAATTCCCAAATATTTGGTGGTGTGAAGGGTTTGTGGGCAGGGTGAGGATGCTCAGAGAGCTGCAGGCTCTGAAAGCCTTGTGATAAAGGGCCAAGTGAAGCACCAAATCTACAGGAACAGACTTAAATCAACTTTATTGCACAGCAGCGTTCTGTGGGCACCGAATAAGGCTGAAGACTGATGTCTTCAATTTTTTCTGTCAGCAAGAAGGACAAAATCAGCAAGACAGATCCTTGCAGATGAACCCCACGACTCCTTCACCACTGCAGGGCTGGAGACATTTCAGAGTGGGAGAATTTGGGTTGTTTTACCCATAATCTTTCAATCACCAAAATATCTAACGGTGCTTTAAAGATGTCAGTGGAGCAGAGGTGACCTTTGAGGTCCACATGACCTTTGGAACACAAGAAAGATGAGTCTCTTGTGAGATTCACTTGGAACTGCAGGAATTTAAGCTGTCAGCACACCTGAAAAGTTCCTAGAGGTGGTGGTGTATCCAAATGATTCAGCAGAGGTTTTGTGATTCCCATTGAAAATCTGCTCAGGCAGTAGTAAATGCTCAGCAAGAAAATGAAGCGTTAGCTGCTGTACATCTATAAAATGAAATGTAATGTGATAAAATGAACTAAAAGGTCTCCTCATCTCTGCATTAAAAACGGCATTGCCGTGGCTGCTGGTGCTGTGCAACAATTTCCCTTCAGGAAAGGCAACTCCTACTATGTAATATCATTTTTTTTTCTCGTGATCTTTATGGGTTTGGGGAAGAAAAACATTTCAAGGAGTACCCAGCTGCAGGGGTCTGGTGGAAAATTAGATCAGCACAAGTAACAGGTATTTCCCACAAACTGAGAGGTGTCTGTCAGAGCAGGTGCTGGAGGTGACCGGGCACTGAAGGACATTCAGCTGCTCCTTTTGCTGCCTTCATCACCCCTTCACTGCCACCCTCCACTCCCCACCCTTCCCCAAATCACCTCCTGCTTCCCACTGTGTCCCCTCTTCCTTCACCTTCACATTTTCCTGATGTCTTCCACTAAACAGCACTCATGTTTTTAAAATTGTAGTGGCACAACCTAAATTTGCAAATCACCGTGCTGCTGGTTCCTGTGTTAGATCTTTCTCCTCAACTCATGTACCTCATCTATTTGAATTATAAACTCATCAGGGCAGAGGCCACATTTTAACTGTAGCATAGTGGAGATTTATGTAGCATAATTAAGCAGCATAATAAAATACACCTCAGTGAAGGCTGAAATGGAAATTGTGGAACCCACGTTGGTTTCATTGCTCTTAAAGTGAACATGTGATGACTTTTTCTTACTTCTTTCATCATTTAGGTGAAGGGACTTGATGCAGTGAAATTGTCACTGAGAAAGATCTGCTGATGGGCTGCTCACACAACCATACCCTGTCCCAACAGAAATTGTTCTTCTGACTGGAATTGTGTCCCATGTGTCCTGTTTTACCTTCCTCAGCCCTTCAACCATCTCCTGGGCCTGCAAGAAAACTGGAGAGGGACTTTGGGTAGGGGTATGGAGTGTTAGAACAAGGGGGGATGGATTTACTCTGCCAGAGGGCAGGGATGGAGGGGATATTGGGAATTGGGAATTCCTGGTTGGGCTGGAATTGCCAGAGAAGCTGGATCCCTGGAGGTGTCCAAAGCCAGGTTGGATGGGGCTTGGAGCAGCTTGGGATGGTGGAAGATGACTCTGCCTATGGCAGGGGTGGATGAGACATTGGGAGGAAATTCCTGGCTGAGCTGGGATTCCCAGAGAACTGTGGCTGCCCCAATGTCCAAGGCCAGGCTGGACAGGTCTTGGAGCGCCCTGGGATGGTGGAAGGTGTCTCTGCCCATGGCAGGGGTGGCACTGGATGGACTTTGAGGTCCCTTCCAAACCATTCCATGATTCTGTGATTTGGTGCCACTGTGGCAGAAGATCTCCAAACCTCTCCACCTTCTTCTTCTGTCCCTGTGCTTGTGACACCCTCATGAAAATGAGGTCAACATCTTTCTTCTGTTGGGGGCTACAGAACCTGGAACGTGGCAACAACAAATACCCCTGCTGGATTTGTGCTCTCCTGAAATTCTCTGTATTGGCAGCAAGACCTGGAACATGGCAACAACAAATATGTGCTTCTCACACCGAGGTAGAAAGGAACCAGAGGACACAAACACAGCCTCAGTTTCATTTTTCCAAGGGAAGAAGCAATAAGTTTGTAGCCTGGGGTTATGAACATCTCGGTCTCTCAATCACAGTCTCGGCAAGCAGCTGTGGTCATTATGAGTTCAGTAAATTTTGGGGGCTTTGCAAAATGCTGCAGCCTCTTCAGCAAGAAGCTGTTTGCCTGAAGTGGGTTTAGTTCAGTGAGTACAGAAGTTGCAGGAAAAGCTATGAGGGTAGAGATACTCCTCAGTGTAATTTTTCAAAGTTAATGCTCCCCTGCTTCCATGGAATAAGAAAGGGCTGGAATATCTATGAGAACTTTATTCCCACCACAGCTGGAAATATAAATCAACGTGCTGCAGAAGGGAAACAAAATCCTGAGATAATTTTCCCTTGTTTGGGTTCCTGCTTTCCACAGTTTCTCCACGTGCTCAGCTCTCCCTGAGCTGGGGGAGAGCAGGGAATACAGAGAGGAGCCTGGAGCCACCAAGGATCACAGGAATGTCTGTCTGACCTGAGAGAGCCTTTCTTACCACTGCTGTTATCAAGGAACACAAATATTTTAAAATTATGATCTCTTCTTAGCCGAATTCCTCATTTTTTTGTTTTTACACACTGTGATAGAACAACGTTCAAGGCAACAGCCAACAGGTGATTTACTAAACTGTCATCAGATTTACTAAAGTGTCCCCAGCAAAGGGAGCAGCTGGGCTGGCACACACCTGGAAATCTGGGTCCAGCTCTCTCCTCTGGAAGGTGTCCATGATAATGGATCTTGGGAATGCAGCAAAATTCTTTTTTTTTTTTTTTTTTTTTTAATCCCTGCATGTGGTGGTGTTCACAGGGGTCCCAGGATTTCATGTTTCAGAAGGCTGATTTATTATTTTATGATATATATTATAAGAAAATTATATATTAAAACTACACGAAAAGAATAGAAGAAAGGATTTTATCAGAAGGCTGGCAAGGAATAGAAAGGAATGGAATGATAATAAAATCTTGTGACTGACCAAATAGTCTGAGACAGCTGACTGTGTTTGGCCATTAATTAAAAGCAACCAACATGGACCAATCAAAGATGCACCTGTTGCATTCCACAGAGCAGATAATTATTGTTTTTCTTTTCCTCTGAGGCCTCTCAGCTTCTCAAGAGAAAAATCCTGGCAAAGGGATTTTTCAGAAAATATCATGGCTACACCTGCAGGCTCTCTAAATGCCAACATTTTCACCAATAACCATACATTGAGGTAGAAAATTTTCATTCTGCAACTCAGAAGCCTCTTTACCCCAGCAGAGCTGCTCACCACCCCTGTTCTCAGCCAGAATGAGGCAAGCCCTGTCTCCCATTTCAAAAAATCTGATTTTGTCACCCTTTTTTCTATCCAGTACACACAGAGATAACACAGCTCACTGTCTGAACCCCTGTCACTGAAGGAGTGGCCTCCTGTGGTGGTAGCACAGGGATCAGAGCACTCATCCAACCCTGAGCTGTTCTTCTCACCCCTCCCCTCCTGAGGACCACACAACCCCTCGCTGAAATCAGGGAGGCTCCTGCAGTCCCAGGCTGAAGCTTTTCAACTTGCAAAACCCACCCAAAAGGTGAAAATGGGCAAAATGAACTAAAAAAAAAAAAAAAATAAAAATTGAGATCTGGCATTAAACCAGGTAACATGGAAGTGTTCCAAACTCATGCAGGTGTCAAAGGAAAAGGGAGACAATCCAGGCTGAGAATGAGGGGTGCAGAAAGCCCTGATTAGGAGATTGGCACTGTGAGCCTGATGAAGGAATGAGAAAGGACAGCTTAGAGTTAAACATCAAAGTACAGCCAGGTGAGACTATAACAGAATGTAAGCCAAGCATGGACTAATGTTCTGCTGGGAATTGTTCTGCTGTGCTGCAAGGAGCAAATTTCCCATTGTCTCTGCTTGAAAATCCTCTGTGCAAAGAAGACCTTTGGCAACTTGGACCTGGATTTGGCGTTGCAAAACAACATTAATCCTCAGCAATTACAAAGGGTTTTCAGGCTGACCTTCTCCTGCCACATGGAAGCTGGGCAGGAGGAAGAGCCAGAGGTTTGGGATGTGTCTCTGAGGCTTGGATCATAATGAAAACATTCATGCTGCAATCAGAGAGTGGCTGCAGACCATGTGGATGTGCCTGGGAGAGCTTTAAAAGCTCTTTGGGGAGGCAGAGAGAGGGGCAGCATCCACAATGTGATGCTCGGAGCCAGCTGCAAGCCCTGCCTGAGACACAGCAGAAATGAGTGTTTAGCTCAGCATCCCTCTAATTAGTGCTGCTGGTAATTGGCTCTATGGGTTAAAACTGGAGCCTGGCAGCTGGGGCTCTTTGAAGGTCATCACCCAGGAGAACCCAAAAATCAGCTGGCAGCAAAAAGTGGGGTCCTTAGCTGGAGGTACCCACGTGTGGTTGCACTTCCCAGGACACACTGGCCCATGTGGGGACTTGGAGCTGCCTCAAGGTGCCCTTGGAGAAGAGATGAATCCACAAAAACACCGGGATCAGGGAGTTAGGACAAGTGCTTGGCTGATTTAGTGAGGAAGAAGGGAGATTGTGATGTGAGGGAAAGACTCAGCCGGGATTCTGGAATGCTCCATGATCATTCCCTGTGATTCTGGAATGCTCCATGGATCATTCCCTGTGCTCCATGATCATTCCCTGTGATTCTGGAATGCTCCATGGATCATTCCCTGTGATTCTGGAATGCTCCATGGGTCTATGCCTGTGCTCCATGATCATTCCCTGTGATTCTGGAATGCTCCATGGATCAATCCCTGTGCTCCATGGATCGTTCCCTGTGATTCTGGAATGCTCCAGGATCATTCCCTGTGATTCTGGAATGCTCCATGGATCATTCCCTGTGATTCTGGAATGCTCCATGGATCGTTCCCTGTGCTCCACAGATCATTCCCTGTGATTCTGGAATGCTCCATGGATTGTTCCCTGTGATTCTGGAATGCTCCACAGATCATTCCCTGTGATTCTGGAATGCTCCATGGATTGTTCCCTGTGCTCCATGATAATTCCCTGTGATTCTGGAATGCTCCATGCGTCTATGCCTGTGCTCCATGATCATTCCCTGTGATTCTGGAATGCTCCATGATAATTCCCTGTGATTCTGGAATGCTCCAGGATCATTCCCAGTGATTCTGGAATGCTCCATAGATTGTTCCCTGTGTTCCATGGATCGTTCCCTGTGATTCTGGAGTTCTCCATGGGTCATTCCCTGTGATTCTGGAGTTCTCCATGGATCATTCCCTGTGATTCTGGAATGCTCCATAGATCGTTCCCTGTGCTCCATGGATTGTTCCCTGTGATTCTGGAATGCTCCATGGATCGTTCCCTGTGCTCCATAGATCGTTCCCTGTGCTCCATGCATCGTTCCCTGTGATTCTGGAATGCTCCATGGGTCGTTCCCTGCAGTGTTGAGGGAAAGAGCCAACAGCCATTCCAGGAGACCCAACTCTTCTCTTTTAGGACTTGGCTTAGCCTTCCTCCCAGTGACTGGCCAAAAACCAATGGGAATGGGAATGGGAATGGGAATGGGAATGGGAATGGGAATGGGAATGGGGCCCTGTGGGGCAGGAGGCCACGTAGCAGAGTGAGATTTCTTAGGGCAGTTTGAGTTATTAAGGAGTACCTCCAACAGGTGGCTGTGTTCCTCTCCCACCTTCCTTCTACCACTTCCAGATCATTCCTTGGCAGTTCAAGAAATTCCTGTGTTTTCCTCATTGTCAGCACTGGGTGCTGAATCAGGAGAAAGTTTTCTGGAGCATCTGCCCAGCTACTCACAGCACTCGGGTCCCAAAATGACTTGGGCCAACAGAGGGAATTCAGGATTTCAATGAGCTATCAGATCCTGAGGTTGTAGTAGCACGACACCAGCAGCAAATCCCATTTGCTGTCCCATTCCATGCTCGAGGGTGCTGACACACTGCTCACTTCTGCTGCTGGAGAAAAGTCTTTTTGTGCTGAGAATAATGAATGGCCTGAGCCAGAGGGTGGCCAGATGGTCCCAATCAGCAGTTGTTTATGGCCAGACCTGGGAGAACAGGTCGGGCAAACCCCCTGACCCTAATGCTGTCTGTAGAAAAATAATCAATTTACAAGGGCAGGCAGAGCGACCTGTGAGCCCTGTTTGTTGATCCAAGACATAACGGCTCAATAGCTTTAATTATTAAAGCCAGAACAGACAACCATTGATCCTCCCACTTAGTGCCATCCCTGCAGCCTCAGGGCCAGGGATTTAGAGCAGGGGAATTTGCAAGGAAAGAGAGAGAACCAGCTTTGAAAGGCTGATCCACTGGATCACCAAAATTTTGGACCCTGATTTTGAAATCTGGCTCCCACCTGTCCATCCATTCCAGCACCTCAGAGCAGCCAAGTGCTGACCCTTCCCTGAGAACACGAGTTCCTACTTTTCAGCTTAACAAGGCAGTGAAAAAGTCATTTATGGAGTTGACCCAGATCATCTTTTCTCTCCAACAGTTCACAAAGCAATCGGTGTAAAGGACATTAATCAAGTTGGCGCCAAGAGGTAATTGAAGACAGTAATTACTCAGTTTTTATAGAGCTGGAAATGTAATAAGGATTTTAAGAAAGTAATAAGTGAAGCTTTCTGCTGAGAGATCCCCTGGTGCACACAGTTTAGCCAAGGGCCCATCTTTTTGAAAATACATTTTCGTGTAGTTATTACATCACTGTCTTGCTGGGACATCTCTCCTGAGCTTTTGTAAATGTAATGGGCTTTGCTGAATCTGAATCCATCATCTCTGCATCCCGAATTTCCGTGGCAGATTGACACCTCTAATGCAGGGAGCAGCAAACACACATTTTTGTGCTTTACCTTCTCCCAGCTCCTGCCTTCCCTGCTCCAACCTGGTGGATTTCTGTCAGGCGCCCAATTTTTCGTTCTGCTTTGGAAGCCATGACAAAAAGGATCTGATTCGATTTCCCAAGGGCACATTCGGCTCATGCAGCAGCTCTGAGGTTTTTTTGTGGTCAGAAGTGGAGGTAAATTTTCCTGGCTGGCTCAAAGGCCATTTCACCTGCTTCAATCACAAGATTCCTCAACAGAAAGAAAAACTTGGATGAAATGGGAAATTTACCTTCACTTACACCTGATGAAAACTGACAAAAGCTCCCTGTTTATGCAGAATACCGTGGGTTCAGTGAGATGCTGGTCCAGTCATTCCCTGATTCCTTGGTCAATTTTGGGATCCATCCCATTCCTGGGTATTGGTTCCTTATAGGCTCTGAAGCACAAACCTAAATTGCTCCATGCCTTTGTTTCTCCACCTTTGCTTACTTTGCTCTGAATTCCATCCTTAATTCTTTGGAAATGGAATTCCTGCTTGCTGGGCACCTCTTCTGTCCAGACTTGTCCCTTGAGTCACTGATGGGGACTGTAAACTCTTCAAGGCAAGCAGCAAATATAATTTAATTTGCATATTTGCAAATTGGTTTGCACAGCGTGGTGGCACAAGCAGGTGCTGCTGGAATAAGAAGCCTCAGTCTTGGCTGAATGGGTTAATTAGGGGGAGGTGACAAAAAGCTGGGCTGAAATCCCAGCCCCACACACTCAACCTCAGAATTTCTACCACATTTGGTACCAAGGCTTGACACGACCCTGGTTCTTTTTAAATTATTTTAACGTAAGTTCCAGCCACATCTGCATTCAAACACTCTGGGCTGGGAGCACACAATCCATCACTCCAGCAGGTAGCTGCAAGAGGAAGCTCAAGTTGGAGAATTATTTGGGATATGTCTGGTTCTGGCTCTCCTCCAAGGGCAGACAGCTCATTACTAGCAAAGCACTCCTGTCCTACAGGGTTTTGTGGCTTTCTGGCTCTGCTCTTGGATGAAATTTCATTTCATGACAGGTCTATTCACAATATCTCCTCCCTAACAAGGACCACTCCCTCTGGAGGGAGAAATCTTCCGTGATGTTGCTGGGATGGGATCCACCTGGCCCTGCTTCAACCCCTTCCCTGCCTTGCAGCCAGCAAAGTCCTCTGAAGCTCCAGGAGGAGAAAACTGGCCTTGAATTAATCACCTGTGGTTCTAGATGCATTTGCTGCATCGCACAACTCATCTCTGCATTCACTTGTTGGTCTCGTTAGGATTGATTAAAATTTGGTAGGGGATTCTAGGACCTTGCAGTGACCCATTGTGGTGTCTGCTGGAAATTTATTCAGGTCCATTAGACATCTGCCACGCTCAGCCTCAAAGGCCATGACATATGTTTGCTCAACAGGGTATGGCAACAAGGAGAAATTGAATTTGCACGCCGAGCAAGGTGCCGCGACGGTGTATCAATATCGGTTTTTAATGAGATCTGCTGGCTTTCACAGGCAGCAAAAAAGTGTAAATTTATGCTAAAGTGTCAACAAATGCCAGTCAAAGGAATCTCTGTGTGGTGCCTGAATGCAAAAAGACACAGAGGGATAGGAGGAGTCATTTGGATCAGCTTGTGGACTCCAAGAGTTGAATAAACTTGCATTTATTTGGCTGCACTTGCAGGAGGTAAAATCCCCTCAAAAACTGGGGGCTGTTTTGAGCCCCTCATGACAAGAATGACCTGGAGGGGCTGGAGCATGTCCAGGGAAAGGTTTGGAGAACCAGGAGGGGCTGAGGGAGCTGGGAAGGGTCTGCAGAACCAGGAGAGGCTGAGGGAGCTGGGAAGGGTCTGGAGAACCAGGAGAGGCTGAGGGAGCTGGGAAGGGTCTGGAGAACCAGGAGAGGCTGAAGGAGCTGGGAAGGGTCTGGAGAACCAGGAGGGGCTGAGGGAGCTGGGCAGGGGCTGAGCCTGGAGCAAAGGAGGCTCAGGGGCCCTTGTGGCTCTGCCAGGGGGCTCGGGCTGTGCTCCAGGGAACAGGGACAGGAGCAGAGGGAACGGCCTCAGGCTGGGACAGGGCAGGTTTAGGTTGGATATTAGGAAAGATTTCATCCCTAAAAGGGTTGTCCAGCCCTGGCACAGCTCCCCAGGGCAGTGGTGGAGTCCCCATCCCTGGAAGTGTTTAAAAAAAGCCGTAGAAGTGTCGCTTTGTGATATGGTTTAGTGGGCATTCAAGTGAAGGTTGGACCTCATCTTTTGAAGAAGGTGATGATCTTTTGAAGACCTCTTGAAGGTCTTTCCCAGCCTTACTAATTTTATGATTCTGACTTTCCCAAGCCAAGGGTGGTTGCAGAGCCAGGGAGAGAATCCAGAATTCCTGAGTGTCCGATGACACTCTCATTTACTGCCATGTGTAAAGTGAGTGCAAACACAGACACAGCCTGTAGTCAGTTAAAATGTAAAAACATATCATGTATTAATGCAGCTCAAAAACACATGGCTGGTTCACTCAAAGAATCCCAGAATATTTTGGCATGGAAGAGACCTTAAAGACCATCCCATTCCAACCCCCTGCCATGGGGAGGGACACCTTCCACCAGACCAGGCTGCTCAAATGCTGAATTCTGGGCACTCAGGGTACTGACCAGAGGCCACTGATTGATTTGAATGTTTCCTTTATTTCTAATTTCTTTGGTCTAAAAAGTAACTTCTTCACCAGTTTAGCTGAGTAGCTGCTCCCTGCCAGTTGTCCCAAATGGAGAGTATTGTACACATTTTCCATAATTAGCTAATTTAACCAGCTAATTTAACATCAGTGGCAAATCTGTGAGTTGAACACCAGCAAATGAACTCATTAAAGAGAAAAGGACTAGAGCTTTCTCCTTTCTTGATCTTTTTTATCTTGTTCCCTCTAGTTTTGCACTTTTAGCAAGATGCTCTGGGGAAATCAGGATTTCAGGGAAATTTGGATAATCAAATAAAGAGGGATTTATTGATGAATTAAAAAGGATGCACTGGAATGTCAAAAAGCTTTCTCAGGAAGATGCCAGCACTGTCTGTCCTGTTTAGGAGGGACCCAGGGCTAGAGGACCCCACATGGGCTTTTTTTAATTTGTTCTTCTCAGCCTCCTCAAGTGCTGCACCCTCAGAGTATCCTCTGCAGCCCTGGGGCTTGCTGTGAACACTGATTATTTCAGAGATAAATCTGAGGACTTTGGAACACATTATTGTGACTTTCACATTAGTGTGGCCCAGGACACAGGGATTTAATTGTCTACTCACCCAAGGGCTTCTACTAATCCTTCACCACTTCAGATACTGCAGTTGGACCAGGTGACATCCAGAGGTCTCTTTCCACCTCATTTATTCTGTTTCCTTCTTTTTTGCTGGTGTCAGTTTGTAAAATTTTGGTGCTAATACAGGGCATGAGTGTACACAGGTAAAATATTACAATACTCGGGTAGCCCAGTTATAGAGTGTGAGAATTCTGTTATCTCCAGACTCCGTGGATAGAGATAACCTCTGTGTTATCTCCAGGGACCGGCTCTGCTCCTGATCTGTGCCTGATCTGCAGCTTTGCTCAGGTGCAGGTGTGTTTCTTCTGAGGGTCTGAGGCACACCAGAAAGTGCCTTGGGTGAGAAAATGTGTGGGAGGTTCAGGGATCAGAGGAAGCTTGGGATGGATATTGGAAAACTTCTTCACCAGAGGGTGATCAAGCATGGAACTGGCCGTGGTGGAGTCACCAGAGAATCAGAACCATGGAATGGTTTGGGTTGGAAGGTACCTTAAAGCTCATCTCATTCCAACCCCTGCCATGGGCAGGGACACCTCCCACCATCCCAGGGTGCTCCAAGCCCCATCCAGCCTGGCCTTGGACACTGCCAGGGATCCAGGAACAGCCACAGCTGCTCTGAGTGCTCTCTGCCAGGCCTCACCATCTTCATAGACAGGATTTTTTCCCTAATACCCAATCTAAACCTACTTTCTTCTATTTGAAGCCATTCCCCCTTGTCCTGTCTCTCCGTCCCTTGTAAACACTCCTTCTCCATCTTGTAGCCTCCTTCAGCTCCTGGAAGGCCACAGAGAGGTCATCCCAAAGCTTCTCAGCTTTGTCTCCAGGCTGAACAATGGCAGCTGTGCCAGCCTTTCCTCCCAGCAGAGCTGCTCCATCCCTCTGCTCATCCTGGTGCCTCCTCTGGACTCTCTCCACCATCCCAAGGTCCTTCCAGGAAGCAGAGCTGGGGGCAGCTGGGATCCCACTGGAAGGGTTTAAAAGCCTTGTGGCCCTTGGGCACATGGATTAGGGGTGGGCATGGTTGGATTCTATGATCTTAGAGGGTTTTTCCAACCTCAGTGATTCCATAATTCCATGATGGCAGGAGGTTTGGCAGGAGAGGGCAGCTCCTCACCTCACCACAAGGTGAACAAAGCACGGTCACACCCACAACTTCCAGAAAAACAGCTCAGGGAATTGTTCCAGGAACAACTGGATGTGATCTGGTGTGTCTGACAAGGTGAGGATTAAAGGTTGGACTCAATCTTGGAGGTCTTTTCCAATCTCAGTGATTCCATGATTCCATGATGAGATGTTGGGCAGGAGAGGGCAGCTCCTTCTCACCTCACCACAAGGTGAACAAAGCACGGTCACACCCACAACTTCCAGAAAAACAGCTCAGGGAATTGTTCCAGGAACAACTGGATGTGATCTGGTGTGTCTGACAAGGTGAGGATTAAAGGTTGGACTCAATCTTGTGTGGAGAGCCTGGTTCAGTTCCCAGGCTTGATTTTGTAAATAACTAGGTTCTCAGATACCTTTTCTATAAACAATAAGATTCTCAGACAGTCTTCCCATAACAGGGAAAACATTCTGTCCTTGGGCTCTCTGGGAACAGATATGAAGGTTTTGAGAACTTTTCATATCACAGTGAGAACGCTGGTCCTGTTTTCAATAAACAAACCACAGGTATTGTAAAACAAAAGGAGGGGTTAGAGTTTTCTCTGCAACCTATCATGAGCTCGAATTTTGTAATATGCATGAAGTTAATTAACACTGTTATATAAAGTGGCTAATTGATCAATAAATCAGAGTCGATGCTGATCAACAAAGATGGGTTGGCTCCCTTCGCTTTCAACAATCTTGGAGGTCTTTTCCAACCTCAGTGATTCCATGATTCCATGATGAGACGTTGGGCAGGAGAGGGCAGCTCCTTCTCACCTCACCACAAGGTGAACAAAGCACAGTCACACCCACAACTTCCAGAAAAACAGCTCAGGGAATTGTTCCAGGAACAACTGGACGTGCTCTGGTGTGACTGACAAGGTGAGGATCAAAGACTCAATCTTGGAGATCTTTTCCACCCTCAGTGATCCTGTGATTCGTCCAGCGGGATGCAGCACCTGGAAGGGATCTCAGCCCTGCTCCTCTCCAAAGCTGACCCAACTCCCACCCCGTTCCTTCAGCTGGAGATTCCACTCTTGGCTTGGACAGATTGGAACATCCTTGCACAACTTCGGAGCCCCATCAATCCTCCCCCCAGAGTGTGTGTGTATGAATAATGGATTTTCCGTGCTAAAACTATCAAAGCTCCTGCAGCAGCTGCTCGCCTCCCTTGGGCAAATATCCTGGAAAGGAGCTGCAGCAGCAGAGCAGATTTGCATGTTTGATGCATTGCTGTGTCTCAGTTTCAAAGCACACAATCTGTTGGCTCTCAGCTCCTTGCACACTTGTTGAAGCCAAGGTGCTGGGCTGCAGCACAGTAGAAAATGTGGATTTTTAATTTTTTTTTTTTTTGAGAAGTTTCTCCCTCCCAGGAGTGCAATTTATATCTTGATTTATCTAAAAGTTTGAGGCTTTTATGCTGAGGGGTACAAGGGGGTTTTTTTAAGGAGTGTGGGTAAGAATAAAGAGGAAAGGAAGGCGTGTGTGGAGTCGCTTTCATGCTGGAAAATCAGCTATGCTGGAGGCAAATGCTGTGCCTCAGTGGAGCAGAGACAATTTCAGGTAATTAATGTTCTTCCTTTACCAGCACTGGGAAAATCAGGGATTTTAGTGGGAGATTTGTACAACTTTATGTCAAAGCTTCGAGCAGCTGTGGAGAGGGGCTGATTCATAGGGGAAGGTTCAGAATCTGCACACAGGAGCTCAGCCCTGATGCTGGGTTGGAGCTGAGGAGGTTTAAGCCACTTTCTTCCATAGCTAGCGAGTTTTTCCAGCCATTTTTCTTATCCTGATTCAGGCATTCCCCTAAAAACCCACATTTGGCAAACAGAGGCAGTAAATCCCTCACACCCCCAAATAGTAAGGAAAGAAACTCCCACAAACACAAGCTGGCAGCAGTGTAAAAAGAGATTTTTAGTAGCTCTGTGGACAGCTTGACCAGCCAAGAAAGTTTCATTGTGGAGTTTAGAAAGCAAGAACTGCCAAAAATTGAGCTGACATAAAACCACTCATGCACACAAACCCTAATATCCAAAAGTCCCTGTGAAGAGGCCTTGCTGTGGCATGAGGATGAGGATTTAGATTGAAGATTAGCAAGATTTTGATCACAAAATCCTCTTTCAACCAGCCTGGCCCACCACAGCTCCCTGTGGGGGTTTGCATCTGATTTAATTTCAGCTCTGAAATTAAATGGTGAGCATCTGGCTCTGCTCAAGGATGGGATGGAGTCATCCTTGAACTCTTCTCCCATGTGCAAAGTCCTTGGCCTTACAAAGTCCTTGCACCTACAAAGTCCTTGCACCTACAAAGAATCCTCCAGACATGTCCTGCTAGAAGTGCAGAAAAAGACAGAGAAAAATTAACATTGTGGTTCCTACACCTTCCCCCGTTCTAATACAAACAATTTAATTCCCAGACTCTAATATAAAGAATTTAATTCCTGTCTTCCACCTTCTAATGTGCTATCTGTCCTACATTTGATTATGTGGGATTAGAGTGAGAAGATATTATCTTTATCCTTAACAAGAAGAGAAAAGGAAAATATTTACTTTTGTGGCTCGTGTATCATTAGCTGGAAGACCTGTGAAGGTGCTATTGATATTCAGAGGTGACTCCTCTAGTCTTAAAGCAGCCCTGAAAGTGAGAAACCTCTTCCTCCAGGTTGTAGCTCCACTCCCAAGCTGCCTGACCTTTGGATTTGCGTTTCTGTGAGCTCAATCAGTGCCACAGCCCAGGAGTTGTGAGGGTGCCCTGAGAGGAGCACAGAGACCTTTCACTCCTGGTTTTCATGCCTGAAGATGATGCCACAGGTTTAGCTTTCATATGTTTCACATTCTGTGCTGCTTTAGTGTGTGGGTCTGAGCTTCACATTATGGGATGGTGAGCTCTGTGCACAGAGCAGGGAGACAAAATAATTCCTGCTCCAGCTGGGCACCAAGGACAAATTGTCACTGTCCTGTTTTCTGAAAAATCCCCTCGCCAGGATTTCTTCTCCTGGGAAGATGAGAAGCCTCAGAGAAAAAGGAAAACAATATTCTCTCATTTTCTTCTCCTGTGTTTTGCTGCTTTGGAATGTGGTTGGAGATTGTGTACCCAACAGGTGATTGTTTCATTGGTTTCATGTCAATTGTTTTGACTTAATGAACAATCAGGGTCAGGCTGTGTCAGGGCTCTGGAAGGAGTCAGGAGTTTTCATTATTATCTTTTAGCCTTCTGTCTGTAACCTTTCTGTATTCTTTAGTATAGATTTTTATAGCATAATATACTATAATATACTACACTATAATATAATATAATATAATATAATATAATATAATATAATATAATATAATATAATATAATATAATATAATATAATATAATATAATATAATATAATATAATATCCTTCTAAGAATAAGAAGTCAGATTCATCATTTCCTCCTTCATCCTGGGCACCCAGCAAATACCACAACAAATGCCCCAAATCTCAGCCCAGGAGCACAAACCCCATGGGCTGGAGAGAGAAAAACAAGCAGGGTGGGACTGCCTGGGCTAAAGCTGCAATGGGACAATGAACTGCAAGGTGCAAATGGAGCAGAGCTGATCCCAGGGACAGACCCCGGCAGCGCTCGTGCATTTTGGGGCCGTTTTGGTTCATCTTGGGTGCAGCCCTGGCTGGGCTCTGCTGCTGCCCAAGGTGGATCCATTGAGTGTCACTGTGACATTTTCTGAAAAATCCCTTTGCCAGGATTTCTTCTCCTGGGAAGGTGAGAAGCCTCAGCTCTAGCTCAGCCTTCTGAAGGCACCAAAGATCTCACTGCTCCCTAAAAAGCAATTTGCACTCCTTTCCCCTTGGAGCAGCAGGGAGGATTTGTCTCTCCAGGGGCTCAGGAGATGGTTTTGTGCAGGGTGAGATCCTACAGGCAGCAGAAGGATGAAACCAAAACACGAGGCAGAGACTTCTTCTTCCTTTTACCACCTGCAATTTGCAAAGCCATTGCTGGGGGCAGCCAACAAAGCCCAAACAAATCCCAAGTGCCTCCCAAACAAAAGGCTAATTTAATTTCAAATTGATTTGCGCTCTCGGTACAAGACACTTGATTTTGTACCTCTCAGCAGTAGCACAAAAACAAAAAGAGCATCTAACACTGATTAACATCTGAGTCATGGCTTGCTGGGTATGTCACACCAGCTGACTTCGAGTGTTCCACTGGCACAGGAACTTGCAGACAACATTAAACTTTCCTGGCGGAATCGAGCAGCCCTCCTCCATTTGTGCATCTGCTCAGCACATGGTCCCCGGGCTCTCTGGCTGCCTTTGCCATCTATAAAAGGCTGCTGACTTTCCATCAATAAGATGCACATTGCTGTTTGACAAGAACAATGTGCTCAAAGAACGGGCTCACAATAGCTCCTATCAATCAAGCGCCCTGTGGAAAATCAAAGATGACAATGAAACCCACAGCATTAAATAAGCCACGGTGCTGGAAATTAATCAGGAATCCTGGGTGCTTGAAAAACAAATGTGTTTTTAATAAATTGGATTTGAGCATCACTTAGAAGCCCTGGATTACCAGCTGAGTGGAGACTGGTTTGATTTGCACTGATAAACTCCAGGGGAGATGGTGCCTCTCTATATCCAAGCCATTGATGTCACCCTGAGCCTGCTGGGCTTGGTGACATTTAAGCAATGTGGACACAATTCTTTTTAATACATACAGAATGGATTTTATAAAAAAAACCCCAACCCAGGGCTCTGATCCTGCTCTCAGCAATCCCCAAACAACACAGGGGTTAATAAAAAGCTCTGAGCAGAATTTCAGTAACAGTTCACTCCTTGATGAGAGAGAATGAAGAGTGTGTGACATAAATTGGAGAGGGACTGGGGACAAGGCCTGGACACAGGAAATGGCTCCCACTGCCAGAGGGCAGCCATGGGTGGCATCTTGGCAATGAGGAATTCCTGCCTGGGCTGGCATTGCCAGAGCAGCTGGGGCTGCCCCTGATCCCTGCAGTGCCCAAGGCCAGGTTGGACACTGGGGCTGGAGCAGCCTGGGACAGTGGGAGGTGTCCCTGCCCATGGATGGGGTGGCACTGGGTGATCTTGATGATCCCTTCCCACCCAAACCATTCCATGATTCCATAATTCAGTGGCGTTGCTGTCTGAATGACTTACCTCTGTTTCCATTGCTTTTCCTTCCTGCCTCAAAATTTCCAAAGTCCAAAAAGCAGAAAAGGTCTTTCCATTGTTTTCCCACAGACTCTTTCACTCCTTTCCTCCTCTCTTCATTCCAAGAAAACCAGATTTTTTCAGAGAGTCTCTTGCTTACCAGACTATGGAACTGATTCCTCTCTCCCATATCCTTGGTCAAACAAAACACTCCCCAGTGTCAGGGAAACACTGAATACAATTCCTGCATTTGGTTTTTGAAATTAACACCTGAAAGAAGATTTTCATCTACCAAGGACATTAATAGCACAAAACATAGGAATTTAACCTGGAATTTGGGGAAGACTTGAGTTCCTTATCTGTTTCACAAAGTGATGTCTCCTCTTGGGTGACTGAAAATTCAAAAGACAACTGTACCTCAGAATTTTAAATACTTAATTGACAGAAATATGTAGGAAAACAAGAAATTTATGAAGAGCAGAATGAGACTTCCAGTTCTGTTTTATCCTGGGAATGGTGAAACAAAACTGAGAGGTGACAAATTCAAAGTTAATGTAAAAAGGAATTTTATCAAAGATTGCTTAATTAATCTGCAAATCTCACTGTCCCGAAATAGCACTGAGGCTTGGAGACTTGAAGGACTGAAAGCAAAGGTGTGGATGCTATTTTGTCAAATTCAAACAGGCAGCTGCAACAAATTCACTTTTTCAAAAGAGCTCAGGGCAGACAAAATTCTGCCAAGCTTCAAGGTATAAACCACACCTGGACTCTCAGAGGCTGGGGACAAATTCCTCCCAAGACACACAGCAGGGAAGAGCTGAGCCAGCTGGGGGTCAAATGGCACTGGCTGATCTCAAAAACAGCACCAGGAATCGCACAGCCCCTGCTTGGTCATCCATGGACACCCCCACGTGCCCATCAAAGCCTTCTGGTCTGAACAGGAAACTCCTTCTTTGCCAGGACCAGCATCTCCAGCATCATTAGATGCAAAAAATGGGAACATTATCAGAGTGGGTCTCATCTGTAACCAAATTCCCGTTGATTTCAGTGGGAACTATCACTCTAATCCACACAGGATTAGCAGACTTCAAAAAAGATTTGAAGGCACAAAGCTTGAGTGCTTAAATCCCACTGATCTCGGCTGGAGCTGGGAGCAGATCCAAGGAGAAAGTGCTGAACCCCTCACTTGTGTGGCTTCTTGTCCAGCCCAGCCAATCTCATCCATCTTGGGCTCTTCCCTGCAATTAAGCTGATAATTAAGAAATAACAGCATAATAGAAATGGAGAGTTGCTGGCTAGCACTGGCATCAGGGACAAATTGAGCAGTAATCTGCAAAGGATGTTATTGCCATTATAAAAATAAAGATCTGTCTCCCCAGCCAATCAATTCAGCAGATATATACCAACAATCAAATTGTTAAAAATGACTTCTATAAATTACCCAGTGCTGCATCTAATGGAGGGAGAAACATCTGTGAGACAATTTAGAGCTGACACAACCATACGTCGAGAGCGCTTTTTCATCCTGCTGCCTTTCTGTTCCATTCAGAGCTGCTGTGCTGCCACTTTGTTTAATGCCCCCGTGTGAAAACAGCCTGGATTTCCACACCACAGTCAGTCTGGCTTGGAGAAACCTCCAGAATATATGCATTTAATATGGGTGGAATAATTCAATCTCCTCAGTATTATTTCAGCTATGCGGTTACAATCTCCTTAATTCTTCATTAAACCCTCTGGCCTCGGGGGATGTTGCTGGGTTTTTATGATCTGCCATAGTTCTTTTGAATGAGTGTGGAAGGACACACAGAGGAGCAGTTCTGGTCATGTATTTTTTAGTCAGATATAGTGGTGATTTCAGATAAATCTGAGCGATTTAGGACCTTGCTTTGGCCAGGGGAGCCCTGGTTGGGGCTCAGGTAGGGGCTCTGAGAACCTGGTCTGGTGGAAGGTGTCCCTGCCCATGGATGGGTCATGGAATGAGGTGATTTTTAAGGTCCCATCCAACCCAAACCATCCTCTGATTCTATGTTTCTATGGCTGCTTAATCCCAGAAAGGCTAAAGGGATTTAAAGGTGGAATGTTCTTCCTTTTGCAGCTTCGTCCTGGCCATGCCCCAGCCCAGCCCTCTGCAGCTGGAAGCCACCAAGTGACACACTGGAAGCCACCAAGTGACACCACTGGAAGCCACCAAGTGGCACCATTGAAAAGCACAAAGTGGCACCACTGAAAGCCACCACATGGCACCATTGGAAGCCACCAAGTGGCACCACTGAAAGCCACCACATGGCACCATTGGAAGCCACCAAGTGGCATGTCTGTGCCTGCAGGCTCCTACCAGGGTGTGAGTTTTGGGAAGGGACAGGGTGAAATGAGTGATGTCCGTGCTGGCTCCTGGGCTGAGCTGTTACAGAAAGAAATCAGGAAAATCCTGGCTGGGAAGGCTGTCATAGTTGAGACAGAGACAATACAAACAACTCAATTTCCAGAAGGTTTCCAACTGTTTTTATTCCAGCATTGATGCTTTTTATACATTCTCACACAACTCATCAGTTTGCACTTCACTCATTGGTCACAGGAGACAAACAAGGTGCTCATTGAACAGGCAGTTGCAGTTTCTCTGATTTATCCTTCTGTCTGTCTTGGGTTCTGTGCCAATGACCTGGGCAGGAAATTCTTTCAGGGGTAAACATGGATCCTCCTATCAAACATGGATCCTCTTCTTATCAAACATGGATCCTGTTATCAAGCATGGATCCTCCTATCAAACACAGATCCTCCTATTAAACACGGATCCTCTTATCAAACATGGATCCTCTTATCAAACATGGATCCTCTTACCAAACGTGGATCCTTTTATCAAACGTGGATCCTCTTCTTACCAAACATGGATCCTCCTATCAAACACGGATCTTCTTATCAAGCATGGATCCTCCTATCAAACATCGATCCTGTTATCAAGCATGGATCCTCCTATCAAACACAGATCCTCCTATCAAACATGGATCCTGTTATCAAACGTGGATCCTCCTACCAAACATGGATCCTCTTCTTATCAAACATGGATCCTCTTATCAAACATGGATCCTCTTCTCAAACATGGATCTTCTTATCAAACATGGATTCTCTTATCAAACCTGGTTCCTCCGCTCAAACATGGATTCTCATATCAAACATGGATCCTCTTCTTCCCAAACATGGATTCTCTTCTTCTCAAACACAGATCCTCTTCTCAAATATGGATCCTCCTGTCAAACATGGATCCTCTATCAAACACGGATCCTTTTGTTATCAAACACGGATCCTCTTCTCAAACACGGATCCTCTTCTCAAACACAGATCCTCTTCTCAAATATGGATCCTCCTGTCAAACATGGATCCTCTATCAAACACGGATCCTCTTGTTCTCAAACACGGATCCTCTTCTCAGACTCCTCTCTGGCTCACAGAAATGGCTGTAAAACCTCTTCCACAGAAGGGTGGAGATGTGGTGATGTTGTTTTCCGTGTGTGGTGATTTCAGGGTCAGTCTCACACCTCAGGCAATCCTGTGAGCTGCAGGAGAGGAGCTGTTTTTCCCCAGTCCATGGAAAGTTTGGACCCTGTTGTCCGAGAATCCCTCATAACCTTTGCTCTGCATCAGGAATGAAATCCCAGCCTGGCTTCCCAAGGCCCTGCTTCTCCACAGCTGTCAAACCAGCGCCGGTTTTTAATGCAGACAGCAGAGGAGAGCTCATTTCTCTGTCTGGGCACTATGTGTGATAATCCAGGCTCTGTAAATTAAATTTGGGCTGCAATTTAAGCACGCAGGGATTTGGCAGGGCCCAGAGCTGCCAGCCAGCAGACGTTGCCATGATCAGCTCAGTGCAGGGCGGACATGGAATGGGAATAAAGCTGGGAACAGTTGGGTCTAAAATCTCATCTGTGTGCAAATGTGGCTGCTCCTAATTTTTCAAATAGGACGTGCACAAGTGGGACCTGCTCCTTCTGAAGCTTTGCAGCTCTCGTGTTGGTTTAAATTAATTTTGCATGAAACTCACTTTCAAATCTTAAAATTAGCTCCAACTTCCCTGGCTCCCTCTTGTCTGCTCTATGGGCATTTTCTTCTTCTTTTCATACTTTAATTCCCCTTTCAAAAACACTCTGCCCTGCACAAAACACAGATCCTTCTGTGATTCCAGTTATTGTCCCATCTCTTTTCACTTCTTTTATCCGTGTATCTCTCTTACATTCATTTTCTTCCCCTCTCCATTCACCTGCTTCCACCCAGCATCATCTGTCTCCATGGAAACCAGTTTGTAATGACTCCTACCTGAACAAGTGGCCAAACCTTGCTTTATTTTTATCCCCCATTGTGATCTTTCCCTTTGAGTTCTTGCTTTGTCTTCCCTCTCATGGCTTAGTGGTGCTGTCATCTCTGTGGATATTCCCTGAGTATTTCTCTCTCTGCACCATCCCCTCCTTCCTCCCATTTCCCCCTATATTTTAGAATCCTCTGGGGTTTTGTACCCCAGTGAGTGGTAGTTTAATTCCAAGGCAGGTTTGAAACTCTCCTGTTCGTCAGTGGCTTGCAGGGATCTGCCTTCTGTTCTCCAGTCCATCTCTTCTGATTTGCATCTTCCCCCACCTTCCAGAGGTCTCAATTTGCATTTTCTTTCATCTGGGGAGCACAAATTAGGTGACATTAATCTGCTTTGCCTGACCTCACTTGATATTCAGGATCTTGTTTATCCCATCATTCATTCTCACCTTCCACTCATCTGCACTTGTTTACAGCTTTATCTGAATTTCCACTGGGGCATTCCAGGAGCTGCAGAATTCAGCTCCAGCTTCCCAAAGGAGTCACTTCCCTCTAAACTCCCTCTATTACCTCTGTTAACTAAACACACTTAATAACACCATTCTTCTTCTTGCCTTCTGGCTGATGAAACCCAAGATCATGTTTGACTTCTCTTTTCTCCCCTTTCCTACCGAATAGTGCGAAAATCCACCCCTCCCTTATTTGTCCTGACAGCTAAATTACCTCCCCACCTTTCCTAAATCAATGTGCCACTGTCTATCTCTGCTTCATCAATCCCTAAAATGTTGCTCCTGTGGCACTGATGACAAGGCACTGCTTCTCCTGGAGCCAAGTACCTCGAGATGCACAAGTGATGCTCGGTGACTCCTGAGGACCTGGCACAGGTTTTCCAGGGAAATTGTGGCTCTTTTGGATCCTTGGAAGTGTCCAAGGTTGGGTTGGATGTGGCTTGGAGCACCCTGGGATGGTGGGAGGTGTCCCTGTGAATGACAGGGGGTGGAATTGGATGATCTTTAAGGTCCCTTCCAAACCAGTGTGATTAATAATTGATAAACATCCCAGCCTGTGTCCCATTTTTCCCAGACGCTGGACATGCTGAGATGCCTCACTTGCTTTTTGTGCCTCCTGAGAAGGGTGAAGTTCACAGAACAGATTAATAAATGCTTAATTTTCTTCTTAACTGCTTGATATCCTCAGCCAGGTGTTGCAGCGTTGAGGTTCCTCAGGACGAGGTGAGAGATGGGAATTGACTCCAAGTACTCAGAAGGCTGATTTATTATTTTATGATATTATATTAAAAGAAATGCTATACTAAAACTATTCTAAACTATAGAGAAAGGAGACATCAGAAGGCTGGACAAGAATGAATAATAAAAACCTGTGACTGACCAGAGAGTCTGACACAGCTGGCTGGGATTGGTCATTAACTAAAAACAATTCACATGCTGGGTAAACAATTCTCCAAATCACATTCCAGAGGAGCAAAACATGGAGAAGCTGAGGCTTCTCATCTTGCCAGGAGAAGAAATCCTGGCAAAGGGAATCTTCCTAAAATATCACAGTGACAGGCAGGGAGAACCCATCCTGTAGTGGACTGTTTTCATGGCAAGGTGCATCCATTTTGGGCAATGTCCATCTCTTTTGTGCCAAACTCTGTACCTCGTTTTCTGACTGGGAGAGTGACAAATAGCAGCAATAATCATTCCAAATTTCAACAGGCAGAGTGCCCTTCTTGCTCCTCCACACCCTTAGTCCCCACACAGTTGCTTACCCCAAGCACAGGAGGTGTTCCCATCCTTCTCTGTGCTGTTCCCAGCATGGAATTTGCTGCTTCCACCAGCAGGCAGTGGGAGCAATGATGGTGTAACCACAGCAGTCTGCCTTGGACCATCTGTGTGGAAGGGCTCACAGCTGGTCTGTGAGTCAGAGTTAGCTGGAGAAGAGAAGCTGGTAAGTCACCTTTTCCTCTGAAAGGAGTTCTATCAAGGCCATCGGTGTGGAAATGGAGGAGAAGAAGAGATAAACGAAGGGTCTGCAGTTGGATTTTGGTGGAAAACAGTGGTGAAGACCACCCTGCACCAATGAACATTGTGTTGGTTTATTGTGGACAGGGAATAGGTATAAACTTTGTGGGGGGGTATTAAAAGACAGCATGCTGCTAAAATGAAAAAAGGAGAGAAATTCTGACGTACATGTGTCTTGGTTTGGAAAGACAGGAGCCTGCTAAGGAAGGCAGGAGCTTCTCTTAAAATGGAGAATGTAAACCCTCCCCACCCCTCTGAATTGCTATAAATTTTAAATTAAGAAGCTCTTAGGCAAAAATATGGGAGCAGGAAATAACAGGTCTTAAATAGGGAAGGAAAAAATAAAAGGATAAAATAAACAATGCAGTGCACTAGAACAACACTGCCAGAGTCAGAACCCAACCTGACACCCTGTGGGTCAGGGTGTTGGTGTCAGTCCCATTGGAATTGTGGCTCAGCCCTCCTGCAGTGTCAGGGGTGGTTCTGTTGGAGCAGGGATCCTGTAGGGAAGGATTTATTCTTCCTCTGAAGATCCAGGGGAAGAGGAGGCAGCTGCTGTTCCTCTGGGGAATCCAGTGGAGAAGCTGTGCTGGTGTTCCAGAATCTCCAGATTAGATCCGGGTAGGAATGTTTGAAATCTCAGATTATATCCAGGTAGGAATGTTTGAAATCTCCAGATTATATCTGGGTAGGAATGCCTGGCTCCTCCCTCTGGGCTCACATCTCCCCATGGGATGCTGTAGTTCTTATCAGCCCTGCAGTGACATTCAATAGCTGTTATCAGCAATGTCCCTTCCCGAGGGAGGTGTGAATGTGATCACTCAGAGAGAGAGATAAGGCAAACTGCCCACCTGACAAAAGACAACTGCCATACAGATGGTAATAGAAAACATCTTGCCTTGCCATCTGGAAGAACATGGTGTTGTTGTTCCTGTTTGTTACAACTGTCTCAAGGACATATTTGAACCAGAAATTCCAACTTTTCCCACATGTCTGCCCATCTGAGCACCTGGAGAGGATCCAGGGGGTCAGAGGGATCCTGCACAGCACCTCAGGGCTGTCCTGCATGGACATGCTTGAGATACCCAGAGCAGCAGCAGGGGCACCGTGCTTGAACTTTGCATTTCTGCAGCTGCACAGCAGTTCAGACACACAAAATAATGCCAGTGGGATAATGAACTGGATGGGGTGAGGTGAGGGAGGAGGAAGACCCACAGCATTGCTGCTTCTTGCATTGGTACTGAGCCATGGGATTGCTGCTTTAGTATCATATTTGGCAATTCTGCATGTCCAAATGCTGCAAAGCCCATTGATGTGGGTGTTTATACACAATTCCATAAGGGACACAGCCTGGGAGAGCTGGGGGTGTTCACCTGGAGAAGGGAAGGGTCTGGGGAGACCTTACAGCCCCTTCCAGTGCCTAAAGGGGCTTCCAAAGAGGAGGCAGAGGGACATTTTATGCAGGCAGAGAGTGCCAGGACAAAGGGAGTGGCTTTAAAACTGACAGAGGACAGGGCTAGATTAGATATTAGGAATAAATTCTTTATTCAGAGTGTGGTCAAGCACTAGAACAGGGTGCCCAGGGAAGCTGTGGCTGCCCCTGGAAGTGCCCAAGGCCAGGCTGGACAGGGCTTGGAGCAACCTGGGACACTGGAAGCTGTCCCTGCCCATGGCAGGGGCTTGGAATGGGATGAGCTTTAAGGTCCCTTCCCATTGGATTTTTTTGGTGGTTCTCTGGTTTACATTGGCTGATTTGTCTCTGCAGACAATGGAGAGAGACTGGAGCTGCTCCAAGGGCGTTGCTGAGCACAAGGTTAAGGACAGGTGAAACAGGGAACATCTCCTGCCCAGGAGAAACCAAAGATGAACTCCTCATCTAGTCTGGCTCAATGTGGAGATGCAGATCCCTCACAAGGAATCTCTGTTGATCCCACCACCATCCTGAGCCTGGTCTGACTGGAGATGTGTCTGAGTGCAAGGCTGAGCACTCCAGGGTGGGATAAAACACTTTCTGCCATAAGCTGTCCTGTTAAACACCTGTGGGAGCCAGGCTGGTGTGATCCAGCCCAGCAGAGTGTGTTACCCTCGTGTTACGTGCTGGGAACACGTGCAGTGTGTCAGAGCACTTAGGCAAGGCAGTGATATCAATAAAATAAAACTCAGCTGTTCTCTTAGCATCTATTTCATTTTTTCCATCTGCAGTCACAACTGGGGAATAACTAATTCAAATCAGAACATCCCCAGCATGGATTTAGCACTGCTGCCAAATTCCATGTCGTGCTACCACCCCTTTCAAACCCCAGACTGAAAACACCAAGTGAAATCACCTTTGGGAGGAAAAGACAAATGGAGCATTTCCTAGACAGAGGAACACATCACATCAAGAACCAGAGGTCTGCGTCAGATGCTCCACAACAATTCCCCTTCAGGAAACATCCCAGTGGTTCTGTTACCCCAACTTATGCTGTGAATTGTGCATTTGATTCCACATGAAATGGAGTTGCCAGGTCTCTATTTAAAGTAGCCACAGGAAATATTGGAAAAAGAAGAAAAAAAAGGAAAATTTTGCACCCAAAGAAAAATTGGGTCATTCCACTAAAAAAAAAATGCAGGCAGGCCTGACCTCTTCTTTAGTTTAAGGACCTGAATTTTACAAATTCATAGACAGGAGCATAAGAAAAAAATATCATTTTAGCACCCACCTCTTGCAGTAGGGAGGCCTTTCCCTCTGTGCTCTGAACCAATCACCTCCTCATTTCACTGATGTTCCCTTAATTCTTGGCTTCAAAAATCAGTGAGCAACTGTTTCAAATTCACTTTCTCCAAGACCTTCATCTTTTTATAGATTTCTAACATAATCCTCCCTTTCCTCTTATTTTTTCCCCATTTTCCCTGTGGTACCTCTACGACCATTCCTGCTGTGGGAGCCACTCCACTGATCCCTGACCTTCCCATCTATAATTTTCCTTCCCAGATAACATTTTCCTTCCCATACAACCTTTTCCTTCCCATATAACCTTTTCCTTCCCATAGAAACTTTTCCTTCCCATATAAACTTTTCCTTTCCCATGTATCCTTTTTCCTTCCCATATAACTTTTTGTTCCCATATAAACTTTTCCTTCCTATATATCCTTTTCCTTCCCATATAAATTTTCCTTCCCATATAACCTCTTCCTTCTCATGTATACATTTTCCTTCCCATACAACCTTTTCCTTCCAATACAACCTTTTCCTTCCCATATAACTTTTTCCTTCCCATATAAACTTTTCCTTCCCATGTATCCTTTTCCTTCCCATATAACTTTTTCCTTCCCATGTATCCTTTTCCTTCCCATATAACTTTTTCCTTCCCATGCAACCTTTTCCAGCTCCACTTTATCCTTCCCAAGACCAGGAATCCTGTGTTACACACAGTGCTCGTGGCACGCACAAAACCCAAGGAAATATTGGCAAAATCAGAGCTGTCTTGACCTTCTGTGGCTGCCAAAAGAAATGAAGGAGAGGGAATGGTGATAAATTGATCAAGGAAAAAAAAAATTGGAAAACGCAGACAAGGGCTCCCAGCTTCTCATGAAAAATCATAAAGAAGCAGCAAAGCACCCCAAAATTTGTCTCCTAGGGAGGAACCAGTTGTCCTGATTAAGGATATTGCCTTGCCAGGCCCCATACAGACATTTGGTGTAAATTAGGATGTCTCTGGTGTTATTGCAGAAGGCAGGAAAACCTTCAGCACCTGGTCATTCCTTTGCCAAATGTTCAGGGATTTGCAGAGGTTAAACAGACTCCATAAATGTCAGATGTCGACAGCACCACTTCCAGCAATAATAAACTTGAAGCAGAAGAAAGTTCCCTTAAAATATCAACCTTTCACCCAGCAGGGCTCCTTCCAGGCTTTAAAAGATGCTGCACATTACTGGCCCATAAATAATGGTAATGAAAAGGTCAAGCAACCTGTTAGGAAAACCTCACTGCTCGGTGAATGAGCTTGGGAAATCACAGCTAAAATTGTGAAAATCCAGTGCTACAGCCCTGGTTCTTTTGTGTTCAGCCTGTCCTAATTCACGGAGCTAAACCCTGTCCTTGCTCTGAAATGATCGTGAAGTTGCAGTGGCTGCACCATGTGCCAGAGTTGGCTCAGTGAACTTTTAATCCATTTTTCCTGATGAGTTTAGCAATGTCTTTCAGAAGAAAGTTTTGTAATTTAAAATACCTTTTTCTTTCATGGGAAATTAAAAACAAAATATAAGCAAATATTTTATCTGGAGGCAAAAGAAAACAACCAAAAAAACCAAAAACCAGCCAAGAAAGGGTAAAAGAAAAGAAATGTAGTAAGGAGGAGGCGGCACATGCAAGGTCAGGCTCTGCTCTCAGGGAACAGGGACAGGAGGAGAGGGAATGGCCTCAGGGGGAGCTCAGGGTGGATTTTGGGAAAATTCCATCCCAAAGGGGTTGTCCAGCCCTGGCACAGCTGTCCAGAGCAGTGCTGGAATCCCCTCCCTGAAAATGTTCAAAAAAATGTGTGGATGTGGCACCTGGGGACATGATTTAATGGTGACCACAGTGTTGGGTTGACAGTTGGACTCAATGGTTTTTTCCAACCTTAAGAATTCTATGATTCTATAAATAAAACCATATTACTCAATACAGACCGCCCAATATATTTTTCCCAACGCTGCCAGAAAGCAGCATCTCTATTTTTTTCCCCTGTTTCCAAACACTGAACATCCCTGGGAAAACAAGAATGGAATTTACAGCAGGTTTTTTATTTTCCCCATGCTAGATTGCAATAAAGATTAGGTAGGTCAGCTCTGCGCCGCTCAAAACTTTATTTACTTCCCACTGTGATTTCTCCTTGAAAGAGTAAGGGCAGGGTAACCTTTGGATCTTCAAAAGCTCTGTCACAAAAGCTGTGATTACTCCAAGAGAAATTTGTGCATTGTTGGGCTGGCAGCGAGCGTTCGATGCCGCCGGAGATTCCCGTTAACAGCTCAGGTGAGCCCAGAGGAGCCACAGCTCCTTTGGATGTTTCTATCCTGCATCTCATTAATTAATCTGCTCCAGCCAGCTCTTCCTGATCCATTGTACATCCCCTGCTTATGCAGCCTTATCGACCCGGCCCTGGGGAAAATCAATTCTTGTAATCTACCTTATTACATTTAAATATATGTACAGAGCTTGATACGCTACAGCAGCGGCGGGGCTTGGGAGAGGCGGGGGAACGAAAGGCTGGGAAGGAGGAGGGAAAGCCCTGCAGAGCTGCCCCAGTTTGGGGTTTTTCCAAGTTCAGGGCAATGCAAACTAAGAAAAAGGATTTAGGGGAACGGGTTGCTTTTATCTCAGGCACAAGCTGGGATATAAATTCCCAGAAATCCAAGGTGGTGTTCCCAAGGGTGCCAGAGCCCAGGAGCATTGGACAATGCTCAGGGACAGGGGGGGATTGTTGGGGTGTCTGTGTCTCGGGATCTTTTGGTCGCTGTGACCCCAAGAGATGTTAAAAAGTCTCTTTTCCCAGCCCCAGTGCTTGAAGAAGGAGTCAGAGTTCTTTAGTTCTTGGTCTCAAGGTTGTTTATTGTTTCTTATCCATAAAAAATTTTCTCTTGCCCAGCTGAGGTCCATCCAGCAGGACAGTTCCAGGCACTCTGCCTGCCCCCAGGGCAGTGTTATAACTTTATACTAAAAACTATGTACACAATGTTTACAATTACTTCCCAATCCCTATCACCCATGTCAGACAGTGAGCTTCTACTCTAAACCAATCCAAAAGTGCCACCATCACAGCAGAAGATGGAGGCCAAGAAGAAGAAGGAGAAAGGCTGGACACGCCCAGTTCCCTCCATCTTGCCTCTTGAACCCCCATACCAAAAACCCCAAAATTGATTTTTTCACCCCATGATAAATTCACTATTATTCTACCTAAACTGTTGTGGTTTGCTGATCTTCATACAAGGTTGGTAATTTGGCTCCATGGGTCACAATCAAACCCACAGGGGCATCGTGGGCTCTGTGCCAGGGTCTCTGAGCCCCTGGCAGGGTCTTGGCCATTCTGGACGGCCAGAGGGATGTGCTGGGTTCCCACACCTGTGCAGGGCCAGGAGATGGATCCTTGTTGGTCCCTTCCACCTCAGTGTATTCCATGATTCCATAAAAAGCCCTCAGAGATCATGCTTTTAACTCTGGATTTCTCTGCTGTTTTAATCAAAATACAAAACCATAAAAAGCAAATCCTTTTTTATTCATCAGTCCAACAAAAACTGCATAATTATCCTCCTTTTGTTGTTATTAAAACTGTTTTCATATTTAAGTAGAATTTGACAGATAAGGTGACATGAGTTTCCTCAGAGGTTGTTGTCCACAGAAGCTGGGGCTGCCCCTGATCCCTGGAAGTGTCCAAGGGCTGGTTGAACACTGGGGCTTGGAGAAACCTTGGTGTCCCTGTCCATGGCAGAGGTTGGCACTGGATGATCTTTCAGGTCCCCTCCCACCCAAACCATTTCATGATTCTGTGATTAGGCTGACAAAAAAAATATAAAAGGCCAACGAAAAGTGATCTGGGGATGAAAAGGATTCACTTTGATCCCTGGGAAAACCATGGTGGGATTCTTGTAACGTATCCTTGGGGACAAGAAGGAGAATAAATAAGTAGGAAGGGCTGGCATGGATTTGCCAAGCATAAATCATTCCTGACCAGCTTAACCAGGCTCTTCGTGGTGATGTTTGGTGGGAGTGATGCCTCAGGTGTAGCTTTTGCATCTTTCCCATTCTGAGCTGCTTTAGTGTCTGGGCTTCACGTTATGGGCTGGTGAGCTGTGTGCACAGAGCAGGGAGACAAAACAATTCCTGCTCCAGCTGGGCACCAAGGACAAATGCCCCAAATCTCAGCCCAGGAGCACAAACCCCGTGGGCTGGAGAGAGAAAAACAAGCAGGGTGGGACTGCCTGGGCTAAAGCTGCAATGGGACAATGAACTGCAAGGTGCAAATGGAGCAGAGCTGATCCCAGGGACAGACCCCGGCAGCGCTCGTGCATTTTGGGGCCGTTTTGGTTCATCTTGGGTGCAGCCCTGGCTGGGCTCTGCTGCTGCCCAAGGTGCAGCAATGGAGGAGATCCTGTGAATAAATCCCTGCTTTATTCTGGAACTCTGCCCAGCCTCTGCTCTAGCTCAGCCTTCTCAAGGTATCAGGAGGACTTGAAGAGAGTGGACACTAAACAGGAGAGGTTCAGATTGGAAATAAGAACAAATTTTTATATGAGACTTGTCAGGCATTGGCAGAAGTTTCCCAGCAAGGCTTTGGTCACTGCTGTCCAGAACAAAATAATGATGTGTGGATAACTGAAAGTAGGAATTACATCCAGAAGGGAAATGATTGATTCTGTTTTCTTTATTTTGACTTCCAGTAAGTGAGAAGCAGAACAGACCCATCAAGGAATCAGAATTCGATGTGCAGACAGCACAAAACCCCTCCTAAGAAAGAGGGTGGGTACATTGAGGCTGATTTGTAGAACAGATGGAGCTGTTGTTGTGAGCTGATTTTTTGTGAAAAAGAAGTGAATGCCTTTAGAAGTGGCCAATAAAAGCCTTGGGGATTATCCACCTAAGGAAAGGCAGCACAGAATGCTGTGCCTGGTGTGTTCCATTTTTCCTATGTGCTCATTTGAGACTGAAAATGGGTGAGTTTGCTGAATGCAGAAAAGCCTTCCTGTGACCCAGAACTGTTGAGTTTTGTTTTCTTTTTATTCTAGGGTTGGGATTCAATGTGTGAGATGGTATTTCTTGTTTGGATTCAGATTTTATTAGTTCTTATTTATATTGCAGTTTTACAAACTGTGAGTTTTACAGCACTTCACTCTAATAAGTTAAAAATGGAGACATATATCTCTCTCTACAAGGTCTTTTAAGGGTAAACTGTCTAATTAAGAAATGATACTTAATTTTACTTTTAACTTAATAACTAAGTACTCGTGGTTTGTAATGTGGACTTTTTTATTTAATTATACAATGCTATTTAAACTTATGAAGAAGAAGGTGAAGAAGCAGAATTAGTTACTGCTCTAACACTTTTATTTTGTTATATATATATGAATATATTTTAAAACCTTAAACTTGAAGTTTTGTATTATGTGATATTACACACTTCCATTCAAACTACGCACTCATAATCTTAGTTCTATTATTTAATTTTGGGAGCCCTCTCTACAGCCTCAGGTCAGTGCAGAGTTCTCTTGGGGGTCAGTGTTAGCACAGAAAGTCTAAAATTCTCAGTAACCCAGGTTCTAACACAGAACCATCCAGGCATGGACAGAAATGGGTGCAAGAGCACCAAAAATAATGTAAAAATGCCATTTTCTAATGGAAATCTGCAGGGCCTTCTCCTTTTTTTGCCCCTCTCCTTTGTTTTTTCTAAGCTGACTCGAGAGAGAAGGGACAGGAGGATGCAAAGCCTTGCTCTGGCCGCCTTCCCTCCGACAACAGAGGCAACGACAACCCCGAGATGCTGCCAGCCCTCCTTCAAGGGCTGGATTGATGTCCCTGCCTCGTGCTCAGACCCAGCTGGGAGAAGGGGAATTAGGCCTTGTCTTTCAATTACTGCTGTTTTGCTCAGGGCCGCGCATTGAAGCCTCCCAGCGGAGAAGTCCCTCTCACCGCTTATCATCTCCGCATTGTATTTGAAAATAAAGCTTTTAATTAAAACTGGCATTTCTCAGCTTCCCACTGGCAGCCAGCATCTGCCTGAGAAGGGATATCTTTTGTGACACTGGCTGTACAGAAGCCCAGTGTTAAAGAGAGTAAATAATTCGCCCCTCTCCTGCCAGCAGAGGATTCGAGCTCCTCCGCACTTCGGGCCATGAAAGACCCCTCAGCACTTCCCAGCAGCCAGGGGGTTAATCCAGTGACCTGGCTGTGTTCCAGCTCGAGTGATCTCTGTCTCAAATCCCCCACCCTGCAGTTCCTCAGTGAAATAATCCCCTGCCCCTGTTCTGTCATTACAGAATCAGAGGATCATGGAATATCCAGAGTTGGAAGGGACTACGAGGTTCATCCAGCCCAGCTCCTGCACAAACACAATCCCAACAACCCCACCCTGTGCATCCCTGGGAGTGCTGTGGGAATGGGAATTCCTTGGGAATGTGCCCATTCCTTGGCAGTGCCCAGCATCCTTTGGGGAAGAACTTTTCCCTAAAATCCAGCTTGACCCAGCTGCACAGGAGCTGTCTCACATCCCCCACCCTGCAGTTCCATAGTGAAATAATCCCCTGCCCCTTTTCTGTCATTACAGAATCAGAGGATCATGGAATATCCAGCGTTGGATGAACCACGAGGTTCCTGCACAGCTCCTGCACAGACACTCCAACGATCCCACCCTGTGCATCCCTGGGAGTGCTGTGGGAATGGGAATTCTTGGGAATGTGCCCATTCCCCGGCAGTGGCCAGCACCCTCTAAGGGAAGAACCTTTCCCTAAAATCCAACCTGACCCAGCTCCACAGGAACTGTCTCAAATCCCCCACCCTGCAGTTCCATAGTGAAATAATCCCCTGCCCCTCTGTTCTGTCATTAGAGAATGAGAGGATCATGGAATATCCAGCGTTGGATGAACCACGAGGTTCCTGCACAGCTCCTGCACAGACACTCCAACAATCCCACCCTGTGCATCCCTGGGAGTGCTGTGGGAATGGGAATTCTTGGGAATGTGCCCATTCCCTGGGAGTACTCACCACCCTTTGGGGGAAGAACCTTTCCCTAAAATCCAGCCTGACCCAGCCCCACAGGATCTGCTGATGCTCAGAGTTAAACAGACCCTGGCTGGCCCAGCCTTTCCTGGGTGGGCTCTTCCCCAAAATCATGCCAAGGCATCTTTTCCCAACTCCAAGATGCTGCCCCTGCTCTGCAGGCAAACCTTGTGAAGAATGTCACCCCCAGAGCAATATTTTGGCAGAGTTTTCAGCAGCTGACAGGGACCATCTCAAACGCTGCAACCTCAGTAATGCCACAACACTGCCTGCATTATCTCACCTAATTAACACCCAAGGATGAAGAGACTCTTAGCAATTTTGGCAAAGCTCTTTAAGGACTTGAACTGCACAATGACACAATTGAATCCCATTCTGACAGCTTTTAAATGTGATGTGGATCTTTTTGTGTTCAAAGTGAGGATCCTGACATGTAAGTTAATTTTATTATGCCTCTCCTGAGGGCAAGGGTTTTTCCTCTGCTCACAGTTGCATATTCTGATGTAGGGCAATCATCTCTCATCCTCCTCCCTGCACTTCAGGCACTTTCTGTACCAAATCTGTCATGTTCAGAGTAATCCTGGTGAAAGAGAATGGGGAGAGGGCAGATGGGAATGACTTCTGGACAACATCTCTGATAGTCATGTTAGAGGTCTGTGCTCTGACTTTTAGAAGTTTCACAATATTCTAGAATTCCACAACCAAAAAGAATTGAAAGAAAAAAACCCCAAACCCAGGTGGGAAATGGTGATGACAAAACACCAGACAATAAAAATCAACATCAATTATCCTCCAGCACTGGCAACCCTGGAGTCGTGAAAGTCAGGGAAAAACAATAAATAGAAAATAGTGGCCTCAGCAGCTTGTTCATAAATTTCCATGGCAATAGCTCTGCATGTTCCCAAACCTGGAACAGTCTCAGCTCAGATATTAAAGCTCAGAATCACCTCAGCTAATGCACCATTTCTGTCTGACACAACTGGAAATGCTTTATGGTTTTAGCAGCTTTTCCCCTCCCATCATTAAATATTTAACAGTTCTAATTTAACATTGGGTTGTTTTGGCTGAGTTGTTCATGGGCTGAACTGTACAGATGAGAGGAAATTATCAGTCACACATTGAGTAAGGACATTTTGTGTTTCCATCTCCAATCTCTGCTATCCCACTACCTCTTTTATCAAGGTTGTGGCTGCCCCTGCATCCCTGGAATATCCAAGGCCAGTTGGACGGGACTTGGAGCAGCCTGGGATGGTGGAAGGTGTCCCTGCCATGGCAGGGGTGGCACTGGATGGGATTTAAGGTCCCTTCAACCCAAACCTTTCCATGAATCTGTGATTTAGCTTTTCCATCTATTCTGCTGACTGGATACATTTGCAAAAGAGAAAATTTCCCTTCAAATCCAACCACAGCAGAACGTCGCCTGTGGTATTTTCAGGATTCCCTGGACAGAGGAGGAATTGAGAATGTGACTCCATGTTTTTAGAAGGTTAATTTATTATTTTATGATATTATATTATATTAAAGAATACTATACTAAAACTAAACTAAAGAATAGAGAAAGGATATTTACAGAAGGTTCAACAAGATATTAATGAAAAACATGTGACTCTTTTCAGAGTCCTACCACAGATTGGCCGTGATTGGTCATTAAGTCAAAACAATTCACATGAAACCAGTGAAACAGTCACCTGTTGGATAAACAATCTCCAACCACATTGCAAAGCAGCAAAACACAGGAGAAGCAAATGGGATAATTTTTGTTTTCATTTTTCTTTGAGGCTTCTCATCTTCTCAGGAGAAGAAATACTGGCAAAGGGAATTTTCAGAAAATGTGACAGTGACAGTGGCCTGTGGCCTATTTTGGGACAATCCTGACAAAAAAAAATATAAATGTCTGCTTTGGGCACTTCCCAAGAGGAGTTGAAATAAAAAGAATTACATTCTCCATAGGGTCTCTTGAAAAAATGTCACCCTGAAAGCATTTTAGGCCCTGGAAGAACAAATGTGACAGAAGTGGACATTTCCCTGTGGATGTGAGGCCCCAGCCCTTGGCTGCCTTTCAGAGAGGGTCATTTAATTAATCCAGCCCCGTTCTGCTGCCTCCAGAGCAGGGCCCTGCCACGGCCGCTCTGGGCTGGACAGCCATTAAAAGATAAGAACTGCAATCCAAATTTGTATAAAGATCTGAATAGACAGGGTCCAAGTTGCATGAAAGAAAGAAAAGCACAATCAGCATTTGTGCTGCTGAAAAAAAAAAAAAAGAAAAAGCAGGCACGGGGTCTGAGTCTTTGCACAGGCTCGCTCATCTGTGGATGTGGCACTTCTGCAAGTTCCCTGATTGACTGGCAGTGAAAATCAGAGCTGAGGAATGGCCTGAACCTGCTTTGTGAGGTGGAAAATGGATGTTGGAGTAAAACTTGTCAAATACTTTCGTTACAAGGGAGTAGGAACAAATCACTCTTGTATTCCTTCCTATTTACAAGCAGAAAATCTCTGCAAAACTCCCTGCAGGAAAGATGTGCTTACGAGACTAGACTGGAAATTGAGCAGAGACCTGAAACAGATCTTGGATCTTCATCAAAATTTACATTTGATATTTGAAAATTGAACCTCCAGATCCAAACCTGCCAGTGGTTCAGAGGCTGGGCTGAAACTGCAGCCTGGTAAAGGGGATTTTGGCCACCACTTGCAGAAGTCTGTTACTCCAGATTGCAAGGCAAGATGTTTTCTATTACCATCTGTATGGCAGTTGTCTTTTGTCAAGTGGGCAGTTTGCTTTATCTCTCTCTCTTTGAGTGACCACAATCACTCCTCCCTTGGGAGGGGACACCTGCTGATAACAGCTATTGAATGTCACTGCATGGCTGAAAAAAGCTATAACATCCCATTGGGAGATGCTCCGCCCAGAGGGAGGAGCCAAGCATTCCTACCTGGATATAATCCAGAGGTTTTTGAGACACCAGCACGGCTTCTGCACTGGATTCCCCAGAGGAACAGCAGCTGCCTCTTCTTCCACTGGATCTTCAGAGGAAGAATGCATCCTTCTCTACAGATCCCCCTTGCTCCAGCAGAACCACCCCTGACACTGCAGGAGGGCTGCAGTCACATTTCCAATGGGACTGCCGCCAACACCCACACGGTGTCAGGTTGGGTTCTGACTCTGTCAGTGTTGTTCTAGTGCACTGCATTGTTTATTTTTTCCTTTTTTTTTTTCTTCCCTATTAAAGAACTGTTATTTCCTGCTCCCATATTTTTGCCTGAGAGCCCTTTAATTTAAAATTTATAGCAATTGGGAGGGGTGGGGAGGGCTTATTCTCCATTTCAGGGGAGGCTCCTGCCTTCCTTAGCAGACTCTTGTCCTTCCAAACCAAGATGTCTGTGGACTGATCCAACACCAAAAGGTCTCAGCTCTCAGGAGAGCTCTGGACTTGCTGAGCTGGGTGTCCCTGTCTCCACAAATGTCCCCTGAACAAGGGCCCTGTGCCAGAGCTCATCTCTGGGGACACCCCCGTGGCCCCTGCCCAGTGAAAACCAGCCCTGCGTGGGGACAGGAGGATGGACACATCCCTGGGGACACCCAGGAGTGAGGAGAAGCAATCCCTCCGTGGACATCACACCCCTGAGAGGGGAGAGGAGCTCAGGGTGGTGGCAACCCCCCACAGCAGAGTGTGGAAGGAGAACAAGGTGTTCTGCACTGCTGTTATCTCAGGGCTGAGATCTCAGGGAGCTGTGTCCCTTTTCCCTTGGAGAATAATTCCCAGTTCTGATTCGGGTTTTGCCAGGTACAGATCAAGGGTATCTCAGAGCATCTGTCCTCGGCTCGGCTGAATCAGAAATATCAGACCCTCATCTTGCTGAGCAGAATTTTCTATTGAAGGCAGGAGTGTTATTAAGAAAATGTTCGCCTCCTGTTATTCCCAAGGGAATGAATCACCTCTCTCACCTCTCTTACATCTCAGCAGCCCTGCAGGCTGAATAGATGCAGGAATTTTGCTGCCCTTGGGAACAATCTTTCCCTAAGAACAAAACCCAACAAACTGTAATTTGGCAGCCAATGTCATCTCCAGCATAATCAAGTATTGACTTAATTAGAAACCCTTTAAAGTGATGCATTGGGAGAGAAATGCTTTTTTTTTTCAAAGTATTCCTCATTTGTAATTATTATTTCACTTGTGAATCTTCCACACTCCATTGAAAATGCCATATGGAAAACAAATTAGTTTGCTACAGTGACTAATGTTTATTGCCTCTGCTGCTCTGAAGTTTTGGGCCAAGTTTTTAAATCACCAATGCCTTCTCTGGCAAAAGTGCCAGAGAAATTGGTGTAGATGAGCAAAGTGTGGAGAGGAGTAGGAGCAAGACTCCCGGGAGCAGCAGCATGTCCCACCTGGGCACTGGGAGAAATCCAGGGATTTCAGAGAAGGCAGCTCTTTATTTCAGCAGCTGCCTGAAAAAGGTTGGATGTGCTGAATAGGAGAGAACTGAAATGCTGCTGCTTTCTCTGAGAGAGGGATGATTTTGGTTTTGGGAAGGTTATTCTGAACTGCACGGATGTGCAAGGCATATGCACCTTTCTTTAGATGCGTCTTTCCACTTGGAATAACATAATATTAAATATAATATTAATATACTGTTATATTAATACATATTATCCTATATATTATTATACATATATTATATTATATTATATTATATTATATTATATTATATTATATTATATTATATTATATTATATTATATTATATTATATTATATTATATTATATTATATTATATTATATTATATTATATTATGCTATTATAATAAATATAATAGTCTATAGTACATTATATAAAAATATAATATATCATATCACGGTGTAATATGATATGATATAGTATAATATAATATAATATAATATAATATAATATAATATAATATAATATAATATAATATAATATAATATAATATTATATTATATTATATTATATTATATTATATTATATTATATTATATTATAAGATATAAAGTAAGATAATATGATAATATGATATAATGTAATAATATATAATATAATAATATGATAACATAATACAATATAATTGTATTATAACATAACATAACATAACATAACATAACATAACATAACATAACATAACATAATATATAACATATATAACATATAACATATAAGGTATAAGGTATAAGGTATAACGTATAATATATAATATATAATATATAATATATAATATATAATATATAATATATAATATATAATACATAATACATAATACATAATATATATGTATTTTGCTTGTACTGCACCTGCCATTCCAGGCTCAAGTATCTCCATTTCCCTTGGCTCTCCTCTGATCCTTCAGTGCTTTTTTTTCTCACTCTATTCTTCCCTTTCATTTAAGTGCAGGCATTGCTTTTACAGCACAGTGGCTTCCAGGCTTATCCTCCTTCCCTCTTGTGAAGCCTGGCCACAAGCTGGACTCTGTCCCACCTTCTGCTGCATTTTCCATGTTCTCTGTCCTCTTTCCAAACAGGAACACAAGAAGCTCCTCTGTCAGGAATGTTTGGCCTTGCACCACTCACTCTCTCAGGTAGAAATCCCTGGCTCTCCTTCCAGCCACGTCCAGGTTGTTGTAACAACCATAAAAGATGGGATTTCACTTTTCCTTTCCAATCCTTCCCCTGGAGCTGGGAGGGACCATCTGGATGCGAGCGCTCAAAGCCGGCGAGAGATTTTTGACTCCTGTGCTGTGGGAATTTAATGGAAGCTCTGATCAAAGTTTCCATGGCAGAGTCCTGCATGAACAAGCTCTGTTCCTGACAGCCATATGGAATTCCCACTGGACGGGTGGCATCTGGAGGATGCCCACAGGATGTGTGTTAATAAAAATGAGCATTGGGAATGAGGATTGAGTGTAACAACTTTGGCATCTAAAGGCAGGGGCACAAAGTCTTGGAGAGTGTGGGAGTTGCTCAGGACTAAGGACTCCAGGGTTTGGGCTGTTTGTATCATCATTAGGTATTATTTATTACTAATAATATATTAATCACTGCTTGGAGGACAGGACAGTTGGCAGCAGTGACTCTATTAGCCAAAATTATGAGTGTTTCAAAACACCATCTGTTGCTGGTTACCTCGAAGCCACGAAAATAGAAACTCAATTTACATACTGGACTCTGCTGAGGACACACTGCTGGGCACAGGCTCCGTGATTGAGGAGGAAATTGCCTCTTGCTGTTCCCATCCGTGTCTGTCTGGACCTCCTGCCTCCCTCTTCCAAAGGATTCCGATGCTCTTGTCAGCTCCTGCATCTCTGAACAGTGGAATCATTTATTCACCAACCCTAGATAGAAAATCTTCCCAGTTATCACAGGCCACCACATTATCTGGAGGGAAAAGCACTCTGCTGCTGCAACCTCCAGAAATCTTTGGAATTAAAGGACATGTAGAAATTTAAGCTTCCCATTCAGGACTCAAATGCTGCATTAAAAACATACAGGACACAGCGCACGTCCTTTAACAGGAAACCCTGTTAACGTGGCAAAGTAAAGCACTTGAAAATTAGGGAATGCCAGATTGATTGTTGCCATGGAGAAGTCCTTGAGAGCATTAATCACTGCCTGGAGAGCTGGGATTGAAGAGTGTGCAGAAAAGGAAAATGTGGGGCCACACATGGCTCCAGGGTGTGGAAACAAACCCTCCCATGGTGCTGATCAGAGCCACCCTGTTATCCCAGCAGGGAGGGGATGTCCTGGAGGAGAATCCCTGTGGGATTGGGTGTTTGATGTTCCTGCAGCAGGGAAGGGATGTGTCCTGCAGGAGGATCCCTGTGGGATGGGGTGTTTGATGTTCCTGCAGCACAGAAGGGATGTGTCCTGCAGGAGAATCCCTGTGGGATTGGGTGTTTGATGTTCCTGCAGCACAGAAGGGATGTGTCCTGCAGGAGAATCCCTGTGGGATTGGGTGTTTGATGTTCCTGCAGCACAGAAGGGATGTGTCCTGCAGGAGAATCCCTGTGGGATGGGGTGTTTGATGTTCCTGCAGCACAGAAGGGATGTGTCCTGCAGGAGGATCCCTGTGGGATTGGGTGTTTGATGTTCCTGCAGCACAGAAGGGATGTGTCCTGCAGGAGAATCCCTGTGGGATTGGGTGTTTGATGTTCCTGCAGCAGGGAAGGGATGTGTCCTGCAGGAGGATGGAGGACCCCTGTGGGATGGGGTGTTTGATGTTCCTGCACGGAAGGGATGTGTCCTGCAGGAGGATCCCTGTGGGATTGGGTGTTTGATGTTCCTGCAGCACGGAAGGGATGTGTCCTGCAGGAGAATCCCTGTGGGATTGGGTGTTTGATGTTCCTGCAGCACAGAAGGGATGTGTCCTGCAGGAGAATCCCTGTGGGATGGGGTGTTTGATGTTCCTGCAGCAGGGAGGGGATGTCCTGCAGGAGAATCCCTGTGGGATTGGGTGTTTGATGTTCCTGCAGCACGGAAGGGGATGTCCTGCAGGAGAATCCCTGTGGGATTGGGTGTTTGATGTTCCTGCAGCAGGGAAGGGATGTGTCCTGCAGGAGGATCCCTGTGGGATGGGGTGTTTGATGTTCCTGCAGCACAGAAGGGATGTGTCCTGCAGGAGAATCCCTGTGGGATTGGGTGTTTGATGTTCCTGCAGCACAGAAGGGATGTGTCCTGCAGGAGAATCCCTGTGGGATTGGGTGTTTGATGTTCCTGCAGCACAGAAGGGATGTGTCCTGCAGGAGAATCCCTGTGGGATGGGGTGTTTGATGTTCCTGCAGCACAGAAGGGATGTGTCCTGCAGGAGGATCCCTGTGGGATTGGGTGTTTGATGTTCCTGCAGCACAGAAGGGATGTGTCCTGCAGGAGAATCCCTGTGGGATTGGGTGTTTGATGTTCCTGCAGCAGGGAAGGGATGTGTCCTGCAGGAGGATGGAGGACCCCTGTGGGATGGGGTGTTTGATGTTCCTGCACGGAAGGGATGTGTCCTGCAGGAGGATCCCTGTGGGATTGGGTGTTTGATGTTCCTGCAGCACGGAAGGGATGTGTCCTGCAGGAGAATCCCTGTGGGATTGGGTGTTTGATGTTCCTGCAGCACAGAAGGGATGTGTCCTGCAGGAGAATCCCTGTGGGATTGGGTGTTTGATGTTCCTGCAGCAGGGAGGGGATGTCCTGCAGGAGAATCCCTGTGGGATCAGGTGTTTGACATTCCTGCAGCAGGGAAGGGATGTGTCCTGCAGGAGAATCCCTGTGGGATTGGGAGTGTGATGTTCCTGCAGCACAGAAGGGATGTGTCCTGCAGGAGGATCCCTGTGGGATCAGGTGTTTGAAGTTCCTGCAGCACAGAAGGGATGTGTCCTGCAGGAGAATCCCTGTGGGATGGGGTGTTTGATGTTCCTGCAGCAGGGAGGGGATGTGTCCTGCAGGAGAATCTCTGTGGGATCAGGTGTTTGACATTCCTGCAGCACAGACACTGCCAGGGATTCCCTAGAGGGTCACAGACCTTGTGGAGCACGGCATGGAGCTGGAAATAAATGTGGGGTGGAGATGGGATTGGGATGGGCATCACAGCAGATGTCCAGGATGATCCACAGAGTGGATCCTGGTATTTTAAATACATATTATATATATTTATATATGTATTATATATATTTTTATATAGTGGATCCAGAGTGTAAACCCTGAGGAGCTCTCAGCTCTGCCAGGGGCTGTGTGATCCTGAGCCACTCGCCTGCCCTGTACCTGTAAAATAGGGATAGAAATGCTTCACTTGCCAAATGCTTTCATGAGCAAAATGTTATTCCATACAAATTAGAATTTAGAATTCCTTGAGAGCATTAATTTAGAATTTATACATTCTACATAATACATAATATATAATATATAATATATAATATATAATATATAATATATAATATATAATATATAATATATAATAAATGTATTATATATTATATATTATATATTATATATTATATATTATATATTATATATTATATATTATATATTATATATTATATATCATATATTATATATCATATATTATATATCATATATTATATATCATATATTATATATTATATATTATATATTACATGGGGGCATTTTTTCAATGTAAATTAAAGCTTTTAGAAACTATAACCATAGAGACACAGAATAGTTTGTGTTGGAAGGGAACTTAAAGCCCTTTTAATTCCAATCCCCTGCCATGGCAGGGACCCTTCCAATGTCCCAGGCTGCTTCCAGCCCTGTCCAGCCTGGCCTTGGGCAATCCCAGGGATCCAGGGGCAGCCACATCCTTGATAGAAGAGGGATAGGAGAGATTGGAGATGGAAACACAAAATGTCCTTCCTCAGTGTGTGACTGATAAACAATTTCCTCTCATCTGCACAGTTCAGCCCATTGCCCAAAACTCAGCCAAAACAACCCAATGTTAATTTAGAACTGTTAAATATTTAATGATGGGAGGGGAAAAGCTGCTAAAACCATAAAGCATTTCCTGGGTGATGTCAGTTGTGTCAGACAGAAATGGAGCATTGGCAGAGATGACTCTGAGCCCCAGACCTGGGCACAGCACCCAGGTGGGGTCACAAAACTGCATTTTGGGGGCCTGTCTTTGTTTCCTCTCCCTGCTTTGTTACTTCTCCCCTATTGCAGCTGATTAAAAAAGATCTGTGTCTTTCACTGCCCTTCGATGTGAGCATTGGCTGCCCTTTACTCACCACTCAGGTTTAATATTCCTAAATTTTATTAACCAGTTATTTACAAACTGCCAAATCAAACAGATTAGCAAGCAAGACCGAAAACAAGACAAAAGATCCTGTGTTAGTGTCTGACTGAGTAAATAATCTGCCTGGGCCATGCATAATTAATCAGTTTGCTGTTTCACCATTCCTGATCATCCTGGCAAATAACACACAACTCTGGCTTTTGCTTGGATTGCCTCTGTTGCACACACAGGCAGTTGGCTGCATGATTTCTTCCAGAAAGGAAAAGAGCAAATTTCACAGAACAAACCTCTGGAGAAGCTGGCGACCTCCCCACACAAACCTGAGAGCTCTGGGCTGTGTCAGTGCAGCATTAGAGACAAAAACCTTCTCCAGAAATGGATCAAACATCTGCAGAAATGTGGCATGATCCAGTTTTTCCCAGTGTATGGCCACAACAGCTGCCATAGAAAGAAATATTCATTTTAGGATGTTTATTGTATCTTAATAAGAATCTGATTAGGAAAATAATTTAGGAATATGTTGAGTTTTAATCTGTTAGATCTGCTAAGCAAGGGCAAGAAGTCCTCGTCAAGGCTGTGCCAAAGGAAAGGACATCCAAAGTTCTTTTCCACTTTGATTCCCACAATCCTTTTTTATGCAGTTTCCTATTTCAAGCTCATCATGGAAGGGCCACTGCTCCCTCCCTGTTAGAGTGAGGCAAACTCAGCCATGGAGCAGAGATTTCATCCAGCTCACACTGAAAGCTCTGGCCTCGCTGGGAGGAATTTTATTGAATAAAATTGGAGAGGCAGGCTGGCTCAGTGAGGCACAGCCAGCTCCCATTTCTGGGCATCACAGAATCCCAGGATGGTTTGGGTTTAAAGGACCTCAAAGCCCATCCAGTGCCATGGGCAGGGACACCTTCCACCATCCCAAGCTGCTCCAAGTCCTGTCCAACCTGACCTTGGACACTTCCAGGGATCCAGAGGCAGCCACAGCTTCTCTGGGCACCCTGTGCCAGTGTCACCACCTTCACAGTAAAGAATCTCTTCCTAAAATCACCATTTTCAGCAGACTGAGGTGTCTGACACCAGCAGTAAGATGGGACAGTCCCCCAAACTGCCCCTGCTGTCCTCACCCCAATCTGAGCAGACACCTGAGTTTCCAGAGCAGTACGAGTCTCTGTTCCTCACCTTGATCTTCCCTGTGCCCACAACAGCAGATTCATTGATGATTTTGAAATCCTTGGCAGCTCCAGGGACAGGATTTTTAACACCAGTTAATCCACTTTGCTCTCCTGCCACAACATTTCCTTCTCTTGCCAGCACTCCTGAAGGAGAACCTGCTCCAGGCACCCAGGGTGGACACAGGGGATTTACTTTTCCTTCAGCTTTGTCCCAAATCCTTGCAGATCTGTCTCATAAAATGTATTTCTCCTCCTTTAACACCCACCCTCCCTTAGAATTCCTCCTGAGAGGTTGAAAAGCTCCAATATTTGCTCCTTGTGGAAGTGTTTCAGCTCTGTCATCAAATAACCCATCAGTCATCTTTCAGTCAAGGCACAAGCGCTGAACTCCCTGACTCACTGTGCAGCTTTATTTCCACCCCTGAGTTGTTTCCTGGGCTCAAATCCACAGTGCACATTTTTGGGACACATTTTTGGGGCAGAATGTTATCACTGGTGTCCCTCATGCTGCATTCAGAGGGAAATGCACCTCTTTCAATTAGTCACTGTTCTCCTGAATTGTTTAATCTCCTCTTTAATTATTATGGCACTTTAACAACGGAGCTGTCAGCCTGTTGGAAAATTTACTCCTGGAAAAGCAAACAGTGCCAGTGGAGTAACCTGGATGGCAAATAAAGGACTTTTCCCTGCTGATTCCCACAGGCTGGGTCTTGTTTAAAGCTCCTATAATGAGCTGAAGGAAATACAGGCACATTTCAATTAAAGAACCACGAGCTCCCTGGGGAAAGCTCTCCAAGAAAATTGTGTAAAGAAGCAATCTGACTGCTCTCCATTTTGGGTTTGGATACACGGAATTAAGGTCTCTTGAAGAATAAAATATTTTATTAGGCAGTGTGGAGCAAAGTGATGTTGATCCATTTTCCTCTAATAAACTTTAGGCCACTGGATTGAACCAAAGGTTTCACTTTCCCCCACAGATCAACCCTAAGATTGAGGCTTGAATTTCCCTGCAGAAATGGAGGGGTTTCAATGAATGCATATCCAGGACTGCTAAAAATTGCTTTTTCTTTTGAACAGTAAACTACCAAAAACACTGAAGGATTTTACAAGAATCCTACTCCATTTTAAGCTGTATCCTCCACCATTTTAAAGTTGCATCCTTCACCATTTTAAAGTTTCTTACTTAGTTTGAGCTGCTGTTTCACATGATGTTGGATATTGGATAAGCTCTATTATAGAAAAAAAATATCTTATTTTAGTGAAAGTGGAGGTGATGTCCCAGCATGGGATGACTCCTCTCATGTCTGCTGGAAGGACTGGAATGGGATTCAGGACAAGGGCAGTGAGGAAGTAGAAGGATCCTCCCCATAAATAAAGAGGCAAGACACAGAAAATTTAATTCCAGGAGAGTGAAAACTGTTGTATTTGTATCCAAGCAAGTGTTTGTATCTTGATTTTTCCAGACCCCTTTTCCTGTGTTACTGGGGGACAGTAAAGACTTCCCCATTCTCTGTGACTTTGGAGCCTTTCTCCACGTGCTGCCTCGAGGAGATCCCACCTGGCACATTGGAAAAGTAATTTCTCTTCAAATTTTTCCTGTCTCTTCTTTCCCTCTTGAGCCTTTTTCCTGGTGGTCAGACCACCCCTCAGGCTGGGGCTGAGCTCCTGAGCAATCCCCACATCCCCATGGACACACAGTGACCCTCCCATGGTTCCATGGAGCTCACCATGACCACGCTGCTCCTTCCCCTGGGCTCCCTGGGGAAGAGACTTTACAGCAACTTCTGTGAGCCAGAGAGAAGTTTGGGAAGAGGATCCATGTTTGATAAGAGGATCCATGTTTGATAAGAGGATCCGTGTTTGATAGGAGGATCCATGTTTGAAAGGATGATCTGTGTTTGATAAGAGGACACACATTTCAGAAGATGATACATTTCTTAGAAAAGGATCCATGTTTGATAAGAAGAGGATCCATGTATGATGAGAGGATCCATGTTTGCTAGGAGGATCCATGATTGATAAGAAGAGGATCCATGTTTGATAATAGAATCCATGTTTGATAGGAGGATCCATGATTGATAAGAAGAGGATCCATGTCTGATAATAGAATCCATGTTTGATAGGAGGATCCATGTTTGAAAAGAAGAGGATCCATGTTTGATAGGATGATCCATGTTTGCTAAGAAGAGGAACCATGTTTGCTAAGAAGAGGGTCCATGTTTGATAAGAGGATCCATGATTGATAAGAAGAGGTTCAATGTTTGATAAGAGGATCCATGTTTGCTAGAAGGATCCATGTTTGATAAGAGGATCCATGTTTGGTAAGAAGAGGATCCATGTTTGATAAAAGGATCCACGTTTGGTAAGAGGATCCATGTTTGATAAGAGGAGGATCCATGTTTGATAGGAGGATCCATGTTTGATTAGAGGATCCATGTTTGATAAGAGGATCCATGTTTACCCCTGAAAGAATTCCCTGCCCAGGTCACTGACACAGAACCCAAGACAGACAGAAGGATAAATCAGAGAAACTGCAACTGCCTGTCCAATGAGCACCTTGTTTGTCTCCTGTGCCCAATGAGTAAAGTGCAAACTGATGAGTTGTGTAAGAATGTATAAAAAGCATCAATGCTGGAACAAAAACAGTTGGAAACTTTCTGGAAATTGAGTTGTTTGCTTTGTATTGTCTCCATCTCAACCACAACACTTCCTGGCTGCTGAGGAAGCACAAACAATAAACAGAGATATCAGATAATGTTTTCCAGAGAGGAATTCTGCAGTTCAGCCCCCACAAAAATAAAGAAAATGAGGGAGGGAGAGAAGGAGGGAGGTGTTTAATGATGAAGTGAAAAAAAGTGAATATTAACAGGGATAACTTCAAATCTCTCTCTGTGTTCAGACAGAGCAGAAAGGACAGAGAATGATCAAAACTCTGATGGTGAAAGCTCAGCTCCCAGGCCCTGTGACTCAACAGCAGCAGCTCTCTCCAAATGTAGGAACATCGTGGGATAGGACGGTTGGGATGGATGGAGATGAGAGATCTCTGAAGTTAGGTGGTGGAACTTGGGGTTTATTGGCAAGGGCCTGGGTGCAGGGCCCTGCTGGGATTTGGGGTTCATTGCAAAGGGCCTGGGTGCAGGGCCCTGCTGGGATTTGGGGTTTATTGCACAGGGCCTGGGTGCAGGGCCCTGCTGGGATTTGGGGTTCATTGCACAGGGCCTGGGTGCAGGGCCCTGCTGGGATTTGGGGTTTATTGCAAAGGGCCTGGGTGCAGGGCCCTGCTGGGATTTGGGGTTTATTGCAAAGGGCCTGGGTGCAGGGCCCTGCTGGAGCTGCAGCCACAGCTCGGGGCAGGCCCCAGAGAAGAGAGGGAGAGAGAGGATGAGAGGGTGAGAGAGTAAGAGTGTAAGGGAGTAAAAGGGGTAAGAGAGTAAAAGGCAAGAGGGCGAAGTTCCCGTTACAATACCATGAATCTTCTTCTGTGTTGAATATTCTGATTCTCACTAACAATCTCATACAAGATACAAATCCTACAGCATTTCCATACAGCCTGTAAGAATCACTACATTACCACACTGTGCTACATTTTAAACCCTAAAAACTCCTCTTTGGGCCCCTTCTGCCAAGCTGTAGGGTCTGCTCTGCCCCTTGGACCTGTCTGCAAGCAGAGGGTGTTGTTCCATCAAAAGGGGATTACCTTCAGCCAGCCACACCATTGTTTTCCAGTTGTTCAGTAACTGAGGGATCTCAAAGCTTGCTTTCATTTCAGTCTCACTCATAGTTTCCATATTCTCAAAATCTTTTGCCAGACAATCATATTTATAAGGCTTTCCTGCTTCATCTTCCCCAACATCCATAGAAGTCCCAAGCCCTTGATGCTCCCTGCAGGAGCTCTGGGATGGGGCCTGGATGATGCCCCAGCCCAGCCAAGTTCTCTGATGAAAAACTCCGTGGGGAGCAGAGCCTGGTGAAGGTCAGGGAGCATTGGGGCTGACACTGATGTTAAACATGAAATCCTCCTGCTTTTGTGCCCGAGCAGCTGGAGCCCTGTGGATGTGGCACTTGGGGACATGTCTCAGTAGTGTCTTGGCAGAGCTGGGAATGGTCAGACTTTATCCCAAAAGGCTTTTCCAAACTTTTCTGTGATTCCATGATTTGATGTTCCTGCTTGTTTTCCAGATTCTCTATTCCATACCTGGGGTTTGCCAGTTTGAGGTGGATTTTCTGCTTGCACACATCTGAAGCGGGCTGAGATCAATCACCATCAGAAGCAATTAATAGATGGATTTTGATTGCTACACTTTTCTTTGCCATTCTGCTTTTTTGTTGTGTTTTTCCCTGGTAGAAATGCACTCTCTGCTAACCACTGAAGGGAACTCCTACAATCCCATGTACCACAATTACACCACTCCTGAAATGAGCCCATTATTTCTGTGAACATATAAAATGTTCCACTTTTACACAGCCCAACTTCCGTTTCTGTTTGCAGATTGCTCCTGAGAGTTGTGAGCTGGACAGGAGTTTATTTGCCAGTAGTTAACAAATGATTTTTGGGCTGCAAATTTGTGCTCAGCCCGGCCCTCCTGAATTTAGCCAGGCACAGGAGACCACGCCAGACAGGGAATCCCTGTCCTCAGGGATCACCTGAACCCTTGGAGCTCCTTGTGGCATCCAGTCCATCACTCTGCTGGAAACAGCCACTTAAAAATTCATTTTTGAAGTCCCTTGGTCGTTTCTGGCTGACAAGACAAAAACCCCAATACACAACATGCTCTACGTGACCACAACCATCTTAATTTATATTTTATTTGTACTGAGGAATGGATGAGAAGTCATCCCTAAAGTTCAGGTTTTGGGTGCTGGAATAAAGCTTAATTTAAGATTAGAGGAGGTTTATCTGTGCTTGGGAATGTCAGGATTATTCACACAGTGATTGCTTGGAATGGATCAAATCAGGTCACTCATTCAGTAATTAGGCCTGAGTTCATCAGCTGAAGAGAAAACACAGATAAGAAATGTTTGGGAAAGAATTTTTATTGCTCCAAAGATTTAATATTCAGACATTATAGACTTGAGTAAATTCTAATTGTGTTTCTAACTCTACATTTAATAAATGGACCATGGAAAAGGAAAGAAGAAAAAAAGGTCTGTGAGCAGTGGGAGGAAAAAGCAGGAAATGAGACCATGAATCAAATGTGGACTTGGAGATGACAGTCGGGCTGGCTACAAATCCCACAGCTCACTTGCTGCTGATGGGAACCACACTAGTCAGATAAAAGGATATCAACATAAATTATCACAGATTAATGTGACATTATGTGAATACATCACACTTTGAAGTCCACAGGTAAATCCGAGGCTCCAGCATGTAACACATCAAGGACTGAAATCAGCTTTTCTTTGTATTTTTTTTGCCCAGAAACAGAAAAATTCATGTTTTTTTCCAGAGGAGGCTGGAGCTCCTCAGCTCTGGAGCCAGGTTGGGAGAGCTGGGAATGTTCCCTGGAGCAGGGAAGGCTCCAGGGAGAGCTCCCAGCACATTGCAGGGCCTGCAGGGGCTCCAGCAGAGCTGCAGAGGGACTGGGGACAAGGCCTGCAGGGACAGCACACAGGGAATGGCTCCCACTGCCAGAGGGCAGCCATGGGTGGCATCTTGGCAATGAGGAATTCCTGCCTGGGCTGGCATTGCCAGAGCAGCTGGGGCTGCCCCTGATCCCTGCAGTGCCCAAGGCCAGGCTGGAGCAGCCTGGGATGGTGGGAGGTGTCCCTGCCCATCAGGCTGGAACTGGATGGTCTTGAAAGTCTCTTCCCACCCAAATAATTCCTGATTGTCTGCATGTCCTGAAGATAGAATCTATGATTTACTCATTAGCATGTAACTCTGAACTCCATATAAAGTGTCAGCCGGTTCTCCTCACAGTTCAGTCACACAGAACAATCCTTTTCCAGCCCCAGAACCAAGGACACCACTGCAGCTTTAGACTCAAGTAATAAAAACAACAACAACAACAAACTGAGGAGAGCAGTCTGTGAGGATGGGACTGCAGAAACTGGAGCTGTAATTGGACAATTAACTCCAATATGGAAATGGACCAGAACTTATAAAAGTGTGAAGATTTGTGACCAGGCCTCCATCTTGGCTCCATCCATGGCTGGGCTCTTGCACTGCCCAAGGTGTATCCTCTGAAGGCCTTTGATAAATATCTTTATTCCTTTAACTCTGTCTAGCCTCTGTTCCAGGCAGCCTCTCCAGGCATCAATGGGATCCTGTTGAGTTTGTGAGAGTCCCCAGGACGAGGCGAGAGATGAAAATCTGGCTCCATGTTCTCAGAAGGCTGATTTATTACTTTATAATGTTATATTATACTAAAGAATGTTATACTAGAACTATACTAAAGAAAGAGAAAGGATACAGACAGAAGGTTTAGCAAGAACGATAATAAAAACTTGTCACTGACCCCTCAGAGTCTGACACAGATGATGGTGATTGGTCATTAATTAAAAACAATTCACATGTTTGGATAAACAATCTCCAGACCACATTGCAGAGCAGCAAACACAGGAGAAGCTGAGGCTTCTCATCTTCCCAGGAGAAGAAATCCTGGCGAAGGGATTTTTCAGGAAATACAACAGTGACAGGATCCCATTTCCAGCAGAAGACTCTGTGTTCCATGCCACAGGAAAGAGCTGTTTCCATGCTCTGAGACCTTGCAGATGCTGCTGTGACATTCAGTGGCTGCTGAGGAGGAGCTGAGGAACAATCCCAGCCCTTCCACGCTGAACATTCCATGGAGCACACAGGACTGACGGGGTCTCTGGTGTGGAGATGACCCCAAGGTGTTGGAAAGTCTCTTTTCCCCAGCCCTGAGACCCAAGAAGAAGTCAGGATTCCTTGGCTCTCATTTTCAAGGTTGTTTATTTGCTCTTATCTGTATTTCTGGCACACTGAGATCTCTCCAGCAGGTTGGGTTGTGGCACAGTCCTGCCCTTGGGGTGGTGTTGGCTTTTTATACTAAGAACTACCTGTACTTTATTTACAATAATTTTCCAATACCTATCACCCTTGTTAGACACTCTGTCTCTGCTCTAAACCAATCCAGAAGTGCATCACAGCAGAAAATGGAGGACAAGAAGAAGAAGGACAGAACACACCCAGATTCCTCCATCTTGCCTCCTGAACCCCCATTCTAAATCCCCAAAATTCTACTTTTTCACCCAGTGATAAATTAACCATCATTCTACTCACACTCTTGTGGCTTGTAACTCCTCACACAAAGTTGGGAATTGTTTCCATGGGCTAAAATCAAAGGCACAGGTGTTTGTGACTCTGTGCCAGGGTCTCTGAGCCCCCTGCCAGGGTCTGGAATCACCCAGGGCAGCCAGAGCAATGTCCTGGGTTCCTACAAGGACCACCAAGGGACACCTGGCAAAGTCACCCAGTGTGACAGTGACTGAGCAGGAGATGCTCCACAGAGCAGAACCTGACAGCAGGAGTGCAATGAGCCATGAGCACCTCACCCATCCAGGGTTTTCATGGCATTTTAAAATTCCTCACACAAGAGACTGAATTTTAATTGTCATTTGTTCCTGGGCACATTAGGATTTATTTGGGAATGCCTGGCAAGGCTGTCCTTCAGTACTGGTGGAGTACATCAGAAAAATTGAGTATTGAGTGGTGGAAGAAATATTTCTGCCTCAATGGAATATGTTCAGACAAGGACAAACAGGATTGGACAAGAGAGTTGTGTTTTAACAAAGAACCAGGCATTTATAACCTGCCCATAAAAAGGGAAAATGTGGAAAAGCACTGGGCAGAACAAAGAGTGAAAGCTTTTAACCTAAAAATAAAATAATAATGAAGATAACCTAATCATTGTTTTTGGCACTGCTGAGGCCCCACCTCAGTCACTGTTATATTTTCTAGAAAAATTTCTTCACCAGGATTTCTTTTCTTGAGAAGCTGAAAGCCTCAGAATAAAATGAAAACAGTAATTATCTCATTGCTTCTCCTGTGTTTTGCTGCTTTGGAATGTGGTTGGAGATTGTTTATCCAACAGGGATTGTTTCATTGGGTTTATGTGAATTGTTTTAATTAATGACCAGTCAGGGCTCTGGAAGGAGTCACGAGTTTTAATTAGTATCTTGTTAAGCCTTCTGTCTGTATCCTTTCTCTATTCTTTAGTACAGTTTCAATATAACATTCTTTAATATAATAATATGATAAAATAATAAATTAACCTTCTCAAAACATAAAGTCAGATTCATCTTTCCTCCCCATGACAAAAGACCCCAAAAATTCCACACACCTCAATTTCTGTGTTCAGTTTTGGGACCTTCGTGACAATAAGGACCTGGAGGGGCTGGAACAGATCCAGAAGGGTCTGGAGAACCAGGAGGGGCTGAGGGAGCTGGGAAGGGTCTGGAGAACCAGGAGGGGCTGAGGGAGCTGGGAAGGGTCTGGAGAACCAGGAGGGGCTGAGGGAGCTGGGAAGGGTCTGGAGAACCAGGAGGGGCTGAGGGAGCTGGGAAGGGTCTGGAGAACCAGGAGGGGCTGAGGGAGCTGGGAAGGGGCTGAGCCTGGAGCAAAGGAGGCTCAGGGGCCCTTGTGGCTCTGCACAAGTCCCTGCCAGGAGGGCACAGCCGGGAAACAGGACAGGAGGAGAGGAACGGCGTCAGGCTGAGGCAGGGGATGTTTAGATTTTGATAACAGAAAAAATTCCTCCTGTGAAGGGCTGAACAGGAGGACATTAAATCCCTCCATTCCCTCCACATCCTGTGGATGTGGCACTTGGGGATGTGGGTCAGTGGTGGCCTTGGCAGTGCTGGAGGAACAGTCTGACTTGATGAATTTGAGTCTTTTCCAACCTTAATGTGATAAATTGTGAAACATATTCAGCAGAATTTTACAATACTTTTGTGTTATTTGTACCTGCAGATTTCTGAGTGAGCAGTAAAAGAATTATCCTTTAACTCTCACCCAAACCATAAACCAGTGAAAACCTCACCCAGTTTGTTTGGGAGGAACAGATCTTGTGTATCCCAGAAATTCTGGGTTTTGCCCAGGGCTGCTGCTGTTAAACAGATTTTTGGTGTTTTTGCTGGAGGAACAGGTCAGTACATCAGTGAATCCTGCCTTGGCCACACATGAAATGCAGCTGGAGCTTTGAGCAGGACAAGCTTTGAGCAGTTGGTACCACAAACTGTGTGTTTGGAGCTTCAAAGGTGTTTTAAAGTGAGGAACTGGGAGCCTCAACAAGGTGTGTGATAGAGCACAGAGCCCTTGGAACAGGTGGTGGGAAGTTTACTGTGGATTCCTGTGAAAACTGGAGCTTTGTTTGATTCCCCCCCAGCGATTCAGCACTCGCTTCAATGGAGCTGGGAAGGGTCTGGAGAACCAGGAGGGGCTGAGGGAGCTGGGAAGGGCCTGGAGAACCAGGAGAGGCTGAGGGAGCTGGGAAGGGTCTGGAGAACCAGGAGGGGCTGAGGGAGCTGGGAAGGGCTGGAGAACCAGGAGGGGCTGAGGGAGCTGGGAAGGGCCTGGAGAACCAGGAGGGGCTGAGGGAGCTGGGAAGGGCCTGGAGAACCAGGAGGGGCTGAGGGAGCTGGGAAGGGTCTGGAGAACCAGGAGGGGCTGAGGGAGCTGGGAAGGGTCTGGAGAACCAGGAGGGGCTGGGGGAGCTGGGCAGGGGCTGAGCCTGGAGCAAAGGAGGCTCAGGGGCCCTTGTGGCTCTGCACAAGTCCCTGCCAGGAGGGCACAGCCAGGGAACAGGGACAGGAGCAGAGGGAACGGCCTCAGGCTGGGCCAGGGCAGCTCAGGGGGGATTTTGGGATAATTCCTTCCCAAAGGGGTTGTCCAGCCCTGGCAGAGCTGCCCAGGGCAGTGGGAAATCCCCATCCCTGGAGGGATTTAAAAGCCCTGTGGATGTGGCACTTGGGGACATGGGTGGCCTTGGCAGAGCTGGGAATGGTCAGACTTTATCCCAAAAGGCTTTTCCAAACTTTTCTGTGATTCCATGATTTGAAGTTCCTGCTTGTTTTCCAGATTCTCTATTCCATACCTGGAGTTTGCCAGTTTGAGGTGGATTTTCTGCTTGCACACATCTGAAGTGGGCTCAGATCAATCACCATCAGAAGCAATTAATAGGTGGATTTTGATTGCTACACTTTTCTTTGCCATTCTTCTTTTTTGTTGTGTTTTTCCCTGGTAGAAATGCACTCTCTGCTAACCACTGAAGGGAACTCCTACAATCCCATGTACCACAATTACACCACTCCTGAAATGAGCCCATTATTTATGTGAGCATATAAAATGTCCCACTTTTACACAGCCCAACTTCTGTTTCTGTTTGCAGATTGCTCCTGAGAGTTGTGAGCTGGACAGGAGTTTATTTGCCAGTAGTTAACAAATGATTTTTGGGCTGCAAATTTGTTGTAGCTTTTTCGAACATTAATTTCTAACAGTATTTTATTTTATTTTATTTTTCCCATCTAGAAATACCCCCCAAAGAGCTCTCCAATAGGCCTGACAGTCCACAGAGAGAAGCTCCTGACATATAGATAGCCCTGGCCTGCAGCAAAGACTCTTTCATTTCCACCTATTAGAGGGGAGCCATAAATTCTGGGGTACCTCAGTCCTGCTCTTCCCACTGCCACTGAACTTCCCAGACACAGCAAAATGACCCAAAGCCATTTTGAGATTTAATTCTGCCCATTTGTCCCCTTTTTTTTTAACCCCCCTGCTGAAATCTCTGCATATGTTCTGTAATTTCCAGCCATAGAAAACAATCATAAAAAGCCCCTGGTAGGAAAAGAGCTGTTGTTAAAACCTTAATTCCTAAATATAAATCTTCCTGTTCAGTGAGGCAAGGGCTGTGTCTGGGACCTGCCAAATAAATTGGGAAGAGCTTCTTCTGATTTGGAGCTGAGCATTTCCAAAAGTGCCATCACTCACTGAATAAACACAATTTGACCCTTTAAAAACATTCCCAGAGGGGAAAAATAAAGAAAACTCATCTCTATCAGTTTGTTTGTGCTCAGAATGAAGACAGAGAGAGCCACATTTATTCTGTGAAAATAAAACCAGTTCCAGGGATGGTGAATTCTTAACAGTGCTCAGAATGAAGACAGAGAGATCCACATTTATTCTGTGGAAAAAACCTCACAGTTTCAGGGATGGTGAATTCTTAACAGAGCCCCCTCATAGAAAGTGGTTTAACATCCATAAAACCAGCCCATAAACATCACATCTCACCCCTCAGGAGAACAGCTTTGTGTCCTTGAAATATTCCCCAGCAATTTTTATTTGGGAGCAAAGTGGCCATCAGCAAGATCTTGAGCCCCAAGGAAGGCAGCAATGGTGGCTGACAGACACTTTATATCCAAATAAAAACGGGTTGGAAATGGATCAAGGAGGCAGGAGCAGCTCTGCTGATGCTGCTGGTGGTGTGGGGACAGAGAAATGAGATGTGGCAGCAAAAAGCTGCTGGGATTGTGCAAAACCCACCTTGGGATAAAGGGGAGGGGAAGGTTTTGGGATCACCGTGGTGCAAATAGGCTTTCCCTCCTTGAGCCAAGCATTGAAGGACTTGGAAGGGGAAAAGAAGCAAAGAGGAAGTTTCCCAAATATCATGGTTGTTGTTATTTGTTAGCATTTGACCCAACAGATTTGGGACTTCAGGAAGAAAAAGAAGCTCCCAGAACAGCCAGATTCAGATGCAGTTTATCTTGCAGGCTGAAAAGACAATTCATTAATAACATTATTAATCTGCTGGAAAGGAAATTAGATGCCCAAAGGGGCTGTGCTAATGGGAATTTCATGTGGAAAAGGGAACGAGGCACCAGCCCAGGCCCAGGGGCTCTCACCCCTCAGCACAGCAGGGAATTGTCTGAAAAACACCAATCACTTGTTTTTAGAGTTTGAAAAGTTTAATAGTAATAAAATGGTTATAGAAATAGCAATATGATTAGAGGAATAAAAATTTTGGACAGTTTGGATCAGAACAATATGAGACAATAGAAACAAAGAGTTGCAGACAGTCCAGGTACCTTTTCTGGGCAGCACAAGCCCGAAAAAGGCCCCACGGTAACAGAGGATTAACCCTTAAAAACAATAACCTGTTGAATATTCATACACCTCATACATGATGCACAAATTCCATTCAAACACAGGATTGTGTCTGGGCAGTGTCAGCTTCTTCCTCTGAATCCTAACGGTGTTGTCCTTCTCAAGCAAGGCAGGAAGAAGTTCATTTCTCCTGATAATGGGGCAATAAATTCTCTTTCTCTGAAAGATTCAGGTGTCCTGTGGCTGCTATCTCACTGCGAGTCCTTTCTTTAGAAAAAAAAAGCATCCTACATAGCATAGTTTCTATTTTAACCTTATGTTATAACCTAAAACTATATTTAGCACTCTACTTAAGAAATTTAACACAGCATCACTTTCTTACATAACACATATAATATTAATTTTAAAATTTGTGAAAAGCCAAGCATAAAATAGGCATTTTTCACACGTGGAATGATTTAGGCTGGAAAAGCCTTCCCAGAGCATTGAGTCCAACCATTCCCAGCACTGCCAAGGCCACCACTGACCATGTCCCCAATGCCACACCACAGGATTTAAATCCCTCTGGGATGGGGACTCCACCACTGCCCCTGGGGAGCTGTGCCAGGGCTGGACAACCCTTTTAGGGATGAAATCTTTCCTAATATCCAACCTAAACCTGCCCTGTCCCAGTCTGAGGTCGTTCCCTCTGCTCCTGTCCCTGTTCCCTGGCTGTGCCCTCCTGGCAGGGACTTGTGCAGAGCCACAAGGGCCCCTGAGCCTCCTCTGCTCCAGGCTCAGCCCCTGCCCAGCTCCCTCAGCCCCTCCTGGTTCTCCAGGCCCTTCCCAGCTCCCTCAGCCCCTCCTGGTTCTCCAGACCCTTCCCAGCTCCCTCAGCCCCTCCTGGTTCTCCAGGCCCTTCCCAGCTCCCTCAGCCCCTCCTGGTTCTCCAGACCCTTCCCAGCTCCCTCAGCCTCTCCCCAGAGGATTTTCAGCACCCCGGAGGTGCTGGCTGGTGCTGGGCCACCGCACAGACCCAGGGGCGGACATGACTACATTACCCATCGCGCACCGCGCGGATGGGCACGCCTATCCCGCTTCCTCCCTGCGCGGAGCATCACGGGATTTGTAGTCCCTGCGCCCCTCATGAAGTTCGCCCCGAAAAACTTCCCGCACCTTTCCGGGTACCTGTCTCTCCCCGGCAGGGGCGGGCCGCGCCGTTTCCATGGCGACGCGCCGGCTCAGCCAATAGGAAGCGGCGTTCTACGGGCGGGGCGGCTCGGCTGGCCAATGGGGAGCGGCGTTGCTGCGGGGCGCGCTGGCAGCGTGCTCGCCGAGTCTCCTTGGGGCCGTCCGTGTGTCCGCGGGGCCGAGATGGGCGGCGGCGGCAGCACCAGGCGCGTCACCTTCGAGGCGGACGAGAATGAGAATATCACCGTGGTCAAGGGCGTGCGGGTGAGCGCGGGGCCGGCCCTGGGCTCGCCGCAGCGCTGCGGGCCTGGCCTGGCCGCTGCTCCCCTTCCCATGTCCCTCCCCTGTGTCGCTGTCCCAATGGCCGCCCTCGCTCGCGTCCCGCTGCCCGCAGGGATTTCCCCTCTCCGGGGGGATAAGGAGCGTGCGGGCCGCTCTGGGGGCTCTGTGTGGCTGCAGGAGCCGCGTTTGTCTTTGCCTGACCTCCACACGGAGCTCCTCCCTTTGCCCTGCACGCTGAGGATTCACCTTCGCTGTGTGTGGCACCGCTCACTGCCTGGCTGGCACTGCAAGGACATTAAAGTGCCACCCCTGCCATGGCAGGGACACCTGCCACTGTCCCTGGGTGCTCAAACCCTGTCCTGCCCGGATTTGGACATGGCAGGGATCCAGGGGCAGCAATGCCAGCCCTGCTGTCTGTGACACCCCCGGATCCCTGGGATGTCCAGTGTGAAAAATGCCCATTTCATGATTGGCTTTTTGCAAATATTGACATGAATATTGTATGTGTTGTGTTAGAAAGTGGTGCTGTGTTCATTCTCTTAGGTAGGCTGTTAAATATAGTTTTAGGTTATAACAAAATGTTAAAATAGAAACTATGCTATGTAGGATACTTTTTTCCTAAAGAAAGGACTCACAGCGAGATAGCAGCCACAGGACACCTGAATCTTTCAGAGAAAGAGAATTTATTGCTCTCTTATCAGAAAAAATGAACTTCTTCCCACCTGAAAGGCACTGTTAGGATTCAGAGGAAGAAGCTGACACTGCCCAGACACAATCCTGTGTTTGAATGGAATTTATGGATCATGTATGAGGTGTATGAATATTCAACAGGTTATTGTTTTTAAGGGTTAATCCTCTGTTAACGTGGGGCCTTTTTCAGGCTAATGTTGCCCAGAAAAGGTACCCAGACTGTCCCTAATTCTTTGCTTTTATTATCTCATACTGTCCCCATCCAAATTGTCCAAATTATTATTACTCTAATTATATTACTATTTTTAGAACCAGTTTATTACTATTAAACTTTTAACATTCTGAAAACGAACGATTGGCATTTTTCACATCCAGGGAAGGATTGGGGCACCCCAGAACTTGTGACACAACAAACTTGAGGAATTCCTGCAGCTTAGGGAATGTTTGCATGTCAGGCACTGTGTAGCTTCTATGAGGAGGGATAATAATTTATCATTTCTTGCTGATTTTGGAGAGGAGAGGTGCAGGAGGAGCCCTGAGAGTTCATTCTGTTTCAGCAAATGATTATTTTCCATTTAGTCATTTCATGCTCTTGAGTAAATAGGCGACAGTGATATAAATGTATAATATTTATATATAAATGATAATATATATATAAATAATATACATATATATATGTATATTATTTATATATATTATCATTTATCTATATTATTTTTATATATATCATATTTATATTTGCAATATATAATATTATAAATTATTATAAATATTATTAATATTATATATTCATAATATTATTATAAATATGTAATATGATTATAAATTATTATAAATATTTATATTTATATTTATAATATTTATATTATATATTATCATTTATTTATATTATATTTATATCTAATTATATATATATATAATTAGATATAAATATAATTAATATTTTCCATACAGAGTGGGGTTCATGTGCTGTGGCTCCCCCTGAATCCCTGGAAATGCCCAAGGCCAGAGCTTGGAGCTCCTTGGCACAGTGAAATATATCCCTGCCATGCCAGGGCATGGAATTCAAACTCTTTAATTCTCTTCCAATCTAAATAATTCCGTGCTTTGATGGCAGAAGTTGGAATCCAGAAGTCCTTATGCAAATAATTCTTTCCCTTTGGTTAATTTTATCCATGGCCTTCCATAGATAGGGAACTGGAGGCTGCTCTTGCACGGATGGATTCTGCACAATTTGAATATTTTTCTGTGCTTGTGTCCACATCAGAATGAACTTTGTGTTCCACTCCGAGCACCTGTGTTGCACAAGTCCTTGGAAGGGTGAAATTCTTCCTGGGCTGAGCGCTGTGCACCTCAGAAAGACAAATTCAATCAGTGAGAAAGGCAAAAATAATGATTAATAACCAGCAGCACACCCAAAAAACCAAAAGTGTTTTATTTCCTTTACTCCTCCCTGTGAGAGCCAGAATAATTTTATTCTGCTTTTTTGTCAGGTGAGTGCTGTGAGCAATGGAGGGCAGTGTTTTATGTTGGGGGGTGGATTTGAGCAGCTGCCATGTGTTGTGTGGAACCTCCAGGCTCAGTTTTTATGGAGTTTTCTGCATTTGGAGGGGAATGGGGACAGGGAGGAGCTGAGGTTTCTCTGGTTTTGTTTGCAGCTGTCTGACAGTGTCATCGACCGGATGAAGGAGCCCTCCTCAGGCAGTGGCAGACAGCACCGAGGGCCAGGTGAGCTCTGCTCCTCCTTCTCTGCTTCTCATGGCAAAAAACAAATCAGATTTGCCCTTCAGAGCATCACAATGAGCCCAGTGTCCTTTCAGAAAGATGGTTTTTAGGACATTAACATCTTTAGCTTGTAGATCATTAAAGGAGTTTATTCCTCTTGTTTTTTTTTTTTTTTTCCTGGCTGATATTCAAGTGTAAAACACAAATTTGAGTTGGTTTTCCCACACTGTTATCCATTGTTAAAGACGTTAAGAACTCAAAAACACCCCAGAACATGCAAATATCCAGATATGCCTTAAAGGGAAAGGGAATTTTCCCTTCCTTTCTGAAGGGAAAATTCTTGGTCCTTTTAATCAAAACTGACTTTTAGTTTGGGAAGTGTTGGAATCCTGCATGCCCTGGGTCCATGCAATGGCCAAGGAAGGATTGGAGCAGCCTGGGACAGGGGAGGTGTCCCTGGAATGGCCTTGGAGGTCCCTTCCCACCCAAACTGCTCTGGGATTCTGGGATTTAGGACACTCAGAATCCATCCTGAGGGGTTTTTATGGAAAATGGGGAGAGAAAAGAGAGGAGAAAAAAAGGGAGACCGTTCCTGGTTTGCTGAGATTCCCAGTGAAGCCCCTGGGTCCATGAATGTCTTGGAGAGGAGATGGATCCAATGCCAGGCTGGGAGAGCTGGGAATGTTCCCCTGGAGCAGGGCAGGCTCCAGGGAGAGCTCCCAGCACATGGCAGGGCCTGCAGGGGCTCCAGCAGAGCTGCAGAGGGACTGGGGACAAGGCCTGCAGGGACAGCACCCAGGGAATGGCTCCCACTGCCAGAGGGCAGCCATGGGTGGCATCTTGGCAATGAGGAATTCCTGCCTGGGCTGGCATTGCCAGAGCAGCTGGGGCTGCCCCTGATCCCTGCAGTGCCCAAGGCCAGGCTGGAGCAGCCTGGGATGGTGGCATTGGAATGGGATGGGCTTGAAGGGCCCTTCCCACCCAAACCATTCTGGGATTTGGGACACTCAGAATCCATCCCCAGGGATTTTTATGGAAGTTGGGGATGGCAAAGGGAAGGGAGACCCTTCCTGGAGTGCTGAGGTTCCCAGTGAAGCCCCCAGATCCCAAAATCCCTTCCTAGAGAGGAGTCGGGGTGGGGATGGATCCAATGGCAGGCTGGGAGAGCTGGGAATGGAGGGAATTCCCTGGAGAGGGAGCCTGGGGTGGGATTTTGGGAAGGGATTCCCAGAGCAGCTGGGGCTGCCCCTGATCCCTGCAGTGCCCAAGGAAGGACTGGAGCCCCCTGGGACAGGGGGGGGTGTCCCTGCCATGGAATTAAAAGCTTTTTAAGGTCCCTTCCCACCCAAACCATTCCAGGATTCCATGAATTGCTGAACATTCTCAAGCTTAGAAAACATTAAATTTATTTTTCCTTGAAGAGCTTGTGATTTTGAGGAAGTGCTTCCGCACCCCAGACAAATAACACTTTACAAAAAGAAGAGAAGATGTCAAAGCTCTCAAACCCAGCCCTTTCTTCCAGGCCACCTCTGGTACCTTCTGGTGGAGGAATAATGGATTAAGTTCCATGGAAGAACGTGTGTCTTGTTGCTTGCCAATAATGATGAATTTATTGACTCAGTTTGGGGTCAGAAATGAAATCACATCCACTTGCACTGAGAGCTGACATTCAAAGCCAATGTCTGAAAGCATCTCAGCTTGCTTGCCTCACTTGCTGCCTTTTGAGTAATATTAAATGCACTAAAATATTTAACAAGTGTAAAATCTTTCAAGTCTGGCTGTAATTCCTAAAGCAATATTGATGGAAAGTAATTTGGTCAGGCAGTGAGGTTTATTTATTTATTTTTTTTCTGGGTGTGTATTATACCTAAAGCTTCAGAGAGAGAATGCTTTAATTCATTTTAGCTTAGTACATATTGGAAAAACTAATAGTTTATTAGGGGAGAAAAAAGAAGAATAAATTCTTAAATTATTAAGAGTGTCAGTAGCTCAGTAATTTTTTTTCCCCTTTGAAGAAACAGATTCTGTTAAGGCCACAGAGGGTTTTTCTCCTTTTTTTCACTGTGTTTATTATTATGTCCTCATTAAATAAATGAGCCAAGGCTGATTTATATCACAAAATATTGTGGAGGGGTGCAGTAAAACATCCCTGCTGGTGCCTCCTCAGGAGCTGGGTCATACCTTGATGGTTTTCATGGATTAATTTTTGTACTTTGGTGTCTTTTTTTTGTGTTGCTGTGTGGTTTTGGGTGGAGTTTCAGTGGATATCTTGTGTGAGAAACATGGAAAGATTTTATTGGGATGTGAGTATTTCAAGTGTTGGTTTCTAATTGGAGACAAACCCAGGATTTAACTTAACTTTAGGACAAATTTCACCTTTTGGGTGTGAGGTTACATAGGAAAAAGCTTTCAGGGATTCATTTGGGGAAAATGGGAGATCCTTAAGGACATCCTATCCCTGCACATTCCAGTACTCAGAAAAATCAGGATTATTAATTTTTAAAATTTAATATTTTTGCAGAGTTTCAGCATGTCCTGATGATATTAGTAATTATGGACAGCTGGATACTGCATGAAAAACTGAATTTAAAACTGGAATATCTCAGGAGAAATTAGAGGGAGGCTTTGCAGTATTGCTTGTGGGAATTATTTTGTGTTTTCAGTTTTTGGGAGCACCTGGAAGTTTAGAGAGTTGGGCTGAATTTCTGCCACTTAAGCAAGAATCCTCTGCAAATAAACCTGGCAGCTCTCTGCCCTTTCATGTATGAATTGCTTCCATCCACCTTCTTGTTCCAGCAGCACTTTGTCTGCATGAGCTGAGAGATGAAATAAACTGACATTTGTGATGTTACTTTCTAGAATCCCTCTTATTTTTAGAACAGGAAAAAAAACAAATATTGGCAGTGCCTGGGTTGATTCCCTTTGCTGTGAGACACCTGGAAAGCTCAGGAAGTTCCTGATGTGGATTTTTCCTTTTTTCCTGTAGCAGGAGCCAGGAGAGTTTGGGTTTTGCTTTTGTGTTTGGTTGCTCTTCTCTGTTTACAGCTCTGGGAAATCCTCCTAAAAATGTGTTTTAAACTTGTACTGGAAACCTGAAATAAATGGAGTAAAAGCCTCAGGCAACACTCAGGTTATGGATCAATGAAAGGCCATGATTTGCTTGATGTAATTTAATAGTAATATTATTATTAATAATATCCACAACAAGAATAATATATAATAATACATATAACATATAATAATAAAATAAGAATAAAAATTCTATTCTTTTAGTATAGATATAATATAATATAATGTAATATAATGTAATATAATGTAATATAATGTAATATAATGTAATATAATGTAATATAATGTAATGTAATATAATATAATATAATATAATATAATATAATATAATATAATATAATATAATATAATATAATATAATATAATATAATATATAATAATTAAATATATGATATGATATAATATAATATAATAATATAATGTAATGTAATATAATATAATATAACACTGAGATGGTTGTGGATCACTGATAGCCTGAAAGGCCATGATTTGCTTGATGTAATGTAATAGTAATATTATTATTAATAATATCCACAATAAGAATAGTATATAATAATAAAAAATTATAATGTTATATATCTCTATATTTATGTATCATTATATATTATTGATATTATTATTGACATAATATTATATATTAATACATAACAATATCCCTGTATAATATTATATTCAGTGTTATTATTACATTACATATAAATATATATCTATAATACATGATAATATATATTTATTTGTATATATATTTACATATATATGTATATATGTTAAATATATACATATATGTTATATATATATATAAATTATATATATAATATAATAATATATAAAATATATATACTATATATAATATATATTATAGTATAGATATCATATATCATATATCCTATATCATATCATATTTATACGATATTTATATTAATACATAACTTTCTGAGTGCTGAGACACCCCTGCACTGAGGGATTTTACAGTAAAGGCAAGCAGGAATAAAAGGCAAAAGGTGTGGGAACATCTGCAAATGTGATTTTTTAACCTCTAATTGATCTTACAATGAACTTCATCTGCTCATTATCTTAACTGTAGCCATGATATTTTATGGAAAATCCTTTCCTTAGGATTTTTCCTCCTGAGAAGCTGAGAGGCCTCAGGAGCAAAATGCAAACATTGATTATCTGCTGCTGTGGAATGCAACAGGTGCATCTGATCCATGTTTTTTGTTTTTAATTAATGGCCAGTCACAGAATGGCTTTCTGGACTCTCTGGTCAGCCACAAGCCTTTGTTATCATTCCTTTTCTATTCTTATCCAGCCTTCTGATGAAATCCTTTCTTCTATTCTTTTAGCATAGTTTTAATATAAAATATATCATAAAATAGTCAATCAGCCTTCTGAACCATGGCGTCAGATCCTCGTCTCTTCCCTCACCCTCAGACCCCTGTGAACGCCACACAATCCTGACGTGGTGTGCAGTGATTTAAACCACCAGCAACTCCTCATCAGAACAGCCTAAATACAGAATTAAATAGATTTAAACATGCTCTGAGAAATGCCACTTGTGTTAACATGAACCTGGAGTTTGACATGATACAGATTTGGTTTAAAGGAAGTTTTTTCTGTGAGGGTGGGGAGCTGTGCCTGGCTCTGGGTTCCTGGAAATGCCCAAGGCCAGGCTGGAACACCCTGAAGTGAAAATTATCCTGCCCGGACCAGCTGAAAACTCCAAAGTCCATCCCAACCCATTCTGCAATTCTGTGTTTGTGTCACTGTGCAGTTTGGCCAGGCCAAATTTAGCAGGGATTTCTCTGTCTCTTCCTCTTTCTGTTTCTTTCCTTGGAATTAAATCATCCTGCTCAACTCTGTATGGGAAAAGTGGCCCCTGTGTGGGCTGGAATTGCACTGGGTGATTCCCAGCCCCCCTTCTGCTCCCACTGTTGCTTTATTAAGGTTTTTTGGAAAGGGAACTAAAGAAACAAATTCTCAGTTTCCAAGGGTTCTGCAAATGAAGGAATTTAGTTTTTCAATCTGTGGCCTTGAGCTGTGGTTTTTGTTTTTTCCCCCTACACGAGGGCCAGGGTGCAAGCCAGTTTATCCCATGACTATTGTCAGATATCAGGGGGGCATTTGATTGATTTAATGGTTTCTTATTTTACAATTGATGGAAAACTTGGGCTATTCCAGATGAAATTCAAAGGAAGAGCCCTGAATGTGCCAGGTCCTGTCCTCATATGTGAAGTAAATAAGTCGCAGGCACACTCACTGCAGTGACAGCCACTTTCTTCTGTAGTTTTTGCCTTTTACAAATGATTTTCTGTGTGTGGCTTCTTGCAGAGAGGCAGAATTTATTTTTCAGAGAGCCTTCATTTATAAATGTCACTTTTTGTTTCCATCTATTCTTAGAAACAGGTAATTTTTATGTACTGCCTTCCCTGTGCTTTTTGGGTCTCTGGTGGATTTGGGGAAATTAAATTTCATGCTATTCTGCTTTAGGCTGCCTGTGCTCTATTAGGGTTTGCTGAGTGCAGACATTGCCTCTCCAAATCTTGTGTAGCACACAAATAAAGGGATTTTTGTCATAGCTGCTGTTTAACAAGCACATCCAAAGTATTTGCTTAGCAGTGGTTTGTGAGTTAAAACTTAAAACCTTCTGCTTTTTCATGTGGGAGCACGAGATTTGTGCTTGTTAAAGGCTCATCTTCCAGTGCTTAGCAGGGAAATAATTTTGGAAAACAGCTGTTGGTGGCTGCTGTGTGATTTTTGTATTAATTTCTAGTATGATCTTTGTATTAATTTCTAGTATGATTTTTGTATTAATTTCTAGTATGATTTTTGTATTAATTTCTAGTGTGATTTTTGCATGAATTTCTAGTGTGATTTTTGCATTAATTTCTAGTGTGATCTTTGTATTAATTTCTAGTGTGATTTTTGCATGAATTTCTAGTGTGATTTTTGTATTAATTTCTAGTGTGATTTTTGCATGAATTTCTAGTGTGATCTTTGTATTAATTTCTAGTATGATTTTTGTATTAATTTTTAGTGTGATTTTTGTATTAATTTCTAGTGTGATTTTTGCATGAATTTCTAGTGTGATTTTTGTATTAATTTTTAGTGTGATTTTTGTATTAATTTCTAGTGTGATTTTTGCATGAATTTCTAGTGTGATCTTTGTATTAATTTCTAGTGTGATTTTTGCATTAATTTCCACTCAGCTCAATTCAGGAGGAAGAGTTAAGTTCATGGAGCCCTTTGCAGAACATCAGGAAATAATGAGTTTTAAGGCCTGGATCTTGATGCTTTTATGGATGGAAGTGGTGCCATTGCCTTTTACTAGCTCTGAGTAAATTGTTTTGTAGTTAAATCCTGGCAAAGCTTTAGGACTTTGAGCCCAGAGTTTATCTGCTGTTTGTGAGCCAGACTTGTGTGGTAGGGTTTTTGAGTTTGGGGGTTTTTATGTGTGTTAAAATTAATTAAAATTTAACAACATGTTTTGGTTTTTTTTTTTTCTTCCATTTTTGCTCCGTTTTGGTTACTTTATGAATTAAAAATCAGAAAATGGTGTTTGGGACCCATTTGTCTGTGTTAGAAATGTCCTGTGTGTGCTCTTGCAGAATTGTCTCTGTTCTGTCCTTTTCCTCTTTGTCCTTCACAGACCTTCCTGGGATTATAGGTCACAAAGCCCAGATAGTTGGCTCAGATAAAGAGCTTTGTCATTTAAGGGATTGTTGGAATAGAAATCATTTGGAGCAGTTTGAATGATTTTTTTTTTTTTTAATCTTGAAGAACAAAATAAAAACCATTGACCATTTTAAGGAGATAAAGGCAATGAGTAAATTAGAGCTGTTTGATTTTACCAACATGAGTCTTGATAGCACCAAGCAAGGAAATTGTTATTGTGCTCTGCAGAATCCTCTCTGGTTTTATAGTACACCAAATATTCTTGTCCAAATTTCTCTCTGCACTGACTGGAGGAGCAGAGGGGTTTAAATGCATTTATTTTCTCTGTATTATTGAAAAATAGCTCTTGTTAGATCCAACACCACTTCAGCAGCACGACGAGACTTCCAGGTACTAAAACCTTTAAGCTTAATACTAAATTGCTCCTTTTCTTCCCATCCCAATTTATTTACAGCCAGACACTCCTCAATGTGGTGGTAAAAACCCCTTTAAATGGACGATTTAATCTCATTAAGATGAAAAGAAAAGCTTTGTTTTATTCTTGCATCTTCAGGCTGCAGCAGAGTGTTCCTAAAGCTCCTCATCACCTGTCAGCTGAGGCAGGTTAAGTGTTTTGTTGGTGCTGCTGCTTTAAAGCTTTGTGCAGTTGTTTTTTGGTTAAACAGGAGGTACCACTTAAAGATCCTTTTCCTCAGCCTCTGGGGAATTGGAAAAAACTTTTATTGCCACAATTTTTCCCCCCCCATCCTGCTTTGCTTGTGCTCTGAACTCCTTGGCTTTCAATGATATCATATTAAAGTTTTGCCCAACTGAAAATTTGGCTTCAGATATTCCTACCTGTTGGTTGAAATGGAAATTTAAGGAGTAAGGAAAGGACATTTCTTCCCTTTTCTTTTTTTGGAAGGTTTATTGTGTGCCTCTGGCAATGCTTCACAGAGCCAATTTATCAGATTCTCATTTTTAGCTTCATTAACCATGTTTGATTTCACCTCATGTTAATCACATAAAAACAAGCTTTTAATCTCAGCTGCTTTTTAGGGTGGGAGATGGTTCCTTCCCATGAAGGTTCTGCTTCTCCTTTTATCTCTGGAACTTTTCACTGAAGGAGTTGAATGGTTTGTACAAGATGCTTCACTTTTGGTTTCCTTTTCCTTTTCCTTTTCCTTTTCCTTTTCCTTTTCCTTTTCCTTTTCCTTTTCCTTTTCCTTTTCCTTTTCCTTTTCCTTTTCCTTTTCCTTTTCCTTTTCCCTTTCTTCTCCTTTTCCTTTCCTCCTTTTCTATTCTTTCCTTTTCCTTCCTTTCCCTTCCTTTCCTTTTCCTCCTTTTCTCCTTTTTTTCCTTTTTTTTCCTTTTCCTTTTCCTTTTCCTTTTCCTTTTCCTTTTCCTTTTCCTTTTCCTTTTCCTTTTCCTTTTCCTTTTCCTTTTCCTTTTCCTTTTCCTTTTCCTTTTCCTTTTCCTTTCCTTTCCTCCTCCTTTCCTCCTCCTTTCCTTTCCCTCCTTCTCCTTTTCTCCTCCTTTTCTTCCTTTCCTCCTTTTCCTTTCCTCCTTTTCCTTTCCTTTTCCTTTCCTCCTTTTCCTTTCCTTTTCCTTTACCCCCTTTTCCTTTCCCCCTTTTCCTTTCCCTCCTTTTCCTTTTCTCCTTTTCCCCTTTTCCTTTCCTCCCTTTTCCTCCTTTTCCTTTCTTTCCTTTCCTCCCTTCTCCTTTTCCCCTTTTCTCATTTTCTCCTTTTCCCCTTTTCCTTTCCTCCTTTTCATTTCTTCCCTTTCTTTCCTTTCTTTCCTTTCCTCCTTTTCCTTTCTTTCCTTTCTTTCCTTTTCTCCTTTTCCTTTTCTCCTTTTCTCCTTTCCCTTTCGTTCCTTTCCCTTTCTTTCCCTTTGTTTCTCTTTCTTTCCTTTCCCCTTTCCCCTTTCCCGTTTCCCATTTTCCTTTCTCTTTTCCCCTTTCCCTTTTTCCCCTTCCCCCCCCTCTCCTTTTCCCCCATCCATGAGACGGAAGCAGTTTATCCTTGACCAAAATCTCCATTATCCCTGATCCTACTGATTGACATTTCTCATCAAGGGGAGTTGGAACAAATTTAGGAAATTTAAGGAGGAAAAAAAAGGATATCAGGAGAAATGGGTAGGAAGAATTAAAGGGCAGTGGTTATTCAGAACAGTGATTTTGTGTTAATCAGAAACCTAAGGAAGGTGGAATTTTTGGAGGAGCACCACTGATACCAGATCATGGTCAAAACTCAGTGGTTTTGTGTTTCAGCGTTGAACACATTTATTTTTGCTTTTATTCTACTCTGTTGGCAGAAGAAAACACAATGTTCTACTCAAAGTGAACCTTAGTAATTCCTGAATTATCTGGGAGCATCTTGGTGATAATCAAATTATTCTTCCTCCTTAAGATTTTCATATTTCACTTCTTCAGCCTCTTTTTCCCCTGTAGTACTTTGATTTTCTTCCTGCTTCCAATTTGTAGCACTAAAAACCACAATTTTTAGTAAGTATTTCATCAACTGAGACCAGCCATTGGCACAAGTGATTTTGATTAGCAGATCTCATTGCAGATCATTAAAAATGCAGGTGTTGGATTAATGATGTTGTGAGAATTTCAAGCATTTCAGCAGTATCTTTTATTTTTATACCATTTCTGAATAATGAAAACAACCATAAACATCATAATTACTTATTGTTTAGAGCCTGTTTTCAGTTATTATAAAAAGCAGCAATGCAGGCCTGAATATTGGGCTGAAAATACACATTTCAAAGTTGACAATGCTGTAGCTGTGTGCTGATAATTCAATAAAAAACCTGGTTTGGCTGGAGTTGGAGAAACAGCATCACAAAGTGTGAAATCACCTCCAGTTTTATTGAGAGAAATAAATCCTTTCTAGGAGTTACTTGAGGGTGCAGATATTTGAAATGTGAATTTTGGCTATTTCTAAGCTGCTGTTAATATTACATGAAATAAATGTTTTTTTTTTCCCACTTGGTCACTGAATTAATTTCCAAATTATTCTCCAAAATAAACAAGCTGCTCTATGGGCTGTTGGACTGTGGAAATCTTCTCTTCAAAGCAAGAAATTCTTGAAAATTCTCCTTTTTCAAAGTGATTCTCATGTCCAGGATGTTAAATTAATTAATTTCCAAATTATTCTCCAAAATAAACAAGTTGCTCTATGGGCTGTGGAAATCTTATCTTGAAAGCAAGAAATTCTTGAAAATTCTCCTTTTTAAAAGTGATTCTCATGTCCAGGATGTTAAATTAATTTCCAAATTGTTCTGCAAAATAAACAAGCTGCTCTATGGGCTGTGGAAATCTTATCTTGAAAGCAAGAAATTCTTGAAAATTCTCCTTTTTCAAAGCGATTCTCATGTCCAGGACGTTGTACAAATATTTAACTTCTTTCCCTCATCCCTTTTCCAGTCAGCGATTCCAAGCCTGAACGTGCTGGAGTTTCCATCAGAGCTGAATAAACAAATTGTACAATTCTGCTTTGCTCTGCTGGATCCTTTGTAGCAGCCCCTTGTTATCAGCTGGCTGAATGAGCAGGAGATGAGATTTGAGCACACCACAACAGCTCCTGAAGATCCACTTATTCCTCACTGCTGCTCTCTTTGTCCCCAGTTTGAGATGCAGTGATTGCTTTCAGGATTTCTGCAGCCTTTGCTGCCCCTGTCATCCATAAATGAAATTAGGACTTGATATGGAGATAAAAAAAGGAGGCGTCTTTTTTTTACTTTTCTCAATATTCACCTTCTACTGGGAAAAATTTTTTAAATCCCTTTAAAATTGACTGTGAAATGGCTCTAAATGTACAATGTGGAAGTTTGATATCCTGATTTATCTTGCCATGCAACTCCAGCCACTGAGAAATCTGTTTAATGGGATCAGCAGAGCTATTGATGAGTGTTATCTTCTTTTTTCTGTCATTAACCTTTACCTGCAAGGACACTTCCCCTGCTTGGTTTTTTCACAGGATTATGGACTCTTATGTTCTTCTCTCCCAGAGCAGCTTTTAAAGTTATGAACCAGTTTTAGCCACAGAGGCAGATTTCACAAGGATAATTCATTAACAATTACAATTTATTAACAATTACAATTACTAACAATTACAATATATTAACAATTACAATTATTAACAATTACAATTATTAACAATTACAGTTTATTAACAATTACAATTATTAACAGTTACAATTTATTACAATTCATTTATTGACATGTTTTTTGATATCTTGGGAATGGTGTCAGTGGCATTGTTGCAGAGTTTTGTGGCGTTCATGAAAGCTTTCTCTGAGGGATGTGCTCAGGAAAGATGGGGAAAATTCATGTTGGATGTGGATCTGCTGCAGGATGGTTTCCAAACCTCTCTCAAAGCACCTTTTCCACCATTCTTGTCCACTTGATTTTTCCATCTTTCTTGTCTTTTCCTGGTTTAATTGCAGATTTGGTCCTACAAATTGAGTCTCAACACAAATCGAGTCTCACCTCTCCGCCTTCCACCTCACCAATGCTTTTAAAATTCTGCATTATTCTTTCCATCTTTCTTCTTGCTGAATTTCCTCACTCATTTAGGTTGGAAAAGACCCTTAAGATCATAGAATTATGGACTGATTTGGCTTGGAAGGACTTTAATAATAATAATTTTGTGCCATGGGCAGGGACATCTTTCATTCCCCCAGGTTGCTCCAAGCCCTGTCCAGCCTGGCCTTGGACATTCCAGGGATCCAGAACCTTCTCTGGGCCAATGTCCCCACCTTAAAAAAAGAATTTATGTCACACATATTTGCTCCATGACACCAAGGAACAACTTAACGAATGGCTTTAATTAACATGAGTGCAAATGAGTTCTGGGTGCAGGTTTGGGGTGTGCTGATCTCCAAAAGCAGAGCCAGCCATCCCAGCAAGAGTTGGAATGTGAATATTTAACAGTAAAATTCCTGCCTGGAGCCTGAGTTCCTGCCCATGGAAAGGTACAAAAATGTGAGTGAGGGATGAGCAGCTCTGTGATCTCCTTGTTCCTGCCCCAAGTGGCTCCAGGGCAGAGCTGAAATGGGCCAAGGATGATTTTTCAGTGCTCAATCCCAGCTGGAGATTCCTCCTTAGAGATGATGGTGAGATGAGCTGAACATCAAAATTTGCTATTTTGGGCTATTTGGGAGCGTTGGACTGAGCATTAGTAGTGACTTCTAATAGATATTTCAGTTAAAAAACCCTTTTAAACTTATCTGCTACGTGTAAAAATCCATAATTATTTCCCTGCCCTCTGCAATGGTAGAAGGAGTTTGTTGAAATACATGTGAAAGAATTTAAAGCAGATTTTTTTTTTCCCAAGGAGATGAAAAGAACACCAGTAAATTTCCCTGCGCTGTCAGATAAAATAGCTTTACAATAAACTTCTGAACCATAAAGATCAGGAACTGGACACCCTAAATTGTCCTGAAAGGACACCACACGCTTAATCCTCTTGAAAGCAGAATCACCAAATCCTTCTTAGCGTTGCTTACAATATGATTATTATTTTTTTAATGTTGAATTATGGGATCCTGATGCTTTTATCCATTGTGTTCCACAAGAAAAGCTTTCCACTGTGTGTGGAGCAGGGATTACTAAAACAGCAGAAATGGGAATTTTCTCCACTGCTGTATTCAGTTGAAGGCAAAAATAGTATTTTAGAGGTGTTTGATACTTCTGTTTCATTCTTTTTATTAATTATTTTAAATTAACAGGAGGGCAAAATGACTTCAAATAATAAGTTATTATCTCTAGATTTGATTACAGAGTTGGGGGGGAAGGATGGGTTATGAAAGTTTGATTGAAATAATTCCCTCCCTTCCAGGGGCATCGAGAACAATTGAAAAAGTCACATTAAAACTCCACACAGTCATTTATCCACACAGCAGGAGTTCCTGCAGAAACTAAAAATTGAGGAATTTATATTAATTTTAATTTTTAAGTGGCTTTTTTAACTCACTGCACTTATTGGTGGGAAATACCTGATTTTATGGCTCTCCCATATTTTGAGTTGTATTGCACATTTTTCATGTTTTCTCTTCCACAACATCCCTGTGTCTGTCACCTGTTTATCAAATTCAACTCTTCCAAGACAGGATATTTCAAACTATCAAAAATATGTCAAACCCACGTATTTTTGGTAGTGTGAATCTCAGAAAGAAATTATTTTTATAAAACAGAGCTGTTAGCACAGGCAGGAAGAACCTAATTCAAAGAACCACAGGGGAAAACCTCCTCAATCCTGTTTTTTCCAGCCCCCTCAAAAATCCAGTGTAATTTGCTTTATCCCAAATGAATGGGATATTAAAAGGAGAATATTCCAAATATAATAAATATCATAGGAACTGACTTTGTTTTGTTACTTCTAGACCATGCACTGTCTTGTTTCTAATTGAAATTAGTATAAATTGATTGATACCCACATTTACATTGGAAAATAGGAAATGTAATCTATGCAAGAGCGCCTTTGGAAAGTAAAATATGAAATATTTTGAAATTATGCACACTTAATTGCATTGTTTTTGTATTTCATTAGCCTATGAGCTCGTCTGAAATATTCCTGCACATTACCAATATTTAACAGTTCATAAAAATTTCTGTCCTTGGAGAGGAACTTTGTTTGTGAATTCCTGATTGGAGGAAGTGCCTGGAATTGGGAATTTCTCTGGAAAAGTTGCTGGATGTGTTGGTAGTTAAAATTGTATTAATCTGAAAATACAGTTTATTCTTGAGAATGCTCTTTAAAAATAATAATATATAAGGAATTAATAATAATAAGGAAATAAACCCCAGCAGTTTAAATGCTGGGTTTTAATGCACAGAAATGACTTTTTTAGTGGTTTTTGGGTTTTCTTTCTGCTGGTTCATTATTGTTTCACTGAGTGCAAGGCTAATTTGGGTTATTTATAAGGTTAAAGATCAGGTACAGCACTGTTTGAAACCCACTAAATTTAAAAATAATTTCCTGTTTTCTCTCCTATGCTGCTCCCAGCAAATCCAGTGCTCTTTGAGAACTAAAAATGAAGGAAAACAGAATAAATTTCATGGTGTTGTTGTCTTCCCACCTGATTTAAACACCAAATACATTTCCTAGAGCTTTAATTGACATTGAAATAATTTTTCCCCTATCCCAGGGTGCTCCAAGCCCCATCCAACTGAACCTTGGACAGTTCCAGGGATGGGGCAGCCACAGCTGAGGGAAAAATTTCTGCTGTTCTTACTGAACATTTTTGGGTGAAATTTAGATCTGGACCAAACCAGAGCTTTTATTAGGCAGAAAGAATAAATCAAGGCTATTTGCATATTATAATATTTGAATTTTACACATCTGCAGTTGAAATGTGGGTGGGAAATTATTTTAGTTGTGGAAGAGCCCTGATGTGTGTGAGCTGGGAAGGCACCAGGCACGTGAGGTTCCTGATCCAATATTTCTGAGCCTGAAGGCACAATCAGGAATTTTCCTGGTTATTTTTATTATTAATTCATAATATAATATAATGTAATGTAATATAATATAATATAATATAATATAATATAATATAATATAATATAATATAATATAATATAATATAATATAATGTAATGTAATGTAATATAATGTAATGTAATGTCCTGGTTATTTTTATTATTAATTCATAATATAATATAATGTAATGTAATATAATATAATGTAATGTAATGTAATATAATATAATATAATAATACAAAATATATAATTGCATATATTATATATTATATATAACAAAATTAATATAATATATTATATATGATAATAATATATACTATAATATACTATACTATAATATACTATACTATAATATAATATAATATAATATAATATAATATAATATAATATAATATAATATAATATAATATAATATAATATAATATAATATAATATAATGATATAATACATAATATAATTAATATAATTAATATAATTAATAATAATGATATATATATATATAATGTAATAATATAATTAATTATTATTAATTCCCTCAAAGCTGCCACTGTGCCAGCAGCCGAGGAAGATGATGGGGCTGAAGGCTGAGGTGTCCTGTCCCAAATATTCCCACTTAAAGGGATGGGAGAACTTGCCCTTGGATGGATCCATGGTTTGACTGCCCTGATGTTGGTTTTTAATGCCAGAAGTGAAAGCCAGAAACTGCAGGAATTCTCTGGAATTTGGTTTTTGCAGCACAAAAATGAGTGTTCCCATGTTTGGGAGGTGTCTTGGAGCTGTGTCCTCTATTTGAGGAGTGTTCCAAAGGGATTGTTGGATTAAATCCATGAATTTTGGTGGAAATGAAAGAGATTTTTGCAGAGTTTATCCTGGCTTGGTGTGTGGCTGATTGAAGACGGTGCTAGAGGATGTTTGGAGGTGCCCTCATTTCTGACTAATATTTGATATTCTTTAATTCTTTACACGCTCTTTTTACCATGAAACTTCTTTCTTTCTGGAGGGATCTTCCAGAAACCACCTCCAGAGCTTCACATGATGGGATGGTGAGCTCTCTTCCCAGAGCAGGGCGACAAAACAATTCCTGCTCCAGCTGGGCACCAAGGACAAATGAGCCAATTTATGTTGGATAAGTCCAGAGGAAGCCACAAATTTAATAAAGGGATTGGAGCAGCTCTCCTACAAAGAGAGGCTGAAAAAATTGGGGCTGTTCAATCTGGAGAAGAAAAAAAAGATTATGTGGAGATCTTGCAACAACCTCCCAGTATCCTGTTCACTGGACAGCATTTTCCTTTTAAATAGCCAAGCTTAACTGGAAGGAAAAACAGAACTTGGGCATTTTTTTGTGTGGTGATTTTTTTTGTTTTAATTCATTATCTGAACATTACCTAGCTAAGTATTTTCTAAAAGACATTTGATTGTATCAAACCTAAGTGTCTCTTCATTAATACCTTAATGCACCTGCCCTTTCCAGAGAATTTAGTGAAGGTGCCTGCTACTAAATGCTGTTTGCATTAATGTTTTATTTTTTTTTTTCCAAATGCAAGGCTAATGGGCAGATCCCCAGCTCTGCAGGCTGGAAGTTATTTGAATAATTTGTCCATCTCAAATTGCTGATTTCTCAGGCTAACATTTCTGAGGCTGCAGGTGTCTGCTTTCCCTGAGGTTTGTTGTTTACTGCTCGGGGTGTAATCCTGACATCCTGCTGATTTCTTTCTTTGTTGCTTTAAAGAGAGAGGAAAAAGGTATGGATTTGGATTTTGTGTTAAACAAAGGCTGAGGAGTTGGAGTCAAATACTTCAAGAGTTGTAAAAATTTTTGTGTGCCAAGCTGTTGTAGATGTGGAGGAAAAAATTGCTGATGGTTCCTCAAGAATTGGCATCAAGTGAAGCTTTGCTCCCATCCTGCTCATGGGTGGCCTTTGGAGATCCAAATTTAAACATCTTAAACATCAGGAACTGATGGGAAGTGAGAAGTGCTTCAGTCCCCTTTGCTCCTCTGTCCTTATCCATTCTCCCTGAAACTACCCAAAACCTTTTGAATCCTGGGAAATATCATGGTTTTCTGGTTCTTTATTTGTCTGATTTTGAAGCACAAGTGGGCTTCAGATTAATAAAACAATATTGAATAAATATTCAATAAGTATTTATAAAAAGAAATACAAAAGGTTAAGCAAATGCTTTGGCACACTCATACATAGGGTTAAGCAAATGGCTTTGTCCACTCTTTATAAATATATTTTTAACAGAAATCAGGGTTTGTGGCATTTTAAAAAGGTGGTGGGATAAGCCTTTCTCAGGTTGTTGGATGGATGGAATGTTGGGCTCTGGAGAAGACTGAATGAGAAGTGTTCAAGTCTGCTTTTTCACAAGGGCACAGGACAAGGGGGAATGGCCTTGACCTGAAGGAGGATGGGTTTAGATTTGATTTTAGGAAGAAACTGTCCTTCAAACTTTGCCTGAAGAATTAATGGACAAATAAGAAAAGTCAGGGTGCTGTCTCCCAGAGGCCACCAAAATGGCAAAAATTAAATTCCTTGTGCCTGGTCAGTCCCTGCTTGGTCTGCCCAGGTCCTGGCAGGAGCTTGCTGGGTTTTATCACTGTTGACCTGTGTGGAATCCAGACTCCAATCAAAGCTTCTCCCTCAGTGCCTTTCACAGCTGGATAGGGAAGAGAAAACAGAATTAATAGAATTCCCATGGAATCTCCTGGGAATGTCAGCTCTGGAGCAGCTCCTGCTTTTCTGCAGGGCTGTTTCTCTCATATTCTCACTCCACTCTGCTCTGTCCAGCTGCACAAAACTTTGTTTTTTCTTCTTAAATCCATTATCCCTGAGGCATCACCACCACTCCAGGCTGGCCCAGCCTGGAATTGGGTCTGGATGTGGAGGAAGCTTCCAGAAACCTCCCCCATAGCCCCCAGTCCCAAACGCTGCCCACACAAACCCAGCACAACCATTCTGTGTCTGGGAGCAGTTTGGTGCCTCTCAGAGCTTTGTGCTGATGCCTCAGGTTTTAGTTTTTATATTTTTCCCATTCTGTGCTGCTTTAGTGTGTGGGTCTGGGCTTCATATTATGGGATGGTGAGAGCAGGGAGACAAAACAATTCCTGCTGCAGCTGGGCACCAAGGACAAATGCCCCAAATCTCAGCCCAGGAGCACAAACCCCGTGGGCTGGAGAGAGAAAAACAAGCAGGGTGGGACTGCCTGGGCTAAAGCTGCAATGGGACAATGAACTGCAAGGTGCAAATGGAGCAGAGCTGATCCCAGGGAGAGACCCCGGGTGCATTTTGGGGCTGTTTTGGTTCATCTTGAACCCTTGAGTGCATCCAGAGGGGCTGGGACACAACCCCTGAGGGAGCCCTGAGGGAGCTGGGGGTGCTCAGGTGCAGGAAAGGAGACTCAGGGTGCCCCCAGCACTGTCACAGCTCCTGAAAGGTGCCTGTGCCCAGCTGCCCCTGGGCTCTGTCCCCAGCAGCACTGGCACACCCAGAGCACACAGCCTGAGCTGGGCCAAGGGAAATCCAGCTTGGAGAGCAGCAAAAAGCTTTTCCAGCAAGGGGGAGAAAGTTCTGCAATGGCTGCCCGGGGAGGGGGTGCAGTCACCATCCCTGGGGGTGTTTAACCAGCCTGGAGGTGGCACTGGGTGCCAGGGGCTGGGCTGGGCTCCAGGGCCTTGGAGGGCTCTCCCAACACAGGGATTCTGGGAATTCTGTGAATCTGCCCAAGGTGCATCCATGGAGGAGATCCTTTTAATAAATCCCTGTTTTATTCTGTAACTCTGCCCAGCCTCTGTTCTAGCTCAGCCTTCTCAAGGCATCACTGCAGCCTTTTTGGGGGTGCCCATCCCCATTATCCCAGTGCTTTTCCATTCCCATCATCCCAGGAGAGCTGTGCCAATCAAACACCCATCCCAGGGTGTGCTGAGGGCCAGAGCAGCAGTTCCTGGGTTTTGGGTGTGTTCCCTTCACTGCCCAGCTCCCAGATGGGTTTGTGATGGGAGCTGTGCACTCTCACTCTCACCTCACTTTGGTTTGTGCTCCTGGAGGAGCAGGGGAAGCCCTGGAGTACAGATGTGACCTTCTAAATGTACCTGAAAATCTTCCAGTTTGCTCTGGAATGAAGCTGAGACTGATTTCAGCATCCTGAGGAACTTCTAATATTAAAGGGAGTCATGTTGGGAATGGCTGTGCAATAATAATTTAATGTTTAACAGAATAATATTAATGTATTAATATTTTAGCAGTCTTGCACCCCCTAGGTTTCACATTCTCAAGTATTTCAATGGTCAGCTGTGTGTTGTTAATGCCCTGTAGTGTGAGCAGAGATGGCCATCAGAAATGTAATTTAACATTTAATGTTAAACACTCTTTTCCTGATCCTCTCTCAAATAAATTACCTTTTCTCTTTTTAAACGCTTTTCCCCCTAGAACAAATCCCTCCTCCTTATAGAACTACAATTTTTAAATTTTATTTTTCAACTAAAACATCATAAAGCTCCCATTTGGGGAGCTCCCCAATTCCATCTTACAAGAATTCCATTGAATGATCTATAGCTCCACTTTTATTCCCTATTAGTATTTGCCTGATCGATGGGCAGCCTAATTGATTGTTCAGGTCAAATGTCTTTATTGGCTGCTGCCTGAATCCCTCCTCATTATGACATAAACCATCCTCCTCTGCTCTCTTGGACTTCTTGTACTCATTTTTGTACACCAGAGCCAGAAATTTCCTTCTGTTTCAATGTTATGTCAATCAAGATAATCCCAATAAAATAGGGGTTTCCTTTTTCACCCAGATTTTTGTTAGAGATCTGTTGAAAGGTTCATATTTCCCTCTGAATTTTAATTTTAAAATATTTTTAGGCTGGGGTATCACTGATAATTTAGAAGTTTCCCCCCACTTTTCCCTCTGTTTCTGTGATCTCAGCATTTCCTGGGCCTGGCATGATGGATATCGATTCCTGCTCCTTTTCCAAAGATATTTCTAACTGGATTAGTTGGCCAAAACTCCCATAAAATTGATGAAGCTGCTTCATTCATTCATTCCTAAAACCCTTTTGTGAGGCTGCTTTAGCATGAGCAGAATTGCAGGGAGTAGAACAGAAAAGTGGAATAATGATTTTGGATAATCTTTGCTGATAAATCCAACTCCTGGAGATGAGGTCACACAGACTTTCCAGTGTCTTTTTTAATTTTAAAATTAAAATTAATTTTAATTTCTCTGGGCTTGATTTTCCTTTGCAGGGTTTTTATGACCCTTTTTGGGGTTCAGCAGGTTTGGGGTGGGATCCCATCCTGGAGCTCTGGGGGCAGGAGTGAGGGAATTTTCTGGAAATCCAGAGCACGGCAAACTTCAGCTCAGTGTAGGTCAGGATTTATTCCAGGCAGGATTAGGATTAAACTGGATTTTGGTGGTTTTGGAGATGTCTTTCAGCCTTGTAGGGTTGGTGGCTCTCCCTCTGTTCACATTCTTGAAGAAGTTGCTTCCCTGATTTTTTTAATTCTTAACCAGTTTCATTGATTCATCTGACAGAATCTAAGTGAAGGAAATATTCTTTCCAGTCTGGATAATTTGGGGGAAAATCTTTCTCTAGGAATTAGAAATATGAATATTTAGGGTGCTGTAAGAGCTTTGTTGTATAAAACACATCTGAAAATACTTGATTTGTTACACAAAAATATTTATTTTTTCTATATGAATGAAAAGCTGCATTTTATGACTTTACTGTTTATGTCTCTGTCTCATTCCTATGGTTTTACTTTACAAAGCCATGTTTCTGAAGAAAATATTTAATTTAATGTACAGTCCATGTTGTTTAATTTTTGAAAGATTACACTAATTGAAAAGCTGTTTAATAAGAAAGTGTTTTAAAGGCTAAAATTTCAAAGATGGTTAAACCACAAGAAAACAACTCCAACTGCTGTGAGGGGAAAAAAGCAAATAAACAATGGAGGGCACTGTATAATGCAGTTGTTTCTGTAATTGGGGATAAGTTGTGTTCTGTTAACATTTCATTGCATTTTCTTTTAATTGCAGTTAGTGATGAAGAGCTGAAGAAAAGAATAGCTGAGGAACTGGCACTGGAACGAGCCAGGAGAGACTCTGAAGCTCAGAAGAGAAGGTTGGTTCATTAATAATAACAATATTTCAAACCAACTTGGCCTTAATGCTTTTATTTGATTTATCTGCTTACTGGAATAACTGAATTTTGTGCCTGTGAGAGCTCTGGGGGCTGCAGCAGGTTTGGATATTAAATCCATGTTCAACAACAAATGAGCTGGAATTCCCTTGTAAGAGCTGATCCAAACTGTTGCTCTAAATCCCTTTGGACTTCTTGAGCTTGGATTTTTGCTGCCTTTTAAGCTCAATTTTGCTGATTTCTCTGGAGCCCAAATAATCACTTTGAGCTGCACAGGGATTGGGTCCCTGTGATCCCAGGGGCTGAGGAAAAATACCTTGAAATGGGAATTCTGGAGTTTGCTGGGAATTCTGGAATTCCCAGGATGTTTTGAGGCACTTTGAATATGTAAAATACTGTATTGAACCAGTTCACACCAGTAAAACCCTTTTGGTTCCTTTCTATATATTGAAATATTCCTTTTTAGGAATATTTCATTTTTTATTCTCAGAGATTGATTCTGAAAGCCTGATCAGAGCCACTATCAACAATTAAAAATTCCTCTTTAAATTTAGAAATTTTGGTATCTGCTGAACTTCTGTGTTTATTTCTCCTTGCAGTGGTTGTTGTAAATAGATAACACAAACACACTGAGGATAAATACAAATATTCCACACTGTCCTCCACTGAGAATGGGGAGAAAGGCTCATTATGATGGATTAAGAAAAATTAGGCTGTAATTAGTCCTACTTCAACTGTCTGCACAGATCTCAGTTGTTTCCTACCCAGCATTCTGGTATTTAATTGAGTTAAGTTGATGGAGTATATAATTAGATAGGACTGTATTAATGTCCCAGGGAAAAAAAATCTCTCTTTTTTTTGCATCAGCAATAAAGGAAATCAATAAATTCCAGTGAAATTCCCCCTCTCCTCAACTGGGCTTTGACAGGAAAACTTGGGTTATTTTTGAGCTTTTTGAATGCTGAAGACTTCAGCTAAATGGGATGAAAATCTGGAAATATTTGGTTTGCAACTTCAGCATTTTCAGTACCATCCAGAATTCTCCTTGCAGGGTTGTGCCTTGGTCTGTCAAAGGGAGGGAGGAGATTGGGTAAAATATCAAAGTAAATTAATGATGATGATGCTAAAGAGAGGAAAAATATCACAATTTGTTAACAGCTGCACTTCTTTTCAAATTTTTATTTATTTAATTAATGGTTTTGGTTGTTTTATTAGTTTTTATAAAGTATATTTTTATTATTGTATTTTTTAATTCTTTTTCACAGTATTATTTTTCATTACAATGTATTATTATAATGTTTTACACCAATTATAAAAATCTGTTTTTAACAGAGCATAGAAATTTTTTTGTTTTGAATGGAACAACTGTAAAAGATGCAGATCTTTTTCCATAAGTAAAACTTAAAGTCTTTATGGGCTGAATTCTGGTGGAGGTTTGTGTTTTAAAAACATTCAAGAAACTCATTCAGGTAAATTGTTTTGTCTTCCATGTGCAGAATGTTCCAGGTAATAGAAACTTGGAATTTAAGCTGTAATAATTTGTGATATAAATACAAACACATGGATGCTGTTTTGGAAAACAGAACAAAACCCTCAGCTCTACATTTAAGCTTCTTGACCCTGCACTTGTGATTTATTAACAATTTCATTTCATAACCTGCTAAGTTTAAGACAAATCCTGTTGGGATTTGATAAAAATTAAACTTTTTGCCTCCACATTCATCTCATGGATTGTTTTACCATGGATGGTATATTTTATATATTTATATTCTCACTTCTTTCTCTAAACTAGGATTTTTTCCCAATATTTCAATGAAATAACATTTCAGCAGAAAAATATCTGAAACTTGGGACTGTTTGTTGTCTGATTCCAAGTGCCTAAAGCTGATTTTGTGCTGTTCTGTGAGCAGTGCATGAGCACATTTGGGTTTGATTGCAAAATGTCTTTTCCTCATTTCAGGCTGTGAAGGGAAGAAATCTTAATTTGAACTTCTAGCTAAATTATTTATTCACACATCCACACACAGTACAGATGGGCTGCTATATAAAGTTAAAATCTGGGCTTATTTTGGGGATTAGAGCTGAAGAATGACTCTTAAATTGTATTTTAATGCCAGCAACTCTAACAATATATGAATTACAGCTTTCATTTAACAGGACTTGGAATAATTAATAAAATAGTGATTTAGACCCAACTTAGAATACATTTCCAAAATTCTGCACTGATTCCACTTTACTCTTCCTTTTACTCAACCCAACTGTTGTTCCTCACTTGAGTTTTGAACATTTTGAAATGTTTCATTTGAAAAGCATTTTCATTTTGGAAAGTTCATGTAGAAAATTGCTGATCATTAATTTAAAACAGAATTTGTGGAGTTTGCAACAGTGACTGTGAGCAGTTAATGTGACAGAGCTGAGGGTGACACTCAAGGGAACATAAAAATGAGAGGATGGACACAAAAACTGGAGCTTGACAGTGGTGACAGGTAATAAATGATAATTAAGAGAAGAATTCTGAATTATAAATAAGAGAAATCCACACAACTTAAGGGACCAGTGAGTGATAATTTCAATTTTGCTTTTTCTCTGCTTTTTCTAGACAAGCTCAGCAAATGTTTAGCATTTTTTTTCTAATTTCCCAGAAAATGAGGAAATTTTGAATGTCATGGCTTTGAGAGCAGGCATTGGGGAAATAAATAAATAAATTTCCTTGTCCCATCAGAGCGCAGAATTTATCCACTCCATCCATGAACTTTGTTCATTTGTTGGGCTCCAGCATACTGATGGTGCTCAGTAAATCTGTTTTTCAAGTTTGCTTTAAATGAAAAGTGCAGGCAAAGTAAAAAGTATTCTGAGGCAGCAAAAAGAACGACTTTAATCATCAGCATAATGATAAAATTTTAGATACTGCTGCAGTCTTGGGGCGATACACAAGGGAACATAAAAATGAGAGGATGGACACAAAAACTGGAGCTTGACAGTGGTGACAGGTAATAAATGATAATTAAGAGAAGAATTCTTAATTATTAATAAGAGAAATCCACACAACTTAATGGACCAGTGGGTGATAATTTCAATTTTGCTTTTTCTCTGCTTATTCTAGACAAGCTCAGCAAATATTTAGCATTTTTTTCTAATTTCCCAGAAAATGAGGAAATTTTTAATGTCATGGCTTTGAGAACAGGCATTGGGGAAATAAATAAATAAATTTCCTTGTCCCATCAGAGAGCAGAATTTATCCACTCCATCCATGAACTTTGTTCATTTGTTGGGCTCCAGCATACTGATGGTGCTCAGTAAATCTGTTTTTCAAGTTTGCTTTAAATGAAAAGTGCAGGCAAAGTAAAAAGTATTTTGAGGCAGCAAAAAGAACGACTTTAATCATCAGCATAATGATAAAATTTTAGATACTGCCAAGCTCATCAGAGTGCTGGATTCCTGCACTAAAATATCCAAACCACTGCTTCAGAGGCAAGTGATGGATGTGATTTCCCATGGAAATTGAACCTTCCTGAATGATGACTTGCCTTTTTTTCCACCCCTGAAAATCAGAGAAATTTCAGACTTTTTATTTTGCTAATCATTCAGCTCAGGCTAATTATATTTGGGCGGGGTTCAGTTTCTTGCTTGGTGAGTGTTTCCCAGCTTCCACTTTTTAAATGTGATTTGGCACAGGGCAAATATTAATTATCTGTAGAGTGAGGTGTTTTTGGAAGCTGCTGTGCATGGCAGTGCCCTCAGTAGTGCAGGAAGTGTATTTTGTTCAAGTCTTCCATAAATTCATCCCTGGAATTTTGTTGGTGTGCCAAAAATCTGTCCCTGACTTTGGTTGGGACTGTCCTGTGACGTGCTCTGATTCCAGGGCTTTTTCTTAGAGGAAAACTCCTGCTGGAAGGAGGAAATTTAAGGCAGGAAAAGGCTTAAAAATGGACTTTGGTTTGTTTTGGTGGCCCTGCAGTAATTCTGCTGCCAGGTCTGCTCCAGAAGTGTTTCAGGTATGACAGAGGAGGGGAGGAGATGGATCCAGGGAGAGCACCCAGCACATGGCAGGGCCTGCAGGGGCTCCAGCAGAGCTGCAGAGGGACTGGGGACAAGGCCTGCAGGGACAGCACCCAGGGAATGGCTCCCACTGCCAGAGGGCAGCCATGGGTGGCATCTTGGCAATGAGGAATTCCTGCCTGGGCTGGCATTGCCAGAGCAGCTGGGGCTGCCCCTGATCCCTGCAGTGCCCAAGGCCAGGCTGGAGCAGCCTGGGATGGTGGCATTGGAATGGGATGGGCTTGAAGGGCCCTTCCCACCCAAACCATTCTGGGATTTGGGACACTCAGAATCCATCCCCAGGGATTTTGATGGAAGCTGGGGATGGCAAAGGGAAGGGAGACCCTTCCTGGAGTGCTGAGATTGCCAGTGAAGCCCCCAGATCCCAAAATCCCTTCCTAGAGAGGAGTCGGGGTGGGGATGGATCCAATGGCAGGCTGGGAGAGCTGGGAATGGAGGGAATTCCCTGGAGAGGGAGCCTGGGGTGGGATTTTGGGAAGGGATTCCCAGAGCAGCTGGGGCTGCCCCTGATCCCTGCAGTGGCCAAGGTTGGACACTGGGGCTGGAGCAGCCTGGGACAGTGGGAGGTGTCCCTGCCATGGCAGGGGTGGCACTGGGTGGGCTTTAAGCTCCTTCCCACCCAAACCATTCCAGGATTCTCTGGTGGCTTTTGATAACTGAGTTTTTTATGTGTATCTGCCATCTCATCACCTGTGACCAGGTGGTGCACCTTGGGTAACTTTTCTCTTGAAAAATCCTTTCCTTGACTAATGCAGACGAGCTGATAGAATATTCTGTCTTGGTTTGAAAAGCCAGGAGTCTGCTAAGGAAGGCAGGAGCCTCCCTTGAAATGGAAAATGTAAACCCCTGCCCTTATAATTTTGAAATTAAGGGGCTCTCAGGCAACGATATGGGAGCAGGAATAACAGTTCTTTACTCAGAAAATTAAAATACAAATGCAATAGTACAAAAAAATTCCAAAAACCACAGTCAGAGTGAGAGCAGTCCCTGCCCCCTGTGTGTCAGGGGGGTGTCCCAGCCCCATGCCATGGGGGCTCAGCCCTCCTGCAGTGCCAGCTATGGCTCTGCTGCAGCAGGGATCCTGCACAAGGGGGGAGTTTTCCTCTGCAGCTCCAGGGCTGCTGCAGATGGGCCTGGGCTCCCTCTGGCCATGCAGGGCAGCAGAAAGCTGCTCCTCTGGCAATGCAGGGGGCAAAGGCTGCTGTGCTGTGCCAGGCTCAGATTGGATCCAGGCAGGAATGCTTGGCTCCTCCCCTGGGCGGAGCATCTCCCCATGGGATGCTGGGATTGGATCAGCCCTGCAGGGACACTCAGTGGCCATGGACAGCAGAGATCTCCTGCAGGGAGGGTTGGCTGGGGGAGAGATAAAGAAACCTGCCCCATGGACAGAGAGAACTGCCCCACCTCTGGCAGGTGGGGATAAAATACAAATCCCCACCCACATCTTTCAACCTGAGACATTCCCTGGGAATGAATTGTTGGATTCTGTTCTCTGTGGCTCACTGGGCTCCATTTTATCTGTCACCAGCTGCACAACTGATTGCAGCCTCTGTTTGTGCCATCCTCATCTGTTTGGAGGAATCTTTTTAAACTGTAAATCAGCTTTGACCCCGCCCTGGTGCGCAGAGCTGCTCTGTGATGAGTTATTAAAGTTGTAACTGATAGTGGAACCCTGGAAAAAGTTAAAGATAGAATCTAAAAATGTTAGGCTTTGTGCTTTCCCAGATCAACTGCACCTGCGTAAGCAGTATGATAAATTATATAATTGTTAGATGTGATGATTGTTTAGTAATTAAATGTAATTATTATATAACCATAAGAAGAATAGTGAGAAACTATGTTGGAAATTCAGAGAGGGGCTAAATTTATGTATACAATAGAACAATATAAGTTTAATAATTAACATGAAAGTTATGTAACGATAGAGTATAAAGCATGATCATTTCAGATACATGGTCGGAGTCAGATTTGGGTTGAATACACCCCGATTCCCAGAGCTCTTAATAAAAAGCACTGCATATAATCCCTGTGATTATGTGTTTTTGAACGCTCACATAACCATGAGATTTTTTATTTGTTTTGTTGTTGTGCTTCAAGAGGGTCTGTAGATAACTGCTCATCACTGGGCTTTCATTGATGCTCTGAGTGCTTTCCCCAAGCTTTTTTTTTGTCGTGTCTCAGCAGCACATTGCATAAATGATGAGCTCTTAGTAAACCTGGAGTAAAGAGTTGGTGCAGAACAAATTCACCAGCGAAATGTAAAGTGAGAGAAGAATGAAGAGGAGTATTGGACAAGAAGCCTTTGGGAAACTGCAAACCAAAATTGTTATATTAAAATCAATACTGGGCCTTGACCTTTCTGTGCTAGTGGATACTCTAAAACTTCCTATTGATTTCTGCTGTAATGACATGTTTATTCCAGTTTCCTGGCACAGGTGTGGAGAACAAGGGGAGAAAATAAAATTATGGATTTCTTTACAATGTTCATTTTATGTTTCAGTGAGTTAAAGATATGAGGAGCATCTTAATGTATCTTTAGTTCATATGGGGAGCTAACTAATTGTGGTGAAAATTTCTTCCAAAGATTCTTTTCCTCCTAAATTATTATTTTTTTTTTCCCAAGTAATCAGCTAAGTTGAATTGGGAAACCTGCTTTTTCCTGTAGGATTGTCCTCAGGGGGAGCAAAAAGCTCTTTTTTAGGTAATAGTTATTTTGTCTTCTGCCACAGGGACCTGTTGGTATTGTTTGGATTAAGTGGGAAAAGAGTCTGGAAAACTCCATCTTCAGGCAGAGAAAAAGCTGGGAATGCTCCAAAGCAGTAAAAGTGATAATTGTTTTGACTTGGGATAGCTCAAAAATGAGAGTTTAATATCTCCTGGCAAGAGAAGCTGCTCTGGTGTGGTAAAACCAGAGATCCCAACTGATAATCACATCGAGAAATGCAAGGGGATTTTTATTTTATAACACTGATTTTATAAAAATTTAAAATAAACCCTTTTTTCCTTGTGTTGGAACCCTGGGTGCTGAGAATTGGAGATTTCTGTGCTGCCAGGCACTGACACCCAGGAGAACCCTGCACTGCCCTGAGGCCTGGAGAAGCTTCCAGAATGGAATGGTGGAACTGGGACTGTGGGTGTGCAGTTTGAACAGGAGTGTGTGAGATCACAGGGTGGGAAACCCTGAGTTTAAGGGTTTAGAATGCAGCAATAGATATAAAGCAAGATGGAGGTTTTGGGGCAGTGCTGGTCCTTCTTCTTCACCTTCTTCTCCAGGGGTTTGGGTGGTTTTGTGTCATTGGATAAAAAAGTCCCCATTGCAGGCCATGGGTGGTTGGGTATTGGGTTAAAAGTGAAAATAATTTAGGTGTCATTTATTAAAAGGCCTTGTAGAGAGAGATGGGGCTCTATTTTTAGTTTGTTATTGAAGTGCTGCAGAACTTGGGGTTTGTGAGACTATGACAGATAACCACTGAAAAACATCTGAGTCCCAACAAGAAATACCATCTCACACGTTTAACCCCAACCTTGGCAAAAAGAAGATAAACTCACCAACCTGCTGTCCCTCAAATCCTAATTATCCCAAAGGCAATCAGCAATTAACTCCTTGGAACCCTGGGTGCTGGGAATTGGAGATTTCTGTGCTGCAGGCACTGACCCCCCAGAGAACCCTGCACTGAGCTGAGGCCTGGAGAAGCTTCCAGAATGGAATGATGGAACTGGGACTGTGGGTGTGCAGTTTGAACAGGAGTGTGTGAGATCACAGGGTGGGAAACTCAGAGTTTAAGGGTTTAGAATACAGGAATGGATAGAAAGCTAAGACAGAAGTTTTAGGGCAGTGCTGGTCCTTCTTCTTCACCTTCTTCTTCATGAGTTTGGGTGGTATTTTGTAATTAGACAGAAAAATCCTCATTGCAGGCTTCCAGTGAATAGTTTTTAAGTTAAAAGTGAAAATATTTAAGTATAATTTCTTAATTAAATAATTTAACCTTAAAAGACCCTACAACAAAAGATTGTTAACCAAATTGTACCTTACTAATGAAGAACTGCAGAACTCACTACCTATTAAACTATAATGTAAATAAAAGTAATAAACACCTAAATCTAAACACAAACTATGGCCTCAAATACCTTCAGTCCCAACCTCAACAAAAGAAAAAACCCAATTTCAAACAAAAGAAAAAAAAATCCAAAACCCGGCATTTAATGGATTGTGTGAGGATAATAATAATAACAATAATAATACTTATTCATTAATTATATTGTTATATAATATTATTGTATTATATAGTATTATATACTGTTATATGATATAATAATAATAATAATAATAATAATAATAATAATAACAATAATAAGACTTATTCATTAATTACATTGTTATATAATATTATTGTATTATGTAGTATTATATACTGTTATATGATATAATAATAGTAGTAGTAATAATAATAATAATAATAATAATAATAATAATAATAGCAATCCAAACTATAATAATAACTTTAAAACTTGAAATTTAAACAAAAAAAACCCCTTGGAGTGCCAAAGGGCCCCTCCAGCCTCAGGGCTGTGAAGATTTTGGCCTCACATCCCACCTGGAATTCCTCTTATTTTCCCTTCCCAGCCATTCCATCTCTCCAACATTTTCCCCCTCTCTGAGCAGACACTTCCCTTGTCTGATCTCACACTCAGCGAAAGATTTGGATTCAGACATTTATTAATTCTTATTTATATTGCACTCTTTATAAATGCTGTGTTCGGTAGTGTTTAACTCTAATAATTTAAAAATGGAGATATATTTCATTTTTATAAGGTTTTTTTAAGGATAAACTGTCTAATTAAGAAATGATTCGTAAATCATTTTTACTTTTAACTTAATAACTAACTACTTGTGTCTCATAATGTGGATTTTTTCATTTAATTATACAATATTATTTAAACTCATGAAGAAGAAGGTAAAGAAGATGGACTAGTTTAGTTTTAAAACTTCCATCTTGTTTTATATATATTATTATATTCTGAAACTTTAAACTCTTAGCTTTTTATTAGGTGATATTATACACTTTTATTTAAACTATACACTTATAATTTTAGTTTTATGAATCAATTTTGCTAGTTATTTTTACAGCTTTAGATCCATGCAGTGTTCTGTTGGGGGTCAGTGTCTGTCAGAATAGAAAATCTAAAATTCTCAGCAGCCAGGGTTCCAACAGGTGCCTTTTTGGGCAGCTCTTCCAAGCAGGAAAGTTTCGTGTGTGATTTTTACCTGCAAAATGCCAGGGAAGCATAAAAGTGTTTATCAGGTCGGGAAGTATCAAACTGCCTTAGAAGCCTGTTGAAGTTTTATTGTTTTCAGTGAAAAAATGTTTTGTTTTCAGAAGAAAAAAAGGTGTTTGGCAATGGCAGAGTTACTCTGCAAGGTTTCCTGCTCTGATTCTCCATTAATACCATTATGTCTGGCTCTCAGGATATGGAGAGATGAATCTTGGAGATGGGAGGTGGAAATTGGAGAGAGCAGAGCTATAATTCACTCCTGCCTTTATAAACCCCAATTTTCAAGGGCTTATTTTTCACATGGATTTTAAAACCTGCCATCTCAGCTGACAGCTTGGATGCTGAGCTTCATCTTGATCAGTTTATTTCTAGGAGAGATGGGAAAATGACTTGGAGCTAGTGAGAGAGCATCCACAAAAATAATCCTGCTTCATAGTTTCAGATTCAGGTAGGAAAGAGGAAAACTATTCCCCCCCTGGCAATTTTAAACAAACCTTTGCTTTCAAACTGCTGAGCTCTTTCATTTTGAAAAGCAGCAAATGAGCAGCAGAGAAACACTTAAAAATAGTAATAATAATAATAATGATACTAATAAAAATTTTTCTAACTGTCACTTCATTTCAATGGATAATTAATGTTGTCATAATTCCAGGACTGCTGTTGCAGATCCCAAGGGGAAGGATATTAAGTTGGGAAGTAATTTCAGGTGGAGTTATGTGGCTAGCTAAACATACAGAAATTATGTAAAGCAGTTTTACAATTCCAACTCAGGTTCTCCGTGTCCCTCTGGCATAAAAATGGGAATTTGCTCATCTGTTTTGCCTCTGTATAATACTGATCTAAATGCACCTATTTTAAAAGTAATGGTTTATGAAGTGTAATTAAAAATCCCCTCAAACAACCTGCCCCCCTTTTTACTCACCCCTCCTCCTTCCAGCACCAAACTCTGCCCCAAAAACACTCCCACAACTCAGGAAGCTCCAAGAAAACTCAACCACTGACACGAGTCACTGTCCTTGTTGCTCTGAGCGTTCACGAGCTGTCCGTGGAAGTGCTGTTGATAAATTGAATTAATTGGAGTGAGTTGAGTAGATAACTGAGATTTGAAACGAGGCTTGGATCTTCTGGTCAAGGCCTGGCACATAAAATCCCGTGGCCATTCTGAGGGATTTTTCCTTTGACAGATGTTGGGCTGGGGTTGGAAGGCAGCTGGGAAAGGGAGAGGGAGAATGAGGGGGTTCTGCTGGATGGTGGGGCTTGGACTGAGAGTTTGGGTGATGGGACGAGTCTGGTGTTTGAAACAGGGTGGCTGAGGCAGTGGTGGTTATGTGGGACGAGGTGGAAAATAACCTTAAAATTGTATTTTCAGTGTTGGTTTGGGTTTGAGAACAGACATCATGGAATCATGGGGTGATTTGGGTTGGGAGGGACCTTCAAGATCATCTCATTCCATGGCAGGGACACCTCCCACTGTCCCAGGCTGCTCCAGCCCCAGTGTCCAACCTTGGCCATTGCAGGGATCAGGGGCAGCCCCAGCTGCTCTGGGAATCCCTTCCCAAAATCCCACCCCAGGCTCCCTCTCCAGGGAATTCCCTCCATTCCCAGCTCTCCCAGCCTGCCATTGGATCCATCCCCACCCCGACTCCTCTCTAGGAAGGGATTTTGGGGTCTGGGGGCTTCACTGGGAACCTCAGCACTCCAGGAAGGGTCTCCCTTCCCTTCTCCATCCCCAACTTCCATAAAAATCCCTGGGGATGGATTCTGAGTGTCCCAAATCCCAGAATGGTTTGGGTGGGAAGGGCCCTTCAAGCCCATCCCATTCCAATGCCACCATCCCAGGCTGCTCCAGCCTGGCCTTGGGCACTGCAGGGATCAGGGGCAGCCCCAGCTGCTCTGGCAATGCCAGCCCAGGCAGGAATTCCTCATTGCCAAGATGCCACCCATGGCTGCCCTCTGGCAGTGGGAGCCATTCCCTGGGTGCTGTCCCTGCAGGCCTTGTCCCCAGTCCCTCTGCAGCTCTGCTGGAGCCCCTGCAGGCCCTGCAATGTGCTGGGAGCTCTCCCTGGAGCCTTCCCTGCTCCAGGGGAACATTCCCAGCTCTCCCAGCCTGGCTCCAGCCCCGGAGCAGCTCCATGGATTCCTCTGGATTTGCTCCAGCAGCTCCAGGTCCTGCTGGTGTTGAGGGTCCCAGAGCTGGAGACAGGACTCCAAGTAGGAGTTCAGCCTAAAGAAAGATCAGAATCCCCTGATCCCTTTCCTCTCCTTGTCTCTGCTGTGGAGCACGTCCCACACTCATGTGACAGTGTGGGATGGACCAAAAATGAGGGAGGATTTATTGGGATGGACCAAAGATGAGGGAGGACTTACTGGGATGGGAAAAGGTCAGTGCCAGCTCGGGGATCAGTGCTGGCATCACTTCACTGTTCTCAGCACTGTGGATAATGAATTAAGGGTAATTTATATTCATGTATGGCGAATGTTAAGGAGGAGCAGTCACCCTGAGGAAGAAGTGGGTATGGAATAAAGAGATGGAGCTCTCATTAAATTTAATCATGTGAAGTTCAAGCATAACTGCTCAGAAGTGTGATCCCTTCCCTCTTCTGCCTGTGCCAGTCATGAGAGTTCTTGGTCACTCGTGATGGATTTGTCAGAGGGTTTTAATGGTGCTGGGTCTGGTGGCTAAAGTGGGGCCAATTTGGGTCGCTGTCATCACATTTGACTGGTTTTGCACTCATGAAATGATGATAAATCTGGGTTTGATGAGCTGTGTGAACCTTTTTGAGTTCATATATTCCCATGATTTTAAAGCTTCAGCATTTTGGGTTTGGATTTGGAATCTTGAAACCATGGAATCTTTGGGGTTGGAAATTCCTTTAAGATGGAGTTCAAGCATTAATCCAGCACTGGCAAGCCACCACTAAACCACATCCCCAGATGCCACATCTTCAAGTTTAAATCCCTTCAGGGATGGGGACTCCAGCAGTCCCTGGGCAGATGTGCCAGGGCTGGACATCCCTTTCCACGAAGAAATTTTCCCAATATCCAAGCTAACCCTCCTCTGGCACAGCTTGAGGCCATTCCCTCTCCTCCTGTGCCTGTTCCCTGGGGTTAGATCCCAAATCCTGCCCTGGCTGTCCCCTCCTGTCAGGGACTTGTGGAGAGCCACAAGGTCCCCTCTGAGCCTCCTTTTCTCCAGGCTGAGCAACAGGAGCGCCAAAAATGTCAAAGCAAAATATCCTTTTGACACCACAGCTTTCAGGTGCAGAAAAATGATATTTTCTGTTAATATTTCCATGATTTGAAAGGTTTAAAAGTGCAATTTCCAAACAGTTGTTGAGAATGTGATTGCTACTAATGTTAGGAACAGCTCCTGTCACTTGTGCTGTGCAAAGTCTTATGTGAGTGGAGAATAATGTTTTTAATGAGGGAACAGTGGTAGAAACTTCAGTTTTTAACAACTTTTTTGTGTTTTCTGTGCCTTGACCTCCCAGATAATTTGTTTCCCTCTCTCTTTCCTTCACTGCGTGTTTGTAAAATCAGAAGAACTTGAGGTGATTTCCCTGACTTTGCAGCCAGGTGAGATGAAGTCAGGGAAATCTCCATTTCACACCTCTCGGAGCTCAGCTCAGCTTGGAGATGTTTTGCTGACGTCTCTCACATCCTTTCAAATCCCTCGGCAGCTTCGCCGATTTCCAGCCGCGGCTTTCTGTGGCGCGTCCCGCTCATGAAATATTGAAACTCAGCCCTCACAGACATCATTCCCTCATTAATATTGCAGCCTGCCCTAAACACGTTGCTCAAAACGTTTTGGATCCTTCTGTGAGTCCATCAGGAGGAATTAAGGAGCTTGTTGAGGTCCAGGAAAGCAGAAAACCTCATGAGTCCTCCTCATGTTGTAGCATCTCCAGTTGGGAGTGAGTTTTCGGGGTCCATATCATTAAATTTTTCCCTGGTTTCATAGAGGACAGGATGATTTTCCCGACAGTGGACTTTGAAACAGGGAATATTTTGATTTTTGCTCGGTTGGAAGTAGTGAAAAATGACACTGTTCGTGCTTTAGGCCTGAGTGGGTTTATGGTGGAACGTCACAGATCCATCAGATTGTGTAGCTTGGAGACTGTAATAAAGATAAAACAACTGGCAAGTAATCACTGCCCTGAACAAATAGCAAAAAGGAAATGCTTAGGCTTTGATAGTGTAATAAATTTCCAATATCTGAAAATAAGGGCTGGAAATGACAAATCACTGTATTTCTCTGAGAGTATTGTTTGCCAGTTTTGGATTTCTGTGGATTCTTGATTAATGGAGAATAAACTGTGAAGTGGCCATCAAAGCACAAAACTAATATTTTTCAGCTTTTCTCAGTGTGTTGCTGTTGTCTCTGAATTAAAAGGTGCTTTTTCCTTAATTAACATCTGCAGGTGTTTTTCAAGAACAACAGAAATGGATATTTTGAAGTAAACAAAAGAGGGAGTTCTTGTGGCTTTAGAATTAAATTACTCATCTTGTTATTGTGGGTAACAGGGGTCATGCTGGGCATGAGGAGAGTCCTGGGCTATAAATCCACATGGCAAAATTAACAATTTGCTTTTCTCGAACTTAATTAAAAACTAGATGTGAAAAGGATGGAAACCACTTGGAGTGCAGCAAAGTTTTATCAGGTTTTTTTTTTAGAGTGTATTTTTGTTTTACAGAAAATTCCTTGGCCCTCAGAGATGATTTCTTGTTTGGGTCTTAAATTTCTCTTTCTGTGTTTTTAATTCTAATTGGAAAGTGGAGCCAGTTCTGTATTTGGCTTCTCTTACCTTGTTGGACTTGATATGATGGTTGTCAGTTATTAATTTTAAGTTGTGATTTAATTGAGAAATTATTTTTTCTCTTGTTTTGCTTTGTGTTATTGTGTTGTTATTACTTGATGTTAAGGGATATGGGTTAAATGTTTCAGTCTGTTTTAGATAATGCACTGAAATATTTGATAAATTCACAGGTAAATTCTCTTGTGCTTAATCTTGCATGTAGGACTTTAATAGTTCAAAAGCTGTACAATAACAAATGCCATTAAAATCTCACATTCCCTGCTCTTCCAGAAAGAAAAGAGAGGAATAAAAAGCTGGAATGCAGAAGCAGAAATGTTATTTTGGTGAAATATTTTCCCTTTGGTCTGAAGCTCTGCCGGAGAGGAGGTTGGAATGGGTGGTTTGATCACATGGATTTGATTTCTGCACCTCCAGCCCATATCTCAGAAAATCAAAATTAACAAAACCTGGCTTTTTTATTTCTATTTTAAGTATATTTAAATTTTTTATATTTATTTTTTTTTTATATCTGGGAATATCTTCCAGAATTCTTTCTGCTTGTTGTTGTGTGATTGCTCCTCGAGGTGATGTGGTGTTCAACGTCAGCCAAATCTGATTTAGAGGTGGAATGTACTGCAAACATTATTTTGATTAAAGTGACTTCAGGACTAAAACAGTCCAAAATTTGTCTTACAGTGGAGCCTGAATATGACAATGTGATAACAAAAATACTCAAATTCTTGTTATGCCCCTCTGACAGGAATAAATCTTCTGAGATCCCTAAATCCTGGCTGATTGGTTTGTCAGGATTTACCCATCCTCTTACAGAAAAATACAGATACATAAATTTTCTTCACAGCATTAAGTTTAGAGTGTTGAAGTTGTCAATGACAGTGCTGGGGAGAGGCAGGAATTGTTGCTTTTTTTGTGTTGGTTGTGTGCTATAAAGCAGTTGAGAAATGAAATATTGCCAAGTGTTAACGCAGATTTTAACTGGAGCTGCTTCTTAATGCTTGATGTGTGTTTTCCAATAGCACCATGAGAAGTGATTGCCTTGCATGCCACACTTCATTAAATCAGCCACTCCACACTTCTTAAAGCAGTATTTCATAATTATTTAGAAGGATTTTATTCAAAAAGATATCAATTGTGTGGGGAAAATGTACAGCCAGCAGCCTTTTCTGCTGCTTCAGCAGCTTTTTTAACATCCTTTCTGTATAAATGATCAGTACAACACTCTGTTGTCTGGAGTTCTGTGCTCAAACACAAGAACCATTAACTCGAGCCTTTATTTCTGCTGTAATTAAAAATGTCACTTGAAAAAAAAATTCCTGTGGAATTTCTGGAGTAGTGACAAGTTTATATATATATATATACATATATACTTTTTAAAATTTTATTTTTTCCTTTACTTTTGCCTAGCTAATATAATTTATAGATAATAATAGAATTTATTACTGTAAATCCAGCTGATGTTTGCCTTTATTTGGTACATGCTGAATGCCAGGAAAATGAATTTGCAATGCCAAGGAAAAAAACCCTACTGGAGGTTGATGCAGGCGAATGTTTGCGATCTGCAGAATGTTTGTTTCATTAAGCTCCTACAAGCCACCCAATTATGGAACTCAAATAAATGAAAATGACTTCAAAATCCCGCTTATTTTGTTCAAAACTCTGCTGAATTTCAATCAGTTGAGATGGCAGTTTAGGGATATTGTTTTGGGAGTAAAAACTGCCCTAAATAAAAGTTTTTTTTTGAGGAATGTAACTCGTTGTGTTGTGTGATCCTGGTCACACAAATGAGGGTGGGAGTTGATAAAAAAGAGTTGAAATTTTTTTTGAAGGTGCTGCCAGGAGCAGTCTTGGACATAAAAAAATTCCTTTTTGGCCTAAATAGTAAAAAAATTGATAATGAAATAGTGTAATTTTCTTTCATGGTAGAACACCCTGCAAGGAAAAGGAAAGGGAGGAAAAAACAAACAGTAAAATGCATTTTCTTTGACTGAGGTGACCTGAGTGTCTTGATTTAAATGAGAAATTAGGAAGAAGATCCAATTTGATGTAAAGAAGAATTAAATGTAAATGTCTGAATGTTGAGGGGTTGCTTTATTTTGGGGTTTTTTGTTCATGAGGGTTTTTTGGTTTTTAATTTTTCATAGTTTAGAATATTGTAACTTTTGGCTAGATTTTTCTGCTCTTTTATATGTAAAATATGTTTCATATCTTTTAATTACTCTGCTGTGTACAGCAGCATAAAGAGGTGACCTTTTTAATGGAAAACCACTTTGAGGAGGTCAAATCCAAGAAGGATGAGGAAGGATCTTCCTTCAGTCTCGAGAAGCATTAAATGCTTTTTATTGCTCACCAGAAAAAGGTGCTGAGACTACTATTTTGACACTTTTTTTCCTTTTTAGGCAAAACATGATTTCTCCAATCCAAAAGACAACCAGCATGTTTTGACTGTGCTGTGTGAAGGATTGTTATGATTGTATGAAGGATTTGTTATATCAATCCTGCTGGAGTAATTTAGGGGACCTTGGGAAATCGCTTAATGGAATTTGGTCCATGTCTGCATAATCTTGAGTTTTTTATTTTTTTTTTTTTTCTTTTTTAGCTGGAGTAATTGAAGATGCAGCTTAATAAACTTTTATAAAGATTCCCAGTTGGTTGCTGCATTTCAGAGGGTTTGGAGCTGAGCACTGAAGTAATACATCTTGTAATTGTCTTTTTTCCTCCCTCCCTCACTTAAATGTATTCCCTGGGGAAGAATCTAATGTACTCTAATGCTGGTACCTTTTACAAAGTGACCCCACTCATTAGGATTTGTTCTCCAGAGCTCCCTTGACAACAGATAAATGCACTGAGAATATTGAAGCTTCCTCTCCATCACTCTTTCAAACAAAAAAAAAAAAAAAATCTATTTGAAACCCAGTGTTTCATAGCTCCATTACTGCTCTGAGTTCCGTGCTCGGTGTCACAACACACAGGTTTTATTCACTGAGTGTTCCCATGAAAATGAGACACGGTGTGCTTGTCTCAAGTACTCCATTGAAGGTTTCAAATCTATTTATGGCTCGTGACATAGAAACATTGAGAATTTTCTGGGCCTGAAGTTGCCTTTATTAACTCTGTTGCCACAAGTTCAATAACTATTTTCTCTGCTCCTCTCAGATGGCTGGGAAAGGTTGATGATGGTTCTTCGATCTTCGTGGAGCTTGGGGAAATGGATGAAGTCCTTGGGTTTATGGTGTGTTTAGGGAGGAAAGCACTTCCCCAGTGCAGGAAAGCTTTCAGGTGGAAATTGAGTGCCTGCTGGCTGCTGGGAGAAGGATTTTCCCAGAAAAATGGTTCCATAAAACCAGACAAAAACCCAGCCAACCCACAGAGTTCTCTGCAACTTGTGCTGGTGTTCACAGGGGTCTGAGGATGAGGGAAAGATGAGGATCTGACTCCGTGTTTCAGAAGGCTGATTTATTATGTTATAATATAGATTGCATTAAAACTATACTAAAAGAACAGAAGAAAGGATTTCATCAGAAGGCTGGCTAAGAACAGAATACAGAAGAATGATAACAAAGGTTTCTGTCTCGGACAGAGAGTCTGACTGTGATTGCCCATTAATTCGAAACAACCACATGAGACCAATCCCAGATGCACCTGTTGCATTCCACAGCAGCAGATAATTTTTACATTTTGTTCCTGAGGCCTCTCAGCTTCTCAGGAGGAAAAAATCCTAAGGAAAGGATTTTCCATAAAAGATGTCTGTGACAGCAGCTTACTTAAAAATACATTTAATTGAATCAGCTTTAATTTATATGATTTAATGAGCAACGATGTCAAAACTTGTAGCTTTTGTGTATTCAGATTTTGATACTTCAATTAGAAATAAACTTCTGGATTTATTTTAGTGAATATTTGTATTTAAGTGCCTTAAAAAGCATTTCTGTGATGGCTTTTAAAGCGACTTCTCTGACTTGGAAAGTAGATTTTGAGTTTGAATCTCCCTGCACCTCCTGTAGGTTGAAACAAGAGCAGATGTACGTTCGGGATGAGCTTGGCAAGCTGCTGGAACGGGAGAGGATCTCCTCAAACGAGCACCTGACCCGAGCCATCCTCCGCGAGAGAGCGGCCACCGAGGAGGAGCGGCAGAAGGCTCAGCGCTTCGTGAGTGCTCGTGGGGTGGGGAGGGAGGGAACTGGGCAGGAAATCTCACAGGTATGTGTCTGCTTGGGTCTCTGAAGGTGGAATTTGAGAGTGAAATAGAGGTGGGAGCAAGTTTTTGATATGGAAGAATAGTAGATGTGTAAATTGAGGATTGCCCAGCCAGTCTTGCTGGACAACTAAGAAAGCAAAGGTTGTGTCTCTGAATGTGGAATTTGAGAGTGAAATAGAGGTGGGAGCAAGTTTTGATATAGAAGAATAGTAGATGTGTAAACTGAGGTTTGCTCAGCCAGTCTGATTTATTAAAAATATGGATATTGATCTAGTACCGATATCCAACTGTGATGGACAAAATCTCTCTAACAGTTTAGGGTTAGAAAGTGTGTGTTTATTGTGGGATAGCTCCCAAATACACACTGAGGTTTACAGGTGATTCCAGAGTCCTTTTATCTATACAAATATTGAATGCCCAAAATACAAATGCATATTCATCACTTTGGTACATCCCATTCCCAGTATGGATATTGATCTAGTACCGATATCCAACTGTGATGGACAAAAACTCTCCAACAGTTTAGGGTTAGAAAGTGTGTGTTTATTGTGGGATAGCTCCCAAATACACATTGCAATTTACAGGTGATTCCAGAGTCCTTTTATCTATACAAATATTGAATGTCCAAAATACAAAGCGTTTTCATAACTTTGGTATATCCCATTCCCTGCTCCATGTGGTAATTAGTTCAAAGGCAATTAAGCATGCATAGTTTGTTCCTTGAAATGAGTTGGTGGTCCCTTTCATGGGGAGAGATCCCAAAATGAGGAAGTAAATGAAGTCTTCCTCGTTCTGAGCTTTCTACCTTTTCAAGGCAAATATCACAAATGAACCCTTGGTAGAACTCCCATTCCTGTCTTCAATTGGTTTCAGAACACAGGAATTTGTCTTATGTTCCTACAATTGTCTTATGTTTCTAAAAGCAATTTATCAGTTTCTATATTCTTCATTATAAACCCAGCTAACCAACCATTGTGTTGACAAGTAATCAGTTATTAGTTAACTACTAACTCTTAACTTCATCAAGGCCTACCCATTTATTTTAATTAACTCCACTAAAGCTTATCTCCAACTAAAATCTTAGCTCCTCTAAAATCTCTAAATTCCTTCAAGTTTATGTCTCAAGACTTGCTGACAACTAAGAAAGCAAAGGTTGTGTCTCTGAATGTAGAATTTGAGAATGAAATAAAGAGGGAAGCAAGTTTTGATGTAGAAGAATAGCAGAATTCAAGATCTGTACCACAGGGAAATGCATTTCTGTGAATCCTTTGTCAGGATGCTTGAGAAATTCCATATTATGGATATGAAACTGCTTTATTTAGTTATTTGGCGGTTAATTTTCACTTGCTTCAGAATATCAAAGTTAGCAGTCATTTTGGTTCCATCTGTGAAATTTGGAAATACCTGGTGGTTCTTGGGTTCAGGTTTGTAATCACCATTGCAGATTTCCCATTTCCATTGTAGCTTGTTCATTCTTTGAAGTGGGTACTGTAAGATTACAAAATACCCATACGGTTTTGTCTGTTTCCTTTAAAACGAAAATATTGAATAATTCTCACATTCCTGTAAGTCAGCTCCTTTATTTTCCTTTAATTTTAAATTGAGGATTGCTCAGCCAGTCTTGCTGGACAACTAAGAAGGCAGAGGTTGAGTTAGAAAGAGGTTTTACAACTTAGAGCAAAGGATAAGCTGACCACAAACAAAAATATGTTTTTACCAAGCAGAAAGATACCACAGGCAAACAAGACATGTCCATGAGGCAAGTAGAAAATAGTTTGGTCATCTGGCTGGTTAATTTTCACTTGTTTCAGAATATCAAAGTTAGCATTTGTGTCATCTCAGTTTTGATCAATCTTCATGGTTCCATCTGGGAAATTCAGAAATATCTGGTGGTTCTTAGGTTCAGGTTTGTTATCACCTAACAGATATTTTCCATTTCCACTTGTTCATTCTTTGATGGGTGTGCTCTAAGATTGCAAGGAGGAATTTTAAGAATTTTCCACTGCAAGAAAACTGAAAAACAGCTTTAATCTTAAACTGTGACATACTGACACATGTGAGTGGATAGCATTGACCATAATATGGTAATTATAGTAGTTATGATAGGCTAAAGGTAATAGTAAAGGTATTGGTTGGTTCTTATATATGAAGATGCTCAGCAAAGAAAAATTTATAATGCAATGTAAGCAAAATTAAAGGGTCTTCAGGCCTGCCTGCAGCTGGAGCTGAGAGCTGTGGATGTGGCTCTGTCACCCGTGGCCCTGGGCTGCTGTAACTCTTGGATACAATAAACTGCATTTTGAAGGCTCTTAGTCTCAAATATTTACAGAAATCACAGATTGTCCAAGCAGCTTTCTCCTCAGGCCTATTGGTAGAAGAGGAGAGCAGATATTTTATTTTATTTTATTTTTTTTTCATTACTAGGTAGCAGCATGCCATTTTATTTTGGTTAAATATCCTTCTTTTAAGGGGTTTTGCTGCTTATTTCCAACTTTGGAACCGGCTCAGTGAAAATTCTGTTGAAAAGATTCATCTCTCATTAGAGCTGATGTATTAAACCTTCTGACAAGGAAATTGGAACATATGGTTGGCTGTTTTCCTCAGAAAACTGACATTATGCACTTCAGTCCACTTCAAATGTCTGACAGATTTATCACTTCCTCTATAGAGTGTTTGCTTGCTGTACTGAGTCTCTATTGACTCTTCTTTCTGACAATAATCATTATTGTATGACGTGGGAATATGCTTTAAAAATACAAATATACTTGAGTGTGAATACTAAAGAAATCATTATTTTCAAGGCAAAAAGTTGAAAATACTTAATGTGAGCATTGCTGTGAAAATAAATGGGAATTACTTATGTCAGCAGCAACATAAATATTTGTTGGGCTCTGTAAATCTGGAGTAAAATCCCAAGTTTTTCAGGTTTATGGGTTGGTATCTTAGTAATCAATCACTTCAATAAGCAATAGCTTTATCTGTGCTGTGGGATATAAAATCTGATATTCCTGTTATTTTTCCAAATTCCAACTGAAAACCAGACCAATTCCACCTCAGTGCTGGCGTCTTTTCCAGCCATTTCTGGATTCTTTTTCACCTCTGTGCTAATGTTATTGTTGAATAATGATTTCAGTGTTGTAAACAAATGTTTAATATTTTGTCATTGTAAAACATGGGAGCAAAGGAGAATGGAGAGGAATTATGACCTAGGTACAGCCTCTGTTATGTGCCTTAATCCTTGGATTCTTAATGTTGTGTGGGAGAGGTAAGGGTTTTGTGGCCTGGAGCTAATGAGGAGCTGAAGATTTATAATGGAGATGATTATTTGCATAATTACTGGGGGTTTGCATCTTTTTCTCCCTGTTGTGGTGATTTGGGGAAGCACAAGCTGGATATAATGATATATATATAAAATGTATATATATAATATATATTTATATATATATATAATATTTAAAATATATTTATATATATAAAATGTGTATATATATATGTGTGTGTGTGTGTTTTTTATATATATATACATATATATATGTAAAGTTAGCAGCTATGTCTTCATGGTTTTGATCAATTTTGATCAATCAAGTATATATATAATATATATTTGTAAATATATAAAATATATAAAATATATTTATATATATATAAAATGTATATATATATATATGTAAAGTTAGCAGCTATGTCTTCATGGTTTTGATCAATCTTCCTGGTTCCATCTGTGAAATTTGGAAATATCTGAAGGTTCTGGGGTGCAGGTTTATTTTCCCTATTCCAGGTTCTCCATTTCCATTGTAGCTTGTTTATTCTTTGAAGTGGGCACTCTAAGATTACAAAATAACAAGAAGGTTTTGTCTGTTTCCTTGAAAATGAAAATACTGAGTAATTTTCACTTTCCTATAAGTCAGCTCGTTTATTTTCCTTTAATTGGTCAGATTTTATTTCTTGGCTTCACTGCTTACCCTACCTGTGCATTTATTTCCTGTATCAAAGGAAAATTCAAAATCTCTACCACAGGGAAATCATTTCTCTGTGTTCTTTGCCAGGATGCCTGAGAAATTCCATATTATGGATATGAAACTGCTTTATTTAGTTATCTGGCTGGTTAATTATCACTTGCTTCAGAATATCAAAGTTAGCAGTTGTGTCGTTTTGGTTTTGATCGATTTTCCTGGTTCCATCTGGGAAATTTGGAAATACCTGGTGGTTCTTGGGTGCAGGTTTGTTATCACCTAAGAGATTTTTTCCATTTCCACTGTAGCTTGTTCATTCTTTGAGGTGTGTAGTTTTAATATTGCAAACTAGCAATAAGATTTTGTCTGTTTCCTTAAAAATGAAAATACTGAGTAATTGTCACCTTCCTGTAAGTCAGCTCCTTTATTTTCCTTTAACTGGTCAGATTTTATTTCTGTGGCCTCACTGCTTACCCTACCTGTGCATTTATTTCCTGTATCAAAGCTGAATTCAAAATCTCTACCACAGGGAAATCATTTCTCTGTGTTCTTTGCCAGGATGCCTGAGAAATTCCATATTATGGATATGAAACTGCTTTATTTAGTTATCTGGCTGGTTAATTATCACTTGCTTCAGAATATCAAAGTTAGCAGTTGTGTCGTTTTGGTTTTGATCAATTTTCCTGGTTCCATCTGGGAAATTTGGAAATACCTGATGGTTCTTGGGTGCAGGTTTTTTATCACCTAACAGATATTTTCCATTTCCCCTGTAGTTTGTTCATTCTTTGAGGTGTGTACTCTTAAGATTGCTAAATAGCAAGAAGGTGTTGCCTGTTTCCTTAAAAATGAAAATACTGAGTAATTCTCACCTTCCTGTAAGTCAGCTCCTTTATTTTCCTTTAATTGGTCAGATTTTATTTCTCTGGCTTCACTGCTTACCCTACCTGTGCATTTATTTCCTGTATCAAAGGAAAATTCAAAATCTCTACCACAGGGAAATCATTTCTCTGTGTTCTTTGCCAGGATGCCTGAGAAATTCCATATTATGGATATGAAACTGCTTTATTTAGTTATCTGGCTGGTTAATTATCACTTGCTTCAGAATATCAAAGTTAGCAGTTTTGTCGTTTTGGTTTTGATCAATTTTCCTGGTTCCATCTGGGAAATTCAGAAATATCTGGTGGTTCTTGGGTGCAGGTTTGTTATCACCTAAGAGATTTTTTCCATTTCCACTGTAGCTTGTTCATTCTTTGAGGTGTGTAGTTTTAATATTGCAAACTAGCAAGAAGGTGTTGTCTGTTTCCTTAAAAATGAAAATACTGAGTAATTCTCACCTTTCTGTAAGTCAGCTCCTTTATTTTCCTTTAATTGGTCAGATTTTATTTCTTTGGCCTCACTGCTTACCCTACCTGTGCATTTATTTCCTGTATCAAAGGAAAATTCAAAATCTCTACCACAGGGAAATGCATTTTTGTGTATCCTTTGTCATGTACTGTGAAGAATTCTGTGTTTTAGTAAACTGCTCCAGCAGGTTTGTATTTTATGGAGCCCAGATTTGATTTCTCAGATTCTTCTTGGAGAAAAACAAAAGTGTTCCTGAAGTGTCAGTAAGAAAATAAATTCCTTTGCTGCTGCTAAATTCTTCAAATAATGCAATGGAAAAGAAATTATGGTGAGGAAGGAAGAATTTGATTTTTCCTTTGTAAAAGGTGCTAATTCAGGTTTTAATAAATAGATGTAAAATGAAATCACATTTCCCATTCTTGAAGAATAAATTTATAGTGCTATCCCAAAAGTTAGAATTAGCTTTTTATACAAATGAGGGAATAAAGAAGGGATGAAATGATGAGTTAATAGCTGAAATACTTTTGTGCTGTGACATGTCCCAGGAAGTGCCCTCAGTTCAGGGGGGCCTGGTTGGATGTCAGCTCCTGCAAAAACACATTTTGGGCTGATCCAAAGGCTTGCAAAGCAGAAATTGTGACATTTGTGCCAGCAAAAGTAGAAATTATTGTTCAGAGTGGCATTTCCAAACCCTGGAAATCCCTTGTGGGGTCAGTGGGAGGATTTAATCAACTCCTGGTGCTTAACTCAGCAGAAATTAAGGCAGCTGCCGTCGATTCCTGGAGCAAGCCTTGAAATGCCACTGACTGGGAGTGTTTTGGACACATTTCCTTGTCCCACAGATTTGGGCTTTCCTTATCCCATAGATTGGGATTCCTTTATCCCACAGATTTGGGCTTTCCATATCCCAGATTTGGGCTTTCCATATCCCACAGATTTGTGATTTTCTTATCCCACAGATTTGGGATTTTCTTATCCCACAGACTTGGGATTTCCTTATCCCACAGATTTGGGATTTCCATATCCCACAGATTTGGGATTTTCTTATCCCACAGATTTGGGATTTCCTTATCCTTCAGATGTGGGATTTCCTTATCGCACACATTTGGGATTTCCTTATCCCACAGATTTGGGCTTTCCTTATTCCACAGATTTGGGATTCCCTTATGTCACAGATTTGGGATTTTCTTATCCCACAGATTTGGTATTTCCTTATCCCACAGATTTGGTATTTCCTTATCCCATGCATTTGGGATTTCCTTATCCCACAGATTCGGATTTTCCTTATCCCATAGATTGGGATTCCTTTATCCCACAGATTTGGGCTTTCCATATCCCAGATTTGGGCTTTCCATATCCCACAGATTTGGGATTTTCTTATCCCACAGATTTGGGCTTTCCATATCCCACAGATTTGTGATTTTCTTATCCCACAGATTTGGGCTTTCCTTATCCCACAGATTTGGGATTTCCATATCCCACAGATCTGGGATTTCCTTATCCCACAGATTTGGTATTTTCTTATCCCACAGATTTGAGATTTCCTTATCCCTCAGATGTGGGATTTCCTTATCGCACACATTTGGGCTTTCCTTGTCCCACAGATTTGGGATTTCCTTATCCCACAGATTGGGATTCCCTTATGTCACAGATTTTATATTTTCTTATCCCACAGATTTGGGCTTTCCTTATCCCACAGATTTGGGATTTCCCTATCCCACAGATTTGTGTTTTCAGATTTGGGTTTTGAGATGATTTTCCCGATCCCTTCCAACCCAAACCATTCTATAATTCTGAGATTATCCTTTTTTTGGGTTTTGTTTTTTTTTTTTATTATTTTTCCCCTCTGCTTTTCCCAGTCTTCAGGGCTGTTTCGTTTTCAGGGCTCCCAGTGCATCAGGGTTGGCTGTTTTGATGGTGAAGAATTTCTTTATTTTCTTCTCTTCTGTCAGTGCAGGAGCTGAGGCAAACACTTCACAAAGCCATCCTGGAGCCCTTTCCAAATGCAGCCAATCTGCTTTTTTACAACTCCAAGAGCAGCTCCATTGAGGAAATTGCAGAGTCTGTGTGCAGGGCAAATGAGAACTGCTTGAAGTGGCCTTTCCACCAAACAGGGTGGCTTTTGTACCTTTATCTTTACTCCCTTTGGAATTGTGACATTTGCAAACATCTCAGTGTGATTGCACCAAAGGACAAAGTGCATCGTGTGCTTGAAGTCAAGAACTGCAGCTGGTTAAAAATATTTCTTTTTTCCACACACTCTTAACGTGGATAGGATGGTTTTTTCTGCCTATTGCTCTTGAAAAAAGGGCTTCAGAATCAATCAAATCTTTTATGAAGAATTTTGAGGGTGGTGTGGTTCTCTGGTCCTTATGAAGGCTCCAAGAACACTTGAATTACATTTCATCACTTAGACCTGTTCTCTGCCATATTTATTATTGGAGATTTTTGCTGCAAATCTCAAACTTGGGCCTGGTTGAGTTGGGCACGGTTTTGTAGAGTGGCTTTGCCATAAATAGTTTATTGATGTTCCATCACTTGAGTCGTTATGGAAGTCAGGGTGAGATGAGGAGAATATGGAGTAGAAAATCAATAGTTACCCAAAGTGCAGAGGACCTGTTGTGTTTCCATCTCCTAATAATGACCTGGAGTGCACTGTGAACACATTTGCTCCTCTGTCTGGACTGAAACGAGTTGTCATTAGAAGCCTTTATGTTAGAAAATGGTTTTATTGAGCTGCCAATGACATTAAAGTCTCATTTCCCTTTGAAGAGGCACAGAAATATTGTTCTGTTCATGTGCTGTAACCAGAACATTAAAATTTGATTATTGCTATCATTAGAAGTCTGTATCCATACTAATGCAATTACATCTATTTGCCCATGTGTTGTTGCAGGCTTTCATTGAAGCACCTGGTTGAGAGTGAAACCTGGTGGTGCTCAGGAATCTCATTGTTTTGTAAATTATTTTCTGCACAAGAGGTTCTATCAAAAAATTCCTTGCTTAAAAAAAAAATCAATCTGGTAGAAGTATCTTTATATTAAAAAGCACTTTTATTTTTTTGCACTTTAGGTCACTGTGATAATCAGATTATTGGAGATTTTTTTTTTTCCCTAGCAAAATCCTATTTGAGATGTGAAGTTCTTTTACTCGTCTGAGCCCTGAAATCAATAGCCAGAACACATTCCTGGCCATATCAGAGCTGAAGTGTGTTGAGTTGTGTGAGGAGGAAGTCTGGCCTGTTGTCATAATTGAATCCAGGCTGTTCAAATCCTGCCTGAGCTGCTTTGGTGTTTCCCCATCACCCTGGGGTGACTGCTCCCACTCAGGGCTGGGCAATGCCCTCCCCTTTGGGCTGCTTTTATTTTCCCTGTCCTCAATTCATTAACTCTGTCATGAGGACGTTTCCTATTTTCCATAAACAGATTAAATGCTGACCCTTCCTGCTCTTTCCAAGCAGGCCTGGACAAACCATATTTTAAGGATGACTTCACTAGGAAATACCAGGGGGAAGAATTCGATGAGTTAAGGCATTAGTTCTCAGGAGAAGAGTCTGTTTACAAACCTGCAGTATTTATTACATACCTCATTTAGCTCATTCATCATTTTAATAGAAAAATGAATCTTTTTAGATGATTCTGAAATAATTTGAGGTGAACTACACAGCCTGAGGCAAAACAGGATTGCTTGGTGCAGGGAGGGCTTTTGGAGAAGTAAGAGCAGAGACTGTAATTCACAATTTATGGCAGTAAAAATATTAAAGGCTCATATTTGAACATGAGATTTAAGGTTTGGGAAGCACATTGTACAAAATTAAATCTACTGACAGTTGTTTTGTCTCTTGTTCCTCAGTTTTATAATTTAGCAAGTAGAAATTTTTCATGAAACCTCGTTGAAAGTGGAGATTTGGGGAGTTTCACTCATAAAACCTTATTTAGTCCTACACACATGGGATTTTTTGTGATTTTTTTATGGCTTGGAAGTGGCAGTTTTGTTGTAGCAAAAACTCTTTTTCCTATGGGCAAAGCTGGGTTTGGTTGTTCCTGTCATAGAAGGAAGAAGGTATTTTGGAATATTGAGGATGGGATCTGTTATTTTTTTGTGTGTTTTGTTTTGGGGGAAAGAAGTTTGGTTGTTTTTTAGAGAAGGAAGTGAGCTACAATGAGCAAGACATTTATATCTGGAATCCACACAATTCTACTGCACTGACTGCACTCCTGTTCCTTGGAATAAACAGAATATTGCTCCTTTGATTTATGTCTCTCCTGGCACACATTCCTTCTTCTTCTCCCTCTTTTTTGCCATTTCTACTGCAGCACTAAAAGGTTTGGGATAGAAATTCAGATTTTTGGGGTAGATCTTTTATGGGATCCTAAACAGGTGATGTGTGAGCAAGAAGCTCCTGCTAAGAAAATCAAGTTGATAATTTTCTCCCCATTAAGAAAAGGGGCTGCCTGTCACATATTTGCAAATCATGAGTGATTTTCTTATCTGGCCTTGAAGAGGTGAAGGCCCATTTGATTAAAATGAATTAATAAATTAATTAAGAAGTGAACAGTTTTCCTTCCACCTTGATGGAGGAAAACAGTAAAAATAATTTAAAATAGCCTGTGGGTGGTGCTGGAGTTGGAATCCCAGTATGATTTGTCACATAAACTGGTAAATAAATGTTTTATTTCCTCTCTGAAATTGCCATGAAGGGCCTGGGAACCACAAGTTGCCTTTTCCTGGGTCTCTCTTCTGTCCCTTTACAACATCCATGCTGACATTCAAAATATTTGTTTCAGTGGAACAATAGAAATAATTTTCTCTCTTCCTTCAGCATTTCACTTGGCAACATGTTATAGATGTAGTTTTTATAATTTTTCTGTGTAACAGTTAATGGCTTTTTTTTCCCTCCGTGTCAAAGTTTGACAGACAGGAAAACCACGGTAAAACGAGAATTTTGAAGGCAAGCAAAGTACAGAAAAGGAGCATTTATTCTCTTTAAGCTTTCTTTTTGAATGGTGAATGTGTTTTGATAGTCAAGCAGCATTTAAAGCATGTTATTTTTTAATTCTTATATAGCAAACCCCAAGATATTTGACTGAAGCAAAATTAATCACTGTGTTATTTCGGCATTCAGATGAAGATCTAGTGCTTTACAAAGCCTGCTGCTCCATCAATTTGTTCTTTGGGTTGAATTCAAATTGAGTTCATTTTTATAGATTCACTGCATAATACTCTGCTCTCTCCTCCCTCATTCATTAACCAATTTGTTCGTGCTACTCCCTTTTTATTGAACGGTAACAAAATTGCCCTGCTATCTCCCCAAATGAATATCATCATTCCTTGTCATGCATGGGCAAAAAGTGAGGCTAATAATCCCTTTTTCTACACACCTTCCCTCTTGCAGGGACAAGTCTCCCTTCTGCCCTGGAGGTAGCATGAGAAGAACACTTAAAATCCTGGTTTTTGGCTATAAGTATTCCAAGTCAGGCTCTGTCACCATCAGATTTTCTGAAAAATCCTCTTTGCCCAGGATTTCTCTCCTGGGAAGCTGAGAAGCCTCAGAGAAAAAGGAAAACAATATTATCTCACTTGCTTCTGCTGTGTTTTGCTGCTTTGGGTTGTGGTTGGAGATTGTTTATCCAACAGGTGATTGTTTTTATTATTGGCCAATTATGGCCAATCTGTGTCGGACTCTGAAGAGAGAGTCATGAGTTTTCATTAGAATTTTGTTAAGCCTTCTGTAAGTATCCTTTCTGTATTCTTTAGTAGAGTTTAGTATAGCATTCTTTGATATAATATAATAAAATAATAAATTAGCCTTCTGAGAATGTGGCGTCAGGTTCTTCTTTCCTCCTCTTAATGGGGGACCCCAGCAAATACCACAAGGCTCCTTTTGATTACTTGTGGGCCTTGGAGCATGTGCACCCTGCCAGTTGTGTGACACAACAAAAACCTCATCAAAGCCTTGTCAGGGCTTGTCCTTGTACATGAAAAGTGACAAATCCATGGGAGGGATTAAAATGTTTGTTTGACACCGCGTTCAAAGCGTGACATGGGTGAGGCTCCTCTTGTCACAGACATCTTTTATGAAAAATCCTTTCCTTAGGGTTTTTCCTCCTGAGAAGCTGAGAGGCCTCAGGAACAAAATGCAAACATTGATTATCTGCTGCTGTGGAATGCAACAGGTGCATCTGGGATTGGTCTCATGTGGTTGTTTGTAATTAATGGCCAATCACAGTCAGCTGGCTTGGACTCTCTGGTCAGTCACAAACCTTTGTTATCATTCTTTCTTTTTCTATTCTTAGCCAGCCTTCTGATGAAATCCTTTCTTCTATTCTTTTAGTATAGTTTTAATGTAATATATATAATAAAATAATAAATCAGCCTTCTGAAACATGGAGTCAGATCCTCGTCTCTTCCCTCATCCTGGGACCCCTCTGAACACTGTCGCATCCTCTGCTCAACAAAACCACAGAATCACAGAAGAATCACAGAATGATGAGGTTGCAAGAGACCTCTCAGATCATCAAGTCCAACCCATGCCCTAACACCTCACCTAAACTTTAGCACCCAGTGCCATGTCCAGTCTTGTTTTAAACTCATCCAGAGATGGTGATTCTGCCGCCTCCCTGGGAAGAGCATTCCAGCACTTCATTATTCTTTCAGTGAAAACCTTTTCCCTAATATCCAACCTGTCCCTTCCCTGCCATAGCTGGAGGCCGTGTCCTCTGGTTCTGTCAGGGACCGACCCCACCTGTCTGCAGCCTCCCTTCAGGAAGGTGCAGAGAGCACTGAGGGCACCTCTGAGCCTCCCTTCTCCAGGACAAACAGCCCCAGCTCCTTCAAACGTTCCTCACAGGGTTTGTGTTCCCAGCCCCTCTCCAGCCTCGTTGCCTCCTCTGGATGTGCTCAAACATCTCAACATCCTCCCCAACCTGAGGGGCCAGAACTGGGCACAGCACTCAAGGTGTGCCCTCACCAGTGCCGAGTGCAGGGGGAGAATGACCTCCCTGGGGCTGGGCCTCTCTTCCTCTCACTTTTATTCAATATTTCTCTGCTCTCACATTAAGCTGGTTTTTGGGGTAGGGTATTCACTTTAGAGTGCTCTGGTTGTTCCTCATTTTGGGTTCAATTACCAGATTTAGGGGTTTTGAGGGACAGAGGGATGGAAGCCATCAGGCAGTTTGTTTTAGGCTGTTTTCAGGAGTAGCTGAGGTCACTTGGTGTTGAGTTTTTACCTTTTTGCCATGGTTGGGATTAAATGCCTGAAGATGGTATTTCTTGTTGGACTCAGATGTTTATTAGTTCTTATCTATGTCACACTCTCACAATCCCTGAGTTCTACAGCACTTTATTAACAAACTAAAAGTGGAGCCCCATCTCTTTCTCTACAAGGCCTTTCAAGGATAAACTGTCCAATTAAGAACTGACACCTGAATTATTTTCACTTTTAACCCAATACCCAACCACCCCTGCCCACAATGGGGACTTTTTTATCCAATGACACAAACCCACCCCAACCCATGGAGAAGAAGGTGAAGAAGAAGGACCAGCACTGCCCCAAAACCTCCATCTTGCTTTATATCCATTACTGCATTCTAAACCCTTAAACTCTGGGTTTCCCACCCTGTGATCTCACACACTCCTGTTCAAACTGCACACCCACAGTCCCAGTTCCATCATTCCATTCTGGAAGCTTCTCCAGGCCTCAGCTCAGTGCAGGGTTCTCTTGGGGGTCAGTGCTGGCAGCACAGAAATCTCCAATTCTCAGTACCCAGGGTTCCAATAACTTGATTTTCTCAGCTTGGAAAAGAGCCTGAGGGAAGTCCTTTTTAGATGTAATTTCAAGTTTTTAAGGGTTTTTTAATATCTTTTTAATATCCTTTCATATCACTGGCTGTCTGGAATATATTGAGTTGCTGCAGTGTTGTAGCAATAGGTGCCAATGCAGCTAAAGCAGGTGTACGCAAATCAATTAAAAAGGATATTTCAGGGAGAGGATGAGGAAAAATGTGGAATGTCATGGTGAAGTCTGTAGGTTTTGGGGGGTTTTATACAAATTTTAGGAAATTTTTCAGTCCTAGAAAGTGTTTATACATAATCTGTTCTCTGGTGGCTGTACCACGATGTGCCTGGAAGAAAAACTACTCTGCCTCCTTGTTTTATAAAGAGAGGAAGAGTTTAATGTAAGACTTAATAAATTGGGGATGTTCAAACACCCTTTTAGTTCAGTAATAAGAATAAATATTTTGATAGCCCAGTCCTCTTAAGGATCTTAAGGTTCTTTGATTGGACTTGGCCCTGCAAAGTGCAGGGACTTTGGAGCGGGGAAATCAATCTCCTGCCAGGAATTCTGATGCTGAGGGTGTTTGTGTGTACAGTTGGGTGTTTGGGGAATCTGACACAATATTACAAATGGAAAACAAAAATAAACCTGGAATAATATAAATAATAGAAAGATTTTAAGACAAAGAGGCACCTTCTGATTCCGTGTGCAGGCTGAGCTAGAGCAGAGGCTGGGCAGAGTTCCAGAATAAAGCAGGGATTCATTCACAGGATCTCCTGCATGGCTGCACCTTGGGCAGCACCAGAGCCCAGCCAGGGCTGCGCCCAAGATGAACCAAAACGGCCCCAAAATGCACGAGCGCTGCCGGGGTCTCTCCCTGGGATCAGCTCTGCTCCATTTGCACCTTGCAGTTCATTGTCCCATTGCAGCTTTAGCCCAGGCAGTCCCACCCTGCTTGTTTTTCTCTCTGCAGCCCACGGGGTTTGTGCTCCTGGGCTGAGATTTGGGGCATTTGTTGTGGTATTTGCTGGGTGCCCAGGATGAAGGAGGAAATGATGAATGTGACTCCATGTTCTCAGAAGGCTAATTTATTATTTTATGATACTATATTATATTAAAGAATGCTATACTGAACTATACTAAAGAATACAGAAAGGATACAGACAGAAGGCTAAAAGATAACAATGAAAACTCCTGACTCCTTCCAGAGTCCCAACACAGCCTGACTGTGGTTGGTCATTAAGTCAAAACAATTCACGTGAAACCAATGAAACAATCACCTGTGGATAAACAATGTCCAGCCACATTCCAAAGCAGCAAAACACAGGAGAAGCAAATGAGATGATATTGTTTTGCTTTTTCTCTGAGGCTTCTCAGCTTCCCAGGAGAAGAAATCCTGGGCAAAGAGATTTTCCAGAAAATATGAATATAACAATTTATCCTTGGTGCCCAGCTGGAGCAGGAATTGTTTTGTCTCCCTGTGAGCTCTGTGCACAGAGCTCACCATCCCATAATGTGAAGCTCAGACCCACACACAAAAGCAGCACAGAATGTGAAAAATAGAAAAGCTGAAACCTGAGGCATCGCTTCCACTTCATCCAAGTCCTGATTTCAGCAAGTAGGCAACAAAACTTTAATTTTGAAAACAGAAATTGGTTTCAGCTGTCAGTGCTGTAAAAAGTTTCACACAGGAGTGATATGGGAGAAGTTTGTCAGCATAAATTTGGGGTGGCTGAACCAAAAGAAGATGATAATATTTCTTGTCTCATTACTTTCAGTAATTTAGTTGACTTTGGAAAACCCACCCCTCTGATAACATAATAAGATACTGCAGTGTCTTTTTTTGTTAGAGATATCTGAATTCAAATCATGCCTCTAAATAAATAAATAAACCTCATTACTTCTCATTTTCCTAATTATCATGCAGATAAACAGTGGGAATCGTGACATTAGGATAAGTAAGTGGCTTATGATTTTGCTTCAGAGGAAGAAAGTCTTGCTGTTCCCCCTTTCCCCCCCTTGGGCCACGCAGGAGTAATAAATGAGCAAACCCAGAGTAGTTTCTGATGGATGCTTAATGGGGCTGTGCTGGAGCCAAGGGCTGCTTTGTTCAGCAGCTGTCACAATTAACACACCTTGAATGCTTGCATTCCAAAATCAGGGCATTCCAAAGCCATAAAGGCACAAAGCCATGACTTTGGCAAAGGGCTTTGGGCTGCAGGCTGAGGGGGGCATGAGGAGTGTGAGTGTCAATTAAAGTCATTCAGGTCATTTTGGAGGCTACAGATTGACTTTTAAAGTTTATTTATGTCTTTAAGCCTGTGAGGAATCCAGTGAGGGACTTTTGCACCCTTTTTGATGGTTCCTGCCTTTAGAGCCAGAAAATCTTGGAAAATTTTGTTGAATTTCTTGAAAATTTTCTTGAATTTCTTGAAAATCTTTTAGGAGGGAACAGAATTATTGTGTGCAGAAATACCAAGTGATTTCCCGCGTGTAAAACAACTGAAATATTCAAATATCCCAAATATCCAAGTCATGCCAGCAGACTCACAGCAATGGCTTGGTGTACACAATATTTTGTGTGCATCTCAAAGCCATGACTGTGCAAAAGGGCTTTGGGCTGCGGGCTGAGGGAGGAGTTGGAGTTGTGGGGTGTGAGGAGTGTGAGTGTCAATTAAAACAGTTCATTTTGGAGGTTACGGGTTGACTTTTAAAGTTTATTTGTGTCTTTAAGCCTGTGAAGAACCCATTGAGGGCCTTTTGCACCCTTTTTGGTGGTTCCTGCCTTTTGGAGCCAGAAAATCTTGAAAATTTTGTCGAATTTCTTGAAAATTTTCTGTGAGGGAAGAAAATTATTGTGTGCGGCAAAAACGAGTCATTTCCAGTGTGTAAAACAACTGAAATATTCAAATATCCCAAATATCCAAGTCATGCCAGCAGACTTGCAGCAATGGCTTGGTGTACACAATATTTTGTGTGCATCTCAAAGCCATGACTGTGCAAAAGGGCTTTGGGCTGCAGGCTGAGGGAGGAGTTGGAGTTGTGGAGTGTGAGGAGTGTGAATTAAAACAGTTCATTTTGGAGGTTACAGGTTGACTTTTAAAGTTTATTTATGTCTTTAAGCCTGTGAGGAATCCAGTGAGGGACTTTTGCACCCTGTTTGGTGGTTCCTGCCTTTGGAGCCAGAAAATCTTGAAAATTTTGTCGAATTTCTTTAAAATTTTGTCGAATTTCTTGAAAATCTTTTAGGAGGGAACAGAATTGTTGTGTGCAGAAATACCAAGTGATTTCCAGTGTGTAAAACAACTGAAATATTCAAATATCCCAAATATCCAAGTCATGCCAGCAGACTCACAGCAATGGCTTGATGTACACAATATTTTGTGTGCATCTCAAAGCCATGACTGTGCAAAAGGGCTTTGGGCTGCAGGCTGAGGGAGGAGTTGGAGTTGTGGGGTGTGAGGAGTGTGAGTGTCAATTAAAACAGTTCATTTTGGAGGTTACAGGTTGACTTTTAAAGTTTATTTGTGTCTTTAAGCCTGTGAAGAACCCATTGAGGGCCTTTTGCACCCTTTTTGGTGGTTCCTGCCTTTTGGAGCCAGAAAATCTTGAAAATTTTGTCGAATTTCTTGAAAATTTTCTGTGAGGGAAGAAAATTATTGTGTGCGGCAAAAACGAGTCATTTCCAGTGTGTGAAACAACTGAAATATTCAAATATCCCAAATATCCAAGTCATGCCAGCAGACTCACAGCAGTGGCTTGGTGTACACAATATTTTGTGTGCATCTCAAAGCCATGACTGTGCAAAAGGGCTTTGGGCTGCAGGCTGAGGGAGGAGTTGGAGTTGTGGGGCGTGAGGAGTGTGAATTAAAACAGTTCATTTTGGAGGTTACAGGTTGACTTTTAAAGTTTATTTATGTCTTTAAGCCTGTGAAGAACCCATTGAGGGCCTTTTGCACCCTTTTTGGTGGTTCCTGCCTTTGGAGTCAGAAAATCTTGAAAATTTTGTTGAATTGCTTGAAAATTTTCTTGAATTTCTTGAAAATTTTCTTGAATTTCTTGAAAATCTTTTGGGAGGGAAGAGAATTACTGTGTACAGCAATAATGAGTCATTTCCAGTGTGTGAAACAACTGAAATATTCAAATATCCCAAATATTCAAGTCATGCCAGCAGACTCGCAGCAATGGCATCGTGTACACAATATTTTGGAGTGAGGAAATACTTCTGTGGAATAACTATCAGGTTTTCTTTTAATGCTCTGGAAAGAAGGATAATTAGTGGGGGTTGTTTCTGCCTTCATAAAGGGACATCTAAGAAGTGCTCAGATAAAGAGGTCAGCTGGATCTTTGTTTTACATCCCAGTAACTCATGTCATATTTTAATTTTCCTGCTCGCTTTTATCTGCCTGTTTGAAGCAGGAGAAAAACCCCCAAACGCTTGTAGTTCTTCCTTTTCAAAGTAATGATGTGGGAAGGAGATACTGAACTTGAGCAAATCATTCTTTGAACCAACTGCCTGCCAGTGAGGGACTGCACAGCACAAAAATAGCAACCTTGGACAGGTCTGGAAAGTGAATTTTGAAATTTTTTCTAGGAACCAACTTGACCTTGAGGAAAATAAGGGGATATTGACCCTCAGCGCATCTGCAGGTGGCACCAAGCTGACAGAGAGTAGGTTTGGATTGGAGATTAGGGACAAATTTTTCCTTCTGAGGGTGAATTGGATGTGGAATATCATGGAAAAAGCTGTTTGTAATTATCTGTTCAGTGCTGACAGTCTGGTGCCTGGAAATGGGTAAAGGTGATAAATAAATGAGAATTAAAGATTACAGGAATGCAAAGTTCAGAACTGAAGTTCACCACAGAAGAAATATCACATAAAATAGCTCCTGAAATCATGATTTTGCTGTGTTTTGTTGTTTTGGTGTTGCTTGCTTGACAGTAATTTTTTTCTATTTTAAAAAATAAATTTTCCTTCTCTTCATCTTTCCAAAGCCCAGAGAAGTTCATATCATATTTTAGATATTAGGGAGGTTGATAAAACTCTTATTCCATGTGAACTGTTGGACAAACCCAGGACATTCTTTAAACTTTCTAAGTTGTCCTGAAAACAAAAACAATTTTTACAGTTGGAATTGTGACTCAGTGCTGGTTTTGTGTAGGCTCATATCTCAGTTTTAATTCTTTTTAAATATGGCTATTTCTTTCATAAATTCTGCTCCTAAATTGTTGTGTTTTTTTTTTTTTGTCATGATTTCTGTCTGAATTTTTCCCAATACCCCACTTCTTTCTCAGATCTGTTTCTTTCCACCTCTGCCATCTCCTGGAGGTTCCTCCTGCCCTTGGTCACCCCAGTTCTTTATTTTTGTTTTCTTTTTCTCCAACTCTCTCCCTTTTTTCCCTCTATGGAAAAACCACAACATCCTTTTGTCCCTATCTTCAGGACAAATTCTGCCTATTTTCTCTGCCGCCTGGGAGTTTCTTCATTCTTTAATTTAATTTAATTTAATTTTGTCCTCTTGGCCTCTATTGTCTGATGCTGCAATGTTCCAGAGTTGGTGGAAGAAATAATTTCCAGCAGAATTCCCAATAATCCCTGCATTCCTGAGAGGACTTTTTGTGTTCTACAAAACTCTGGAGACCTCTGGGCTCCCTTTTTCTATTTAATTTTATTTTCCCCCAGGGCCTCATGGACATGGTTAAGTTAAATTTGATTTTATTGGAGGTAAAAGGAGGAAATGGCCTGAAACTGTCATGGTGGGCACCTCTGTGCTGGCTCTAACCAGATTCCTTGGAAAACTCCATAAATGCTGAAATTTCTCAGCAGAAGAAAATGAAATTCTGTTTATTATGAGTGAAGGGTTTGCTCTCTTTTTGACATGGATGAAATGAATTTGGCTTAGGCCCTCAGAAGAGGTGGAGATGAAGCGTGGAGCATCTTTAACTCTCCCTCGTGCTTCTGGAACTGTAGCTGGAGGGGCTGTGGAGTGGAAAATGAATGGAAAGTAATTTTATTTTATGGAGAGGGTGACACAAGTTTTTGCACTGGTGGAACAGTAAGGAAACAACTATTTCTATTCCCAGTAGTTTTCAGTGCAAGTCTGATCATAATTTGGAAGGAAAAGAGGGGGTTTTAAAATCAGTTTTACTGTTCACATTCGGTTTTAAGGGTGTGATGGTTAATTATGCAGAGGAATGAAACTAATTATGGGAATCTCCAGTTTATGCTGCCTTAAAAGTTTAGATTATTTGGATTTTTTCCTGTGCAGTGGCCTAGCTATAAAGCTTTAATCCAGAGTATCCCTGCACAGTCATTGGCAAAGAGAGGAACATTTCCCTGCCTGCATTTCAGGTGGTTACAGGTGTCATCTGCTGTGCCAGAATTTTTCACCCTCAGATCTCTTTAATATTAAAGAAAAATATTAAATAGTGCAGTCTGAGCTGCTTCAGTGTCAGCTTTCTGATAAAGTGGATTTTCCTGAACAAGTGGCCATGTCTCTGTAAATGCCTCTCTGGCTTGAGGGCTTCTGCTTGTCTTCCTGTTATAGATATAGTTAAGGTGATTAAACTCATATAATTAATTAAGGTGTTAAACTTCTATAATTAAGGTGCTTTTCACACAAAAGGTGTAAATGTTATCATGTCCCCCCACATCCATGGCACACAAAAGCTGCTGATGATAAATCAGAACCATCCATGTGACAGGACAAGGAGCAGTGGTTTGAAACTGAGAGGATTTAGGTTGGAATGAAGAAATTTGGTGTGATGAGGGTGGGAGGCCCTGGGATAGAATTCCCAGAGCAGCTGGGGCTGCCCCTGGATCCCTGGAATGTCCAAGGTCAGGTTGGACAGGGCTGGGAGCAGCCTGGGACAGTGGAAGCTGTCCCTGCCATGGCAAGGGATTGGAATTAAATGATGCCAAAGGTCCCTTCCAACCCAAACCATTCCAGGATTCCCTATCAGAACATTTTATTTTTTCCTTTTAATAATTTGTGAAGAATTGGAGAGAGTCAGAGGTTTTACACTGGGCTCCCTTTTTCCATCATTTGGTGTGATGAGGGTGGGAGATCCTGGGATAGAATTCCCAGAGCAGCTGGGGCTGCCCCTGGATCCCTGGAATGTCCAAGGCCAGGTTGGACAGGGCTGGGAGCAGCCTGGGACAGTGGGAGGTGTCCCTGCCCATGGCAAGGGGTTGGAATTAAATGATCCCAAAGGTCCCTTCCAACCCAAACCATCCCAAGATTCCCTATAAAAACATTTCTTTTTCCTTTTAATAATTTGTGAAGAATTTGGGGGAATCAGGGCTTTTACACTGGGCTCCCTTTTCCCCTTGGGACCTATTGTACACTTCATTGTTGTTATTTAAAGTTTTAACTCTTTGGCCTTAAAACCCCAAATTTGCACTCGTTCCTGCATTCCTTGGGATTGGGGCATGTCCTGCAGGATTAATTATGCATGTTAATAATATTAATTACGGCCACAGGGGGATGGAAGTGGATTAAACCCCTTCCCACAGAGGGGTTTTGGTGTTGTGTGCAGGTTCTCCAGCAAGGGCTTCCCTAAATTTCTGCAGGAGCTGCCTGTGCTTTCCTGGGATTTCCTGCTGTGTTCTTGGCAGGGTGCTGTGATAGCACTTTAAGGGAGTAATAAATAGCTTGTGTAAGTTGTTCCTTTAAGTTAGAGTTTCTATAGAACAATTTTACAAATTGTTGCGTGTCACAGCTGTAAATGGGTCGAGCACATCGCTGAGTGTGGAGCTGACAACAACAACAAAAAAAATCAGGGCTTGTACTGCTCGTGAGAAGAAAAAAAGCTATTTTATACTCCATTAAACTGTTACACATCATAAATAATTTATGCTCAGCCTGCTCTGTTCTGTAGCAAAGATGATAAACTCGACATTTTTGGAGCATTTTAATGGATATCATCATTTCCATGAATTTCTCTGTAACAGAAACCTCGTTCCTGCAGTATTCCCCTGGTCATTATGTGGATGGCAGTGGGTTACATGAGCAGAGCACATTCCGAAGGCGGTCCTTGAGTCTTGCTCTGAGTTCCACAAGTATTGGGAATGGATTTAAAATGTATTATAGGATGTGTTTGGGTTGGAAGAGACCCTAAAGATTATTTAATTCCAACTCTCCTGTTTTAGGCAGGGATGTCACCCACTCCAGCAGGGTATATATGTAGTGTCTACATAGAATTGTGCTCATTTTGATTAATATTCTAATTTTTATTGGTTATTTCTATCATTTCCAGAAGTGTCTGAACACCTAATGTAATATTATGAGGATGTCTGTGTTTCCAGACCATAATATTGATGATTTTTCTTCTTTATACTGAACTTTCAGATAATCCATACTTTTTCTCAAGCACACAGTAAGGTTTTTGGACCGTTTTGTGTTCTTAAATATGCCTTTTGCTTCGCCAGGGAACTATCTTAATTTTTTCTTAGTAAAATACTCTCCAAAAAAAAAGCACTGTAAAAATAAAACATGCCCGGAGATTAAAAAAAATACAACAAACCTGAAGTCTTTTGGACAGCATTTTTTTTAGAAGCTGACTGAAATGTTCAAAGTTGTAGATAAATGTCTGAATGGAGAATAGTTCTGTTTATTTATCCAGGGTTTTGGTGCTTCTGAGTGTGTTCTGCTGTGTTTTCCTGAGGTGTGGTGCCTGAGCTGAACATCTAAAGGGTTAAAATGGGGCTTCACTTAGAGCTGCCTGATTTCCTTTTGCTAATGAAAGTATCAAATGTGATGTGGTATTTTTGGGGTCCCCCATCGAGGGAAGGAATGATGAATCTGACTCCATGTTCTCAGAAGGCTGATTTATTATTTTATGATATTATATTATATAAAAGAATGCTATACTAAACTATACCAAAGAATACAGAAAGGATACAGACAGAAGGCTAAAAGATAATAATGAAAACTCCTGACTCCTTCCAGAGTCCCAACACAGCCTGACTGTGATTGGTCATTAATTAAAACAATTTCCATGAAACCAATGAAACAATCACCTGTGGATAAACAATCTCCAACCACATTCCAAAGCAGCAAAACACAGGAGAAGCAAATGAGATAATATTGTTTTCCTTTTTCCCTGAGGCTTCTCAGCTTCCCAGGAGATAGATCCTGGGCAAAGAGGATTTTTCAGGAAATATGACAGTGACAATGTGAAATTCCTAAAAGGGAACTGCTTAATCCAGTGAGTGATGCAGAGGAAGTGTCTAGAACTGGTATTTGACTTGGGGTAACAGTGCTGGATTTAAGGGTGAATTCACAGTGCCATTAATAGAAATTACAGTTCAGGTTCCAGTGTTAGTGGTGGCAATTCATCCTTAGGAATGAGATGGGAAACATTCCCCAAAGGATTCTTGTTTTTGACAAATCAGTTTTCATGTTTATACTCCTACACAAAATACAATCAGTTGGGTTGGAAAAGTCCTTAAGATCCTCTGGTCCAACCATCCAAGGCCAGCACTGACCATGTCCCCAAGTGCCACCTCCACACCTTAAATCCCTCGAGGGATGGGGACTCCACCCCTGCCCTAGACACCCTGCCCAATCCTCATTATTTCACTGATAAAACACTTGATAGTTGTGTTTAGCACCATTGTAGTGTTGAATTTTAAATGATGGCAGAGATTTTTTGGGTTTTGTGTGTGTTCTTCAAAGTATTTTTTTGTGTAGATTTATAGTAGAAATGTCACCTTAAACTTGTTTTGTATTAAAGGAATAATCAAGTAGCTTTGGTCTCTGTGCAAAAGTGGGTTTGTAATAACATCTTGAATTTCTCTTTGTTGTTACCTGCTCCTTTAAAACTGCTTAAACCTGGCTAGAATATTGCAGCAAATATTTTCCAGCTAATGAAATTCATGGTCCTGTGCCAGGAGATGACTTTGACTGGGGAACTGTCCTCGGACAAATTAGTGATGGTTCCCTTTGTGTAGAACATTGCAGAAACAGCAACAGCCATATTAAATCTTAATCAATAACAATGTTGCACTAATTACAGGAGCGAGTTTGTATATTGGATAAATTGCTGTTTGTAAATGTTGTATTATATTAACTAAACCAGCTAATTACCAGAGCAGAATAAACATAAGGTTTGCTAAAAGCTTCCATCCGTAGCTGGGAGCAGTGGCTGCTGTCTAATATTTCAGTCAATGTGGAAAATAAGGTAATGACATTATAAATACATTTATAACACAGGACGATTTCTTCTAAAATGCATGTAAGTATTATTGCTTTACTATGAAATATGATTTATTTAATGCATTTCAGCCCCCATAATATTAAGATATAATTGAGATGGGGGGAAAAAATTGCATGCAGTCAGAGTCTGCATGAAAGTGAATCACAGTCTAAATTGCTTGTAATTTTAAAGGCACTTAGGGGAATCGTGAAATTTAGCTAATGCAGCCTTTGGTGTAAAAAATGGGAAGAAAACAATTGGCCAGTCTTTCAAGTTTTATTTGACTTCACATGGTGGTGATTTTTTAAGTTTTTTTTTTGTATCCTGGTGACTGCCAGTCTGGGAATGAATAAACAGAGCTGCTAAAATTTATCTTGTGCTGAGAAATAGCTGCAGATGTGGGGAGGGATGGGCACTTGGGGTGAGCAGGCAGGAGCTGGCAGTGAATGATAGCACAGAGTGCTGATGATCTGAGATGGGAATTCTGATGGTTATTGCTTTCAAAAGGCTGAAGCTTTCTGGCCTTTATGAGCAGTTGTTGGTGATTTCACTAAATCACAGAGCTCCCACACGGGCACCACCAGCTGAGCTGTGCCAGAGCAATCCCAGTTTTCCTGCTAATGGACACCAGCCTGGGCTTAGCTGAACATGAGCTGTCAGCTGGAGAGAGCCTGGCACTGCTCCTTGTCCTCAAGCTGGCTCCAAAGATGGAATAAACAAGTCAGAGTAACCCCTGGGGCTGGGCCATGATATTGATCTCAGTAGGAGATAAAATGGGTGCTTGTAAAATCAAGCTCATTTTGGCTTTTATGATAAGGAACTCCTGTTGAAGAGATGACTTCCTGCTTTTAAGACGTTTGTCATTTTTTGTGTAAAATGTATTAATGATTCCATAAAATATAAATCATGGAATCACAGAGTGGCTTGGGAGGGATTTTTAAAGCTCCATTGCATTTCCCTGATCACAGAGAATGAGAATGTTCAGATAAAGAATCCTGGAATGGTTTGGGTGGGAAGGGACCTTAAAACCCACCCAGTGTCACCCCAGCCATGGCAGGGACACCTCCCCCTGTCCCAGGCTGCTCCAGCCCCAGTGTCCAACCTTGGCCATTGCAGGGATCAGGGGCAGCCCCAGCTGCTCTGGGAATCCCTTCCCAAAATCCCACCCCAGGCTCCCTCTCCAGGGAATTCCCTCCATTCCCAGCTCTCCCAGCCTGCCATTGGATCCATCCCCACCCCGACTCCTCTCTAGGAAGGGATTTTGGGATCTGGGGGCTTCACTGGCAATCTCAGCACTCCAGGAAGGGTCTCCCTTCCCTTCTCCATCCCCAACTTCCATAAAAATCCCTGGGGATGGATTCTGAGTGTCCCAAATCCCAGAATGGTTTGGGTGGGAAGGGCCCTTCAAGCCCATCCCATTCCAATGCCACCATCCCAGGCTGCTCCAGCCTGGCCTTGGGCACTGCAGGGATCAGGGGCAGCCCCAGCTGCTCTGGCAATGCCAGCCCAGGCAGGAATTCCTCACTGCCAAGATGCCACCCATGGCTGCCCTCTGGCAGTGGGAGCCATTCCCTGGGTGCTGTCCCTGCAGGCCTTGTCCCCAGTCCCTCTGCAGCTCTGCTGGAGCCCCTGCAGGCCCTGCAATGTGCTGGGAGCTCTCCCTGGAGCCTGCCCTGCTCCAGGGGAACATTCCCAGCTCTCCCAGCCTGGCTCCACAGGAAATCATCTCCCGTTGCCCATAATTTCAGGATTATTGGCTGGCAGAGCAGAACAGGGTAGGAGATGAAATGAGGAATCATGGATGGCTCGTCCCCATCATCTCCTGCCTGGACAGACCCTGGGCTTTGGCCAGCATCTTCTCCATCCAGGAATGTCAGTGGAGGAAATGGAGGCCTCCAGCAGCTCCTCCTGTTCCTCTTGCAGGAGCTGTGTCCCTCACCCTGCAGCCATTCATGCAAACTCTTCCCTGATTTGCTCTGGGCATTATCCCTGAGCTGGAAAATCTGGAATGAATGGTTTGAGCTAATCCCATTCCCTTGCTGCTGGGTGACACAGAACCGTGGCTGTGGGATCAGGAACCTTTGCAGAGGGAGCAGCTGCACCTGCAAGATGATGTTGAATCTCATTTGACCCAAATTAATTTAAATCTCCTGCAATGATTAGTTACTTTGTGAGTAGTACAGACTGGAAAATTCTCTAAGCCTTTCTAATATTAACTCCAGATTACTGGATGTAATCACTTTTTTAATAAAGGAGAACTTGGAGGCTGGCAAACCACATTTTATTTTGTGTGATTAATTAAAAAGCATAGTAAGGATGAATAATAAACATAAAGAATTGGTAGCTCCACTGAAGCACCACGGCTCCCTTGCCTCTGTGTACTTCTGCAGGCCGTTGCCAAGAGATTTGGTGAGGATTGATTAAAATAGTTTGAAATAAGGCACTGTCTATAGAAGTTCAAAGTAATTGGTATAAGTACTTTCATTAATAAAGAGAGCTTCCATAGAATGAATTCTATCTCCAGGGCTCTCAAAGGGCTTTTGCAAGTTAAATATATAATTAAGTACATTATCTCACACTATTCACTGAAATATTTTTTTTCCTGGAGTAGAACACAGTAGCAATTTATGGTGTGAAGATCTATGTGAAATTTTGCTGATAAATGAGAAAAACACAGTCCTTGTATTGTTGAAATGCAGTGTACCATGATGACTGAGTGTTAGAACAGAGAGAGGAAAACCAGTACAAGCTCAGCCTCAAATGAATCAGCAGCATGAGCTTAGGGAAGGCTTGGATTGCCTGCAGAGCAGAGGACGTGGAATTAACATTTGTCATGGTCTGCAGCTTTGTGAGGAGCTTTAATGGCTCCTAGGCAAGGACTGAGCTCTGACTAAAGTGGGAATTGTGAGCCTGTTGCTTTTCACCATGAGGCTGCTCAGGGGAGTTGTAAATGTTGCTCATGTTGTGGTTTTGGGTTAGGTCTGCTCTGGTGGAGCAGCCAGAGTTTGTTTGGGACCAGCTTTGTGATACTGATTGGTGAAGCCACAAAATTCCTGTTTTGGAGTAGTTAGTGGGCTGTTGAGTTGAGGGTCCCCAGGATGAGGTGAGAGATGAGAACGTGACTCCATGTTCTCAGAAGGCTGATTTATTATTTTATGATAATATATTAAAGAATGCTATACTAAAACTATACTAAAAGGAAAAAAAGGATACAGACAGAAGGTTTAACAAGAATGATCATGAAAAACTCATGACTGACTCCTCAGAGTCCAACACAGCTGATGGTGATTGGTCATTAAGTAAAAACAATTCACACGGAACCAATCAAACAATCACCTGTTGGTGAACATTCTCCAGCCACATTCCAAAGCAGCCAAACAGGGGGAAGCAAATCAGATAATTATTGTTTTTAATCTGAGGCTTCTCGTCTACCCAGGAGAAGAAATCCTGGCGAAGGGATTTTTCAGAAAATATGACAGTGACAGTAGACATGGCTGGAGCAGTGTCTGAGGCCTGGGGCTGCTCGTCCTCCTGCACTTGGGTCCCACCAACCCCATGGAGCTCCACAGGCTGGGCCAGAGGGGCTGGAAATGTCCCTGGGGGTGCTGGTGACAGTGGCTGGACATGCCCAGGTGTGCCCAGGTGGGCAGGAGGCCGCTGGCACCTGGATTTCAGCAGGAATGGAGTGGGCAGCAGGGTTAGGGAAGGGACTGTCCCCTGAGCTGGCACTGCTGAGGGACCCCCTGGAACCTTGGGGGCAGCTCTGGGATCCTCAGGGCAGGAAGGGCCTGGAGGGGCTGGAGAGGGTCCAGGAATGGAGCTGGGAAGGGTCTGGAGAGGCTGAGGGAGCTGGGAAGGGTCTGGAGAACCAGGAGGGGCTGAGGGAGCTGGGAAGGGTCTGGAGAACCAGGAGGGGCTGAGGGAGCTGGGAAGGGTCTGGAGAACCAGGAGGGGCTGAGGGAGCTGGGAAGGGCCTGGAGAACCAGGAGGGGCTGAGGGAGCTGGGAAGGGTCTGGAGAACCAGGAGGGGCTGAAGGAGCTGGGCAGGGGCTGAGCCTGGAGCAAAGGAGGCTCAGGGGCCCTTGTGGCTCTGCACAAGTCCCTGCCAGGAGGGCACAGCCAGGGAACAGGGACAGGAGCAGAGGGAACGGCCTCAATGGGGAATTTTGGGAAAATTCCTTCCCAAAAACACTTGTCCAGCCCTGGCACAGCTGTCCTGGCAGTGCTGGAATCCCCATTCCTGGAGGGATTTCAAATCTGTGGATGTGGCACTTGGGGACGTGGTCAGTGGTGGCCTTGGCAGGGCTGGGAATGGTTGCACTCATGATCCCAGAAGGTTTTTCCAACCTAAATGATTTTATGATTCTGTAATTGAATTTTTCCAAGGCTTTGATCTAAAATCCTTTTTAAAACACCACTTAGAGTAGTGCAGTGTGTATCAAGCGCTGGCCCCAGAAATATCTCCTTCCAAAATGATAATAAAGTAAAATAAACAGCCATTGACATATAATGATGAATAAATGGGATTTTTATCCATGTCTTCTATCACTTCCCTTGGGCAGTAAATGTTTTTAAACATGGCCTTTCATGTATTTTTCTCTTTGACAGCAGCTCCCACCTGAGTGCTGAGCTCTGCTGAGCTCTGAGGGGTGTTAAAGGAAATACAAAAAGCAAAAATTAATGCCCAAATTCTTGGTACCAGTCTCAGTTCCAGCACAAACCTCTTCCTCTTTCCCAACCCACATCCACAGCAGTGAAGTGAAACAAAATTTAATGTGAAACAAAATTTAATTTACTCCAGGAATGAAATGTGGTTTGGTTCAGATCTCAGACTTACTCCTAGATGTGAATAAGTGTGAATTCTTGAAATAATAGTGAAAATATTTAGCATGAAATAGAGATTTGACACGTGTGCTAATGCCCATGCATCCATTTCTGTGTGGGGATGCATTTACAGATAATTCATTTTTAAGTTGACATCTCTGCAAAATAGAAAAGATTCAAATACTGAACATAAATAAAATTATGGAATTTTTATCATTTTATATTGCTGGAAGCAATTTACTTGTATATCTCTGGCTTCAGAGGAAAGGAAAAAAGAGGATATTTTTCTAAAGCTGCTTAGTGAACAACACATTTCCATGTTTGGATTTATCCTTTTTTAAATGGAAACCCTGAATTTTCCATCTTTTTTTCATGGCATCATGCAATGGCTTTTCCCCCCTGACTTCCTTTCAAGTCCATTCACTTTGGGATCCCCCATGTGGCAAATCCCTGCAGTGCAGCAACATCCCAGCTTTAATTTCCACAATTCTTCATTCAGATCTTCAGTCAGAGAAGGCTTTGAGGGGCTACAAACTGACAAGCTTTGAGAAAAAATAGCTCAAAAAGCAAATAGAATTTTTTCCCCTTATTAGTTGTCTTTTGTTTCTTTTTCTGCTTATGGGGGAAATTATTTTCAAGCTGGAGGGTGTGAAAATAAGCAGAATACAACCAATATTGAGTTAAATATTTACAAATATTTTTACAGATTTTTTAATATATTTACAGATTTTTTACAGATTTTTATATTATTTATTTACCGATATTAAATATCAAAAAATATATTAAATAATATAAAAATCTGTATATATATGTGTATATATAAAATATATATAAATATATAGATAATATAATAATTTATATGTATGCATATATAACTAATATAAATATCTGTATTTATACATTTACAGATTTTTATATATTCTTAATATATTGATATATTTATATAATTTTTATATATTTAGAGATTTTTTACAGATTTTTTATATTATTTAATATATTTACAGATATTTTAGCAATTCTTTATTGTTGAAAACATTTTTTTCCTTTAGAAATCAAATTGAGTATGATAAAATGAGAATGAACATGATTTAGACCAATAATATTGTGTACTTGAAAAGAAAAGAGTCGTTTTAAAGATGTAATTTTTCCCAAAAACCATAATTTTGGCTGGTTTTAAGGACAACTAAAACCTGGGAATGACAATTTATCAATTCCAGCCCTGCACTAATAACTCCATGGAACCCCTTTGTCCCCAGCACAGGTATTTTATTTTTGAGTTATTTTTTAATAAAGTGCCCATGAAGAACTGTACACCTACAGGAATGAATTTTGTGTGTCTGGAAGATTTCTTTATCTTAACACTTCTTGCCAGTCTTTAAAAATGCACAGAATTACCTGAAATTAGATTTTTTTCCAGCCTCTTTAGCTCAGTGGTTGGGAAAGACCTTTTGTACACAGAATTTCTTCCTTCATTTTATTTTCCAGCATGACCTGTGGTGGCACTTTAATTTCAAAGCATGGCTCTGTCTAGTTCTTGTTTTTACCTCAGCAAAGTTAATATTAAGAGCTGCAGTTAATAATAAAAATTTCTTGGAGGAAAGCAGGAGCTGGTGAGTGCTGATGGGGTTGAGATAAGGAATAATTTCAGAGAATGAGCTTCATCAAGCTGAGCCTTGTTCATGATCATTGTTCCTGTCTTTAATTTCCTTTTACATGACCTTCCCTGATGGTTTGGGTGTCATCCCTGTGACAGTTGTGCACAGAAAAGAGGATAATTAAACACAATTGGAGTGAAAAGAGAGAAATTGTTGTGTTTTGGGTGTGCTGGGCTTGGCACCGCCATGAATGCAATATTTCGTGGGCACAAAGGTGGAGGTGAGAGTGTGGAGAGTTTAGTTCAGGCATGGCTTAAAGGAAAAGGCCATGAAGCCATGCAATTGAGAGAACAGTAACAGGTAGTTGTGAGCAGTTCCAAAGCAGTTCCCAGCCTGATTTCTATAAACAATTAGACTCTCTCAGGCATCACTTTATAAACAATAAGGTTCTCAGGCAGTCTTCCCATAACAAGCAAACACCCTCTCTGGAAAAGATGGCACCCTGGGAACAGATGTGGAAGTTTTGGGAACCGTTCATATCACAGTGGGAACACTGGTTTTATTTGGTGTAAACAATCAACGGTATTGTAAAACAAAAGGAGTGGTCAGAGTTTTCTCTGTTAGCCTATCATGAACCTGGATTTTGGAATATGCATGAAGGTCGTTAACACTATTATTTAAACTGGCTGATCGATCAATAAATCGAGTCCGATGCATCACAGGATGGTCGTTCTCCCCTCATTTCAACATGAGAGGAAGGAAATTTTTATCAAAACTTGTTTTCATTTCATACAATAATGGAATGGTTGGGTTTGAAGGACCTTAGAGATCATCCAGTGCCACACCTGGCTCAGCTCAAAGGGGTTGGTTTGCCTCAAAATTTGTTTTTAGCAGTCAGAATGCCAGGATGGGCGGGGTTGGAAGGGATCTTTGGGATCATCTCCTTCCACCCCTGTTATTGTCATATTTTTAAAAAAATCCCTTCACCAGGATTTCTTCTCCTGGAAAGCTGGAAAGCTTCAGCTTCTCCATGTTTGCTCCTTTGAAATATGATTTAAAGAAATGTTTACCTTGCATGTGAATTGTTTTTAATTAATGGCCAATCACAGCCAGCTGTGTCAGACTCTGGTCAGTCACAGGTTTTTATTATTCATTATTTTCCAGCCTTCTGATGTAACCTTTCTCTTTCTTTAGTATAATTTTAATATATTATTTTCTTATAATGTGATATATATTATATGGTATGATATGGTATGGTATGATATATAATATAATGTAATGTAATGTAATATAATGTAATGCAATATAATATAATATAATATAATATAATATAATATAATATAATATAATATAATATAATATAATATAATATAATATAATATAATATAATATAATATAATATAATATAATATAATATAATATAATATAATATAATATAATATAATATAATATAATATAATGTAATGTAATATAATGTAATATAATATAATATAATGTAATGTAATATAATGTAATATAATATAATGTAATGTAATATAACATAATATAATATGATATGATATAATATAATATAATATAATATAATATAATATAATATAATATAATATAATATAATATAATGTGATATAATATAATATAATATAATATGATATAACATAATATAATATAATATAATATAATATAATATAATATAATATAATATAATATAATATAATATAATATAATATAATATAATATAATATAATAATATATAATAATATATCAGCCTTCTGAGAACTTGGAGTCAATTCTCATCTGTCACCTCATCCTCAGACCCACAACAACACCATAACAATTTATAACCACACACCCCTTCCTCCATCCCAGCTTGCTCCAAACCCCATCCAGCCTGGCCTTGGGCACTTCCAGGGATGGGGATATTAAAACAGTGAAAAAAAGCTGAATTCTGAGAAAAAAAACCCAACCAATAAAACCTAAATACACCCCAAACCAAACCCAACCAAAACAAAAACGTCTCCCCAAATCTGTATTTTGAATTATGATTTTTTTTGTTGGCTTTTGGGGGAGATCTTCACATGATCATCACTAAGAAAGTGCTTGGAGCACAGAAAATGAATAAAAAATTAGTTTTGAAAAATGTCTCCCCAAATCTGTATTTTGAATTTATGATTTTTTGTTGGCTTTTGGGGGAGATCTTCACATGATCATCACTAAGAAATTGCTTGGAGCACAGAAAATTTATAATAAATAGTTTTGAAGAAACCAACTCAAAGTTACCCTGAGGCTGAATTAGCACAAGATTTTAATTTTAATGGATTTAATACTTTACCTGGGTTGTTTATAGGAGTGAGCATTGATTGCTTTGCATTCCCAACATCAGTGCTGATCAACGATTCTATAAAATTATCACTGCCAGTTTTTCTTGCTGGAAATAGAGACTGAAATACAGAGGAATGGATTTAATTAACCCTGCTGTACTAACAGGTGGGAAAATGAAACTCCTGCCCTCTGATTTTTAATTTTAGAACAGAAAAGTTCCTGCTTCTGTTTCTGGATTGATTTAATTCTTAGTCACAGTTGCTTTGGAGTTGGGGCAGAATGACATCAGGTACAGATTTTTCATTTTGCATTCCTCTTTCCACCATGGTTTTAATGGATGTAGTGATTAAAAATAATTTTAGGACAAAATTTGGGAGAAATAAGGATCTGACACGGTGGGAGAGCACTATAGAAAATTTGTATTTTTATTTATTTTCACTCTCTGCCTCTCCTGAACCCATTTAATCCTCAGAGCTCCCTGCCCTGCTTTCATTTATTAGGAATGTTTTAAATTGGAAATCTTTTTCTGGGACAATGCGGATCAGAGTGCCACAGGTTCCACAAATGTTCAGCAGCTCTCTGCAGCCCTGCACCTTCAAATAATGAGATTAAATTAATTTGTTCCTGCCTTAGATCTCTCTATGGGCTTGCAAGGCTGGATTTTGTTTCATGCTGAGTGTTTGGCTTTTTAAATTTTTATATTTTTATATATTTCTACATAAAAATAGACCCATAGTTCTAAAAAAAAAAACCCAAAAACAAACAAACAAAAACTTCTGTACTTTATTTAAGGCAGGAGGAATTTGTGCTAACAAGGATCACTCAATGCTATTAAATAAGGATTGTTTGTAACTTGATTATTTGACATAAATTTTGTTCCTCATGAAGCTTTTCAGGAATTTTGGAAAATCTTTGCCCTACTTTCATTTATTAGGAATGCTTTTAATTGGAAATCTTTTTCTGGGACAATGCAGATCAGAGTGCCACAGGTTCCACAAATGTTCAGCAGCTCTCTCCAGCCCTGCACCTTCAAATAATAAGATTAAATTAATTTGTTCCTGCCTTAGATCTCTCTGTGGGCTTGCAAGGCTGGATTTTGTTGCATGCTGAGTGTTTGGCTTTTTAATTTTTATATTTTTAATATTTCTACATAAAAATAGACTCCATAATTCTAAAAAAAAAATCCCAAACAAAAACCTCTGTGGTTTATTTAAGGCAGGAGGAATTTGTGCTAACAAGGATCACTCAAAGCTATTAAATAAGGGTTGTTTGTAACTTGATTATTTGACATAAATTTTGTTCCTCATGAAGCTTTTCAGGAATTTTGGAAAAGGAGATCCCTTGCATTTGGCTCTTTAGCCTGAAGTGATGTTTGAGACCTGTCCCAAATGTGGGCACTGGTGTCAAATGTGAATAATTTTTCCTCTATAAATCAAATGTAAATAATTTTTCCTCTAGAAATCAATGTTTTGGGGAGAAGGGAGTAGGGCAGAGTGGAGCCAGGTTTTATGATAATGACTTTTATTGATGGAATTCCAGAGTGCTTCCATTAGTGGGAATGGTTCCACAATAAATGGGAACCATCCTCTGCTCTGTGCTGAGATGCTACTGAGCTGATATTTTTCATAAGCAGATCATTAATTTTTTAAAAATTTAATATTCAGGCAAGTGGGTAAGGTTATAGATGTAATTTCTCCTTTAAATCTAAATTTCTTTGCCATGATGGGTTTGTGGCTGTCTAAACCTCAGTGATAAGATAATACAAATTATTAACCTCCTCCATTTGACTTATTCTCTTAGATGTTTTTATTCCTTTTTATCCAGAGGATTTTTTTTTAATTCCAAGGCAATCTTTGAATTGCTTACAAGAGTAATTATGAATTTCTGAGCATTCCACACCTGTTTTTTCTTTTTGTACCTCTGGAAATATTAGAAATCATTTTCCTGCAGACATCCTGAGGAAAAGAGCAGCAGGATTGTATCTCCCATTCCTCATGCTCTGAGTGCATCTTAATTTTTAAAAATCCATCAATAGCTTAAAAAAAGGAAAAAAAAATCCACCAGAAAAGAAGAAAATTCCCTTCTTCCATTTGCAATTCCCACTTTTTTTTTTTTTTGGTAAATCAGGTTCTCAAGCCAAATTTGGGATTTTGTCACATTTGACTTTGTCCACACTCAGCTGAAACTTCTCTTGCCTTGATTTGATCCTTTTTGGTTCTTTTCCTTTATGGCACATCACAAATCTTATTTTTAAAGCTTGTGTGGACCAAAAAAGGTTTTCTTATTTCTGGGACTCCATCCTTGAGGAAATCAGCTGGCGATGGGGAGGTGGAAGAGGAAATTTTGTGGCTCTGCACCCCTTGTCCAGTTGTTTTTATAATTTTGGAATTATATGAATTATAATAATACATATACTATACTATACTATACTATACTATACTATACTATACTATACTATACTATAATATAGTATAGTATAATATAATATAATATAATATAATATAATATAATATAATATAATATAATATAATATAATATATACAATATTCATAATATGTAATTTTCATTATAATGTAATATATCATAATATAAAAATCTGTTGTATTATGTGTAATGTATATATTATATTATATTATATTATATTATATTATATTATATTATATTATATTATATTATATTATATTATATTATATTATATTATACTATATTACAATATTATATAAAATTGGAATTATAAAAGGTTTTTCTGCTCCTTTCCCATTTCCTTCTTGGTATCCAAAGGTGAGAATTGAGCCAAGATCTCAGATCCCAGAATTCCTTCCAGAATTTCTGGTTTCCTTCCATGGCAGGGATTTCTCCTTATGGAAATGGGAGATTCTCACCTGAATTTTGGCCCCAATTCCTCCTCTGACTTCCTTAGGGAGGAATAAATGTTCAAATAAATAAATAATACCTAATAAATGAATCAAACATAATATAAATAAGATACCTGGTTTGAATGGGCAGATTCCACTCTGAGGATTGCCCATTGATTTTATCTCAGTTTTTTTGGGTTTTTAAAAGTTGTTTTTAAGCCTTCATTGATGCAGCAGCTCTGTTTACATGAGGCACAGATCCTTCACAGGGCCTTGCCAAATCCTTCATTGTTTTTCCCATTTTATTTTCATTTTTCCATAATTCTTTCATTTCTGTCTCTTCTTGATGTAGAAATCGTTAGCAATATCTGGTTTGAATGGGCAGATTCCACTCTGAGGATTGCCTGTTGTTTTTATCTCATTTTTGGGGTTTTTTAAAGTTGTTTTTAAGTCTTCATTGATGCAGCAGCTCTGTTGATGTGAAGCACAGTTTGCAGTTTGGACTTTGTGGTACAGGAGCAGGAGATGAGCTGAGGTTGGGGTTTTACCATCTCTGCTACTCAGCTTTTATGAAATTTTTAATTTTTTTTCCATGTAAATACATCTGCAAGTAGAGAAGGCAATAAAATCCTTGGCACAATTATTCTTCCCCCTAAATAATAGACAGAAAATCTAAATTATAATCAGGGAATAGGAGCATAAAAGTGATTCCTCTCATGGAGCTCAGAGGATGCTGAGTATACCTTGCACCCCTATTTTATGCAATTATTTTATATTATATATATATTATACAGTTATTTTATAGAATTTTATGCTTTCAAAGGCTGAATCTTTGTCTTCAGATTTGCTTTTCCATTGTGCAAAAAGTGAATTTAAAATATTGTTGTCATTTTGGAGCAGTTTGGGAATGTTTGTGTTAAAGCTTTGGAGTTTTTTTGAGGAGCTGAGCAATGAGGAAATCAAATATTCAGCGGTTTTGATACTCACTGTTACATTGAAAATACACAAAAATTTAAAAATAATTATAAATAAATAATTACATATATAATAAATAAGTAAAAAATATTAAAAATAAACAAAAATAAACAAAAAATAAACAAAACCTCCCCAAAAGTACCAATATCTGGTTTTGGTCCCACAGAATTCAGGGGAAGATTTGTAGTTAGGTAGTAAATTAAATATAAGCGTAAATATAAATAATTATATTTATAAATAAAATGTTAAATTATATAAATGTAAATATAAATAAATAAAACAAATATTAAATATATTTATAAATAATATATTTATATCTAGTCACACACACAGATGGTCAAAATTTTATACTCAGAGTGAGGAAAAAATCCACCTGTGTGCCTAAAGCACATCAAAAAAATTCACCTCTGTTCTTTTTCCAGCTTAATTTTGGTGGAATTAAGAATTCCAAATTCCTGCCTGCATTTTTTATGTCAATTGATCACCTCTCCATTATTGGCTCTCATTTAATTTGAGTATCCTGAGCATTAAATATTTCCATTGAAAATCTACTTGTTTGCTGCTAGAATATGGATTTAGGAATAAAAAAAAAATATTCCCTCTGTTGTCTGAAATATTTATCTGGTTTTTAGAGTAATGTAGAGTTTGGCAGAAGTAAAAGCACTGAAAGGTGAGACCTCTAAACTCCCTGACAGGAAAAAATCAAACATAATAAAAATAAAATGTCTGGTTTGAATAGGCAGATTCCACTCTGAGGATTGCTCATTGATTTTATCTCAGTTTTTGGGGTTTTTGGGTTTTTTTTTAAGTCATCATTAATGTAGCAGCTCTGTTTATGTGAAGCACAGACCATGTGCAGTTTGGACTTTTTGGAGCAGATTTAGAAAAATGAAAACTCATTTTACTTTTAAGATGTTGAACCCTCACAGCTTAAATTTCAGGCAAAACTGCTGAGTCTGGTTTTTTTCTTAATCAACTCCCGTTGAGTTTCAGGAGATTTGAGGCTTTTCCCCATCATTAAATAAGATTATTGATCACTCTGTGTTACGTATTAAGTTTTCACAGGAGCAAACCTTGAATTTTAGTTTTCAGCAGTTGAATTTCTTCATTTGGAGTGCTGTTCCACACACCAGAGAGTCCCAATTCCAGGTTTCCTCTGGAATTTCTGGGAAGGGTTTCCCCCATCATTAAATAAGATTATTGCTCATTCTGTATTACATATTAAGCTTTTACTAGAACAAACAAGAACCTCTTGAATTTAAGTTTACAGCAGCTGAATTTCTGCACCTGGGGTGATATTCCACATACCAGAGATTCCCAATTCCAGCTTTCCTCTGGAATTTCTAGGAAGGGTTTTTCCTCATCATTAAATAAGATTATTGCTCACTCTGTATTACATATTAAGCTTTCATTGGAGCAAACCTTGAATTTTAGTTTTCAGCAGCTGAATTTCTGCATCTGGAGTGATATTTCATATACAAAGATTAGATTCCAAATTCCAGCTTTCCTCTGGAATTTCTGGGAGCACTCAAAGGGTTTTTTCCCCCATCATTAAATAAGATTATTGATCACTCTGTATTACAGATTAAGATTTCACTGGAACAAACAAGAACCTCTTGAATTTAAGTTTTCAGCAGCTGAATTTCTGCACCTGGGGTGATATTCCACATACCAGAGACTCCCAATTCCAGCTTTCCTCTGGAATTTCTAGGAAGGGTTTTTCCTCATCATTAAATAAGATTAATGATCACTCTGTATTGCATATTAAGCTTTCACAGGAGCAAACCTTGAATTTTAGTTAACAGCAGCTGAATTTCTGCACCTGGGGTGATATTCCACATACCAGAGATTCCCAGTTCCTGGTTTCCTCTGGAATTTCTGGGAGCACTGGAAGGAATGACAATTCTGTTTCTACCAGAGTTTCCTGATCAGGATCTCAGCACCCAAACACAATTTAACTTGGGCGTGGAAAATACAGCCCTGTGCACCCAGAAATGGGATGGAATGGAGGAAATGCCTGCTACAGCTCTCTGGAATAAAGAGGGGAGTGCAAAATTGTCACTGCCAGGAGCTGGCTGGGTTTGGAAAGGTAAAATACAGATTTTTTTCTGCATTTCAAATCAGGGATGGAGCCCCTGTGCCAGGAGAAAACTGGGAATGTTCCCCTGGAGCAGGGAAGGCTCCAGGGAGAGCTCCCAGCACATTGCAGGGCCTGCAGGGGCTCCAGCAGAGCTGCAGAGGGACTGGGGACAAGGCCTGCAGGGACAGCACCCAGGGAATGGCTCCCACTGCCAGAGGGCAGCCATGGGTGGCATCTTGGCAATGAGGAATTCCTGCCTGGGCTGGCATTGCCAGAGCAGCTGGGGCTGCCCCTGATCCCTGCAGTGCCCAAGGCCAGGCTGGAGCAGCCTGGGATGGTGGCATTGGAATGGGATGGGCTTGAAGGGCCCTTCCCACCCAAACCATTCTGGGATTTGGGACACTCAGAATCCATCCCCAGGGATTTTTATAGAAGTTGGGGATGGCTAAGGGAAGGGAGACCCTTCCTGGAGTGCTGAGATTGCCAGTGAAGCCCCCAGATCCCAAAATCCCTTCCTAGAGAGGAGTCGGGGTGGGGATGGATCCAATGGCAGGCTGGGAGAGCTGGGAATGGAGGGAATTCCCTGGAGAGGGAGCCTGGGGTGGGATTTTGGGAAGGGATTCCCAGAGCAGCTGGGGCTGCCCCTGATCCCTGCAATGGCCAAGGCCAGAGTTTGGAGCCCCCTGGGACAGTGGGATGTGTCCCTGCCATGGCTGGGGTGGAATGAGATGATTCTCCAGATCCCTTCTAACCCAAACCTTTCTATGATTCCATAATTCCAAATGCACCAGAAGATCCCTGTACATATTTTCCTGGATATCAATAATTTTTATATCATTTTGGATGGTCAGAGATTGCTACAGAAAAAAAAAATAAGAGAAATTACTAATAAAAATAAAAGAAAATTATTTTGAGAAAAGTTGAATTTCTCTAGGAAAACCATTTTGTTTAGCCTCTCCATCCATGGGTAACTGTGTTAAATAAAGCAGAGTGTCAGGTGAACTTGAATATCTGAGTTACCACGCTGATAGATGGGATAACTTACTGATAGTAGCAAGGCAATTAAATGTAATTATAGCTATATATAAAACATGTAATATAATTTCTTGTTTCCTGTACTGCAAAGATGTATTTTTTCCCCTTTTGAAATTTCTTTTTGAAATCTCTTAACCTCTGTTGTATTTGTTACTCCTCTAGCCCTAAAATTATTAAAAAGGAAAATTTCTTTAGAGTGGGGTAGAAGGGAATTTGAAGATCACACAGAGAATTCAGAAAATGACCAGATTGGGAGAAATCTTCAAAGTTATGGAATCCGGCCCAGCCCCAACCCCTCAGGCAGCCCCTGGCACCCAGTCTGAGGTACACCCACAGGGTGCTGTGTGCTAAATCTGAATCTGCCCCATCAAACAGGAAATAAACTTGGGAGGAGACTCCAGATTTGTTTAGAAGCACATTTTTTTTCCACATTTGCTGTGGACATCTATGTGAACAAAATCCTCCATCCTCTGGAAGCTCTGTGGTTTGGCAGCACCAGCTGAGCTCTCTGGGCCTGTGACTGCCTGTGGGACCTGCCATGGTGCCAGGACAAGCATTGCACAGAATCACAGAATGACCAGGTTGTTTTTCTCATTGAATTGTTGAATGGTTTGGGTTGGAAGGGGCCATCAGGATCATCCAGTTCCATCCCCTCCCACGGGCAGGGACATTTGTCATTAGACCAGGTTGCTCCAAACCTGGTCTTGGAGAGAGGGAATAAAACCTGGGGATGTTCATGCAGCCTCTGGGAGTGGTGTTGGAGAAGGTTGGTTTGGGGAGGGTGTAAAATCACAAAAACCCAAACTTTGCCTTTCTCCTTCACACACAGAATTCACAGAATCCCCGGGTTGGGAGAGCCCTCCAAGGCCCCGGAGCCCAGCCCAGCCCCTGGCACCCAGTGCCACCTCCAGGCTGGTTAAACACACCCAGGGATGGTGACTGCACCCCCTCCCCCGGCAGCCATTGCAGAACTTTCTCCCCCTTGCTGGAAAAGCTTTTTGCTGCTCTCCAAGCTGGATTTCCCTTGGCCCAGCTCAGGCTGTGTGCTCTGGGTGTGCCAGTGCTGCTGGGGACAGAGCCCAGGGGCAGCTGGGCACAGGCACCTTGACACTGACATCTTTTAGGAAAAAACCTTTTGCCAGGATGTTTTCTCCTGAGAAGCTGGGAAAGTTCAGCTTCTCCATGCTTTGCTGCTTTGGAATGTGATTTGGAGAATTGTTTTTCCAGGATGTGAATTGTTTTTAATTAATGACCAATCACAGTCCAGCTGTGTCAGACTCTGGTCAGTCACAAGATTTTATTATTCATTCCTTTCTAGGTTTCTGATGTCTCTTTTTTCTTTCTTTAGTATAGTGTTAATATATAATTTTCTTTTAATATAATATATATCATAAAATAATAAATCAGCCTTCTGAAACATAGAATCAAGATTCTCATCTCTTCCCTTGTCAGGGTTGCCTGCAAATTCCACAGCACCTTTCAGGAGCTGTGACAGTGCTGGGGGCACCCTGAGTCTCCTTTCCTGCAGGCTGAGCACCCCCAGCTCCCTCAGGGCTCCCTCAGGGTTTGTGTCCCAGCCCCTCTCCAGCTTCACCATCCACAGTTTCCACCTTTATTCATGGAACTACAGGATAGTTTGGGTTGGAAGGGACCTTAAATGCCATCCTGTCCAACCCCATCCATGGCAGGGACACCTCCCACCATCCCAGGCTGCTCCAGCCCCAGTGTCCAGCCTGGCCTTGGCCATTGCAGGGATCAGGGGCAGCCCCAGCTGCTCTGGGAATCCCTTCCCATCCCCTCCTCACCCTCCCAGCCAAGAATTCCTTCAATCCCCAGCCAGGTGTTTTTCCTGTTTCATTGCAGAGCCACATCTTGTGGAATAACCTGAGTCTCAGCAGGGTGTCGTGTACTCTGTTCTAAAGGCTGGATAAACATTTTATGAGCTCTTTTTCTCTGTTTATCATCAGTCATGTTTTGTTCTGCACATTTTCTCTCTTCCTCTTAAAGGACAGAGCAAAGTTGTAACTCTTCTATCATTTCCAAATTAATCTAATTTGAGCAATTCTTTGCCATTCTCAATTTCATGCAAATACCAGTGCCATTACTTGTGCAAATAGTTGGTGTGTCTCTCCACGTTTAGAAAATTAAGCATTAATTCTCACTGTGGGCTAGGACAGCCTGTGTTGCATGACAAATAGATTGGAGGCATGCAGGAAAAAAAAATTACACTTCACAAATCCAGCAGAGAGCTTTGCTTTTGAGCACTCACAGCGCTGGGCAGAAAAAAAAAGAAAGATTGTATAAAAATTGACATGTTTTAGCAACTCCCAAAAGAGGGTGGTGGGGATTTTTTCCCCCATTATTATAGAAGTACTTGGCAGTTTCTATTTTCCTGAAGCATTCCTATTGACTGGGATGAAACCTCTTTTTTAGAAAGCACTTTTAAGTGTTGCTTTCCCTTCCAGATGCTCTCACCCACAACAGAAAAAATGTTAGTGTTAAAAAAATGGAAAATGCAGGGATTGTGGAGCCTCCAAACTCTGAACAGACTGAACTCAGACTCCTGGCAGGTGTCCCTGGGAGCCTGGGAAAGGAGAAGGAGAAGGAGAAGGAGAAGGAGAAGGAGAAGGAGAAGGAGAAGGAGAAGGAGAAGGAGAAGGAGAAGGAGAAGGAGAAGGAGAAGGAGAAGGAGAAGGAGAAGGAGAAAGAAAAGGAAGGGAAGGGAAGGGAAGGGAAGGGAAGGGAAGGGAAGGGAAGGGAAGGGAAGGGAAGGGAAGGGAAGGGAAGGGAAGGGAAGGGAAGGGAAGGGAAGGGAAGGGAAGGGAAGGAAAGGAAAGGAAAGGAAAGGAAAGGAAAGGAAAGGAAAGGAAAGGAAAGGAAAGGAAAGGAAAGGGAAGGGAAGGAAAGGAAAGGAAAGGGGAAAGGAAAGGGGAAAGGAATGGAGGTGAAATGGAAAAGAACAAAGGAAAAAGAAAAAAAACGTTCCTGAGGCTGCACAAGGAGTTGACCCAAGGACACAGCTCATCTTCCTGTATGGGATGGTGCTTCCTCAGTTTTGGGGTCATTTTCAGGAGATGCAGGAAAGGCACCATGGATAACCTGGGTGGGGACGCCTCCCACCATCCCAGGCTGCTCCAGCCTGGCCTTGGGCACTGCAGGGATCAGGGGCAGCCCCAGCTGCTCTGGCAATGCCAGCCCAGGCAGGAATTCCTCATTGCCAAGATGCCACCCATGGCTGCCCTCTGGCAGTGGGAGCCATTCCCTGTGTGCTGTCCCTGCAGGCCTTGTCCCCAGTCCCTCTGCAGCTCTCCTGGAGCCCCTGCAGGCCCTGAGGTTTCCCTGGATCCTTCTCCTGTCCCAGAGTGGAAGTGGGAAGGAGAAGCCTGAGGAGCAGCAGTGCTGCTTTCCTTTGGTGAACCTGGGCCATGGGATCACTGTCCCTGTCTCCCATGTGCTCCTCAGCACCTTTGTGCTTTTTCAGGTTAGAAATTGCTCTTTAGAAATTGCTCTTTTTGCCGCCTGCATTTCTCTGTGTTCAGGATGATGAGGCTGATTTTGGGAAATTCACTGGGCAGAGACTTGCTCAAGCCATTGGATTCAGTCAGGGTTTGTGGCTCAGCAGTTTTAAATTCCTCATTAACTCTTATTTTCCCTGCTGATGAGATTCTGTAGTTTTATACCTTGAGTTCCATTTCCCAGCAGTTCCTCACCCCCTTTAGCTGCTGCCCCAAACAAGGAGAGGCAGCTCTGCACAAAGCTATGGATCTGTCATCCCTATAAAAATTCTCATCTTGAGTGTGGTACCAAAACCTGGCAAGGTCGATTTTAAACTTATTTTGTTTTCCTGGCTGTGTAAATACATCATCACAGCAGCTGAAAGGGGCTGAAATTTAGGACTCCAATCAGGTTTTTTGTCAGACACCACCAGAAATAAAATAGTTCTTTGGAGTTTCCTTCTGCTTCTCAAATAATTGACACGTGACAGATTTCAGTGTTAATTGTTTGAAATAATATTATATTGTTAAAGGAGGGTTGATGCTCCAAGGAATGCAGAGTCTGAGGTATTTTAGAGGTAAAAGTGGGTGTTTTCAGAGGTAATACAAACATCTCAACTTCTCAGGTTTTGCTGAGCGATCGGCTTCGCTGATAACTTGTGGCAATGAGTTCTGCAGGTTAATTATGCATTTAATTGGTTTCAAATTTGTTGCTTTTCAATTTCACTGTTCACTGAATATTTCCTCGGTCTTGTATTATGAGAGGGAGTAAATAGGAGAGCCTGGCTCACCTTCTCTGAACATTTAATTATTTTGTGTACCTCTCTCCTGTACACAGAGCTCTTCTCAGGGGCTTGCTCTTTATTTATCTCCAGTGTTTTCATTTCCAAAACTTTTCTCTGCAGTGACCAGAATATAAATATACAGAGAGTGACCAGAGCTCTAGGAGGATCTGAATTTTATTTCTACCAAATATTGTGATCTCATTGTGGTGCTGTCTTCCCCTTTTCTTCCTAAATCTCCTCCTGTTTTTATTTTGCTGTTTTAACACACAGGACAAGTTTTCCTTGGCTTTTCCTACAGGAAAATCAAGTTTTTCTCTGAGGATTTCTAGTCAGGATAAAAAAGCTTCACTTGGCTGGTGCTGACTTTTTTTTCCAAGTTATTTTCCACTCATCCTCATTGGATTCATCCCTGGAAATGTCCAAGCCAGGTTGGGCAGGGCTTGGAGCAGCCTGGGACAGTGGGAGGTGTCCCTGCCATGGCAGGGGTGGCACTTCGAGGTTTCTTCCAACCCAAACCCTTCTGGGATTTTAAAAGGGGATTTTAAAATCCCCTTCTGGGATTTTACCTGCCATGATATTCTCTGGTTTGTTTTTTTTTGGCCATTTCAATGCAGCAATTTCCATGAAAACCTTGAGGATTTCATTGAAGTTCATTAATACTTGGTTTACGTTTTTTTGTGCATAAGAATTATGCACAGAATTAATGGAAATATTTTTCTGTGCTATTGAATTATTTTTGAATATCCTCTTGGACAGCTGCTTTATTCTTTCCAAGTGTGACAAAAATCTACACTAAACTGTACAAACATTTCAGTAGAACCACATAGAACCATGTTTTTGGAACAATCCCTGCAATGTTAAACCCTTTAAATGTTGTGTCAGCAAATGTTCATGACAGGGATGTCAGAGCACGGAATAGAAATGTCAGCATCAGTCCCTCTCTTCCATGTATTTCCTGCTTCCAATTACTTCATTATATTCACAATTTTGAGGGTTTGTTCAGTTGCCCATTCCCAAATTGCTGGCACACTCAGACATTCACCATCTGAACAGGGCAAGGGCTTATTAAAAACAAAAATTGTCATTTATTGAAACCAAAAATTATTGTCATGTATTAAAACCAAAAATTATTGTAATTTATGTTTCTACTATGGTCTTTGTTTCCCTTCCTGTCTTCCATTAAATCAGCTTTTCCCATCCACTTTGAATCTTTTCAGTGCTTAGAATATTATTTCTTTCTGTTCGAATAACACAAACAGCAGCAGAGCTTGAAGCTGAATTCTGTTAAACACTGCACAGATGTGTGGTGAGTTCCAGGCTGTGCCCTGGAGACTCTGCAGTCAAATGGGAGGAGAAATCAAAGTGCAGCGAGTGGAAGTTGGACACAGGAATTCAATGGCACGTGTTATAGGATTATATAAAAGGGAAATGCTCACCAATAATCGATGCATAAATCAATGCCAGCCCCTTTCTCAGCTGCTCTGCTCAAGGTAATCATTCTCTGGTGCTTTTCTTGCAGAATAAGTTGTTCAGTCTTGAAAGAAAATGCTGAAAGACCAGCGTTGTAATTTAGTAATTAAAATACAAAGAGCATTAAATCCTGCTGTGTTCTCCCACTTTCCCAGGGGTTTGCTGGGTCTTTGTTTGTAGGTAGTAATTTAGAGAGTTATGGTAACTACATGGTATTAACTTAGGATTTTCACACTTAGTTAAATATTTTATGGGTTTAAAGTGAAGAACTGCAAACTGTCCTGTTAATTGTTTGAATTGAGTTTTTAGAGTGCTGGAAAAAATGAAACAGAGCTAAAAAGGGACTTATTAATTGGGATAAATGTGTAATTTGATATATGTACACACCACTAGTGTAAATATTTCTTTTACCACATTAAGTTTTTGTGTGTCTCAATGCCAAAAGGTCTGTGGGGAAAGTTGGACATTCCAAAAGTCCACTAAAATTATCTTCCCTTGGTAATGCTGAGGTAAATCCCTGAATTTCAATGTCAAGTTAAATATTCTGTTTAAAGATGAATTTTTTTCTGAGTTACATCTGCAGTCTGAAATTATCTGCTGGTTACAGTTCTTTTATTCTCCAGCTGAATAGGAAAATAAAATGGCTGCATAATTTGAGACTGAATGAATGAGTTTTGATGGTTTGTTTATTACTAAATAGAAGAATTCAATTTACCAAGATCAAAATTCCAAAAAGCACAGCTAAAATACCTTTAAGACAACAGATATCTGTATTTTTATTGCCTTTTTGAACATCTAAAGATGAAGGTTCTGCTTGTGTTGGATCTTTCAAACTGAGAAACACCTGATGTAATTACAAGTGGCTCAGTTCTTTGTCTTGAGCAGAAATCAATCCCTTGAATAGCAGAGCAGCAATAAATTGCTTTTATTTGCTATTCCAAAGTGGATTTCCCTCCTTGGGCATTGTCACTTTTTGTCTTCAGTGGGAATTGGTTCTCAGGATCACAGATTGAGCAGTGAGGGAGGGAATGATCTCAATTCATGCAGAGTTTGGGTCACTTGATAGAAGGAGTGGGATATTCACAGATGGAAAATAACTCTGGAGAATGGCCCCTGATGCTGAGAGGCCTCAAATAAACACAGAATACAGGAGGAATTCAATGGGATTCCAAATGAGATTGGCTTTGAAGTGCCTTCAATGAGGTGGTGAATTTTTATTGCTTTTATTAATGCTGCATCCCTGAGAATTATTTCAGTCTTTCTGTGCATTCCATGGAGTCTTCAGTTTGCAAAGCACGAGAATTGGGGCTTTTAAAATGATAATAATACAGCATTGTTGATAAGTAGTGCTGGAGTTTGGACACAATAATGAAGAGTTCTAGGTGGAAAGCTTAAATTTCAACATTTTCTCTGAATATTTGGGTATGAGGCAACTGAGGTGCAAATTTCTTCTCTCTGGCTTGGTTTTGGATTTCAGTGGTGGATTTTTGGAAGGGTGGTGCTTCCTTATGTTTTGCTTTGTTTTACATCATGTTTTGTTTGAAAATGCATCAAATATTGGCTCACTGTGCTTAGCAATAACTTTTCTTTCCCCTTCTGTTGTTTAATCCAGGAATTGAAAAGTATTTCTGTAAAATCATCATTGATATCAATTCTGAACTTGGTAAAAAATGGCAGAAATATTTATGATTTGCTACAATAGCAGTGTAAGAACAAAGATGGAAGTAGAACACAGTCCTAAATCAGTTTGCTGTCAGTTTTTTTCCCTGAATTTTGCAGGATAACGGTCCTCTTGCTCTGTTTTATCCACTTTGGCTCATGTGGAGCTGTCTGCTTCTTTCAGCTTAGTGAAAAACTCCATATTTGACATATGACTGAAACATCAGAAGCTGTCAGCCACGGTTAGAGACAATATTTGAATTGCTACAAATACCTGGCAGCAGCACAGATAGTCTTTAAAATGTTTGATCTCCTTGGACTGTGTTGGCTGACTGAAAAACATGGATAGAGTTTCAGGAATAAGTCATGCCTCTCTTTCATTCCCAGTGACACACAGAGATGTAATTCAGATTTTTTTTCAGTGTCTCTTTTTCCTTTGAACCACAGTTGGATGGAAACACGAGGCTTTTCTGCCTGTTGCTAATCACTAGAATAGTCATGAGTGTATTTTAATTTTTATTTGCAAGGGAATCAAGTCTTCAGAGTCTGTTGTTTTGAAGCTGAGCTAACCAGATGGTTCACTGGGAGCTTGGTGAGAAGTGGCAGCTTTTCTTTAGTGCTGATATTGTACAAGGATGGGTTGGACTGGGCTGGGAGAAACCTGGGCTGGTGGAAGGGCTTGGAATGAGATGATCTTGGAAGTCTCTTCCACCCCAAACCAGGCTGGGATTCTGTAATTGTTCATTTCTGGTCATTTGGTAGAAATGTGAGATTTTTCTGGCTTGTTTTGGGGTAGGATCATAAAATAAATCAGGCTGGAAGAACCCGGGGTCCTCTCAAGTGAGTGAGTGGTGACTCAGAACTTCCCTCCTGCTGCTTCTCCTCCATGAGCCATGTCCCTTGCAGATGGAGGAGGCTCAGCAGAGCTTCTCTGTCTCCAGGCTGGGAAGTTCTGAAACCCCAGCTGGATGCAGCCCTGGCATGCCAGCTGTGGCCTCTTCACAGAATCACAGAATCACAGAATTTCTAGGTTGGAAGAGACTTTAAGATCATTGAGTCCAACCCATGTTCTAACACCTCAACTAGATCATGGCACCAAGTGCCACATCCAGTCATTTTTTAAACACATCGAGGGATGGTGACTCCACCACCTCCCTGGGTAGATGATTCCAGTATCTGACCACTCTTTCTGTGAAAAACTTCCTCCTTAATTCTAGCCTGTATCTCCCTTGAGACAGCTTGGGACTGTGTCCTCTTGTTCTGCCTGTTGTCGCCTGGAGAAAGAGACCGACCCCCAGCTCACCACAGCCACCCTTCAGGAAGTTGTAGAGAGTGATGAGGTCACCCCTGAGTCTCCTTTTCTCCAGGCTGAACAACCCCAGCTCCCTCAGTCGTTCTTTCTTGGCGCTGTTAGAGCAGAAACCTCTGGGCTCTCTCTGGCTGTGTCTGCTCTCCCTAAATCATCCACCTCCTCCTCCTCCAGTGTCCCACATCCTGGAGGGGCTGCCCAGGGAGGTTTGGAGTCCCCATCCCTGGAGGTGTCCAAGGAATGCATGGAGGTGGCACTCAGGGCTTTGGGCTGGGGACAAGGTGGGGATCAGTCACAGCTTGGGTTGGATGACCTTGGAGGGCTTTTCCAGCCTGAGGGATTCTGAGGTTTTTCTTGCTCAGCTTTTTATTCTGGCATAGGAGAAGCTCTTGTTGGGGTGATGGCTCAAGGTTTAGCTTTTCTATTTTTCCCATTCTGTGCTGCTTTAGTGTGTGGGTCTGGGCTTCACATTGTGGGATGGTGAGCTCTGTGCACAGAGCAGGGAGACAAACCAATTCCTGCTCCAGCTGGGCACCAAGGACAAATGCCCCAAATCTCAGCCCAGGAGCACAAACCCCGTGGGCTGGAGAGAGAAAAACAAGCAGGGTGGGACTGCCTGGGCTAAAGCTGCAATGGGACAATGAACTGCAAGGTGCAAATGGAGCAGAGCTGATCCCAGGGACAGACCCCGGCAGCGCTCGTGCATTTTGGGGCCGTTTTGGTTCATCTTGGGTGCAGCCCTGGCTGGGCTCTGCTGCTGCCCAAGGTGCAGCCATGCAGGAGATGCTGTGAATGAATCCCTAATTAATTCTGTAACTCTCTTTAGCTCAGCCTTCTCAAAGCATTGGGGCAACAACCTCAGTGAATTTCTGCCTTGGTGGAGAGTGACGTTCCTGTGGGTTTTCCTGTGCGTATTCCCATGACTCACATGAGGATTGGAATCTGTAACTCTTTCCATGGCATTTGTACATTTGTGTTTTTCTCCTTTGGTCTATAATGAGATTCAGTAAATGAAGCTTCTTGTCACATCTTCTGTTCTACACTACTAGATCCTTACTTGTTCACAAATTCAATTTCTTAATTTTCTCCATTAGCCTCCTCCTCTCAATGTGATCTTTTTTATCTGCTCGACTCACTCTTTTAGGACTTCATTATTTTTAGAAAATGTACTGTAGCACATTTAGTGGTAATTACAAAAGCTTGTTTTAATTACACTTGTCAAAGACTCCGTTTTATGATGCATTATTGGTGCTGCCATTTCCAATTCCTAACAATTCTCCGCCTTCACAAGTGGAAATGAACATCCCTCTTTTCAAGTGATGCGTCCACATGATTTTTTTGTGCTTAGGGATGATTTTATGTGTTTAATGTTAATTTAAAAGGAATTCTTTGAGGGGGAAGGGACCAGCATCTGTTCCCAAGAATATCCATAAGTTCCTGGTGTTGCCTGTTCGGTATGATGAGTGTATTTATATGCTGAAATAGAAGGTTAAAAATTAAAACTGGGGCAGTTCAACATCCATGACGTGGAAATTGGGAATTTTTTTTCCTTTGACACTCCATGCAGTGGAAGAGGAGAGTAGTTTTGCTGATCATAATAATTTATGCAAATTATGAAGCATTATGTGATTTTATTCGTGTGAAAACGTAGAGGCACAGGGGTGAGGAGAGGAATTCAGTGGACGTCAGATCCCTGGGAGCATCCAAGGTCAGGTGCACAGGGCTCTGAGCAGCCTGATGGAGTTGAAAATGTCGCTGCTTGTGCAGGGATTTGGGAGATGATCCTTAAGGTCCCTTCCAGCCCAAACCATGATTCATGAAATGCCCAAAAACTATTTTATAATGTGACACTCACAACTTGGACCTGAATTCCCAGCTCTGGAATTCACACCTAGCTCTAACCCATGGATATGCTCATCCAGCAAACCTCAGGTTGGAAAAGACATGGAAAACCTCCAACAATGTGGTGGAAGAAGATCATGTTGTCTTGAGAGGATGATGTTTTGAGAAGATGATGTTTGGAGAGGATGGTGTTTTGAGTAGATCATGTTTTGAGAGGATGGTGTTTTGAGAAGATCACGTTTTGAGAGGATGATGTTTTTAGAAGATAATGTTTTGAGAAGAACATGTCTTGAGAAGATCATGTTTTGAGAAAATCGTGTTTGGAGAAGATGATGCTTTGAGAAGATCATGTTTTGAGAGGATGTTTTGAGAAGATCATGTCTTGGGAACATCACGTTTTGAGAAGATGATATTTTGAGAAGATCATGTTTGGAGAAGATGATGTTTTGAGAAGATGATGTTTGGAGAAGATGATGAAGATGATGTTTTGAGATCTCTCTTGTTCTGGTGCATCCCACCCATCCTGAGCTGCCAGCAGATCTCCTGTGGGATGGTGCTTAGGGAGCTGCCACCACTTCCTTTTAACCTTTAACCCATTCATTTTTCCTTCAGGCTCATCCCAAGACTGCAGATATTCCATGTGGGCTTTCCCAGGAGAGGAGCCCTCATTGTGATTAGCATTTCCTTTGGAAAATCTTCAGTCACAGACCTGATGGGACAGGAGCTCTTCCAGCCCCCAGCCCCAGTGCCAGGTCTGGAATCCTTGGATGTGCCTTGGGAGGTCACCAGTCCCTTGGTGTCCACCTGCCCCATCTCCTGATGTTTGGTGAGATGTTCTCTGTGTTCAGGATGATGAGGCTGGTTTTGGGAAATTCACTGAGATGACCCTGAGGGAAGACTTTCAAGGGACTGAACATGTCTTGAGAAGAACATGTTTTGAGAAGATCATGTTTTGAGAAAATCGTGTTTGGAGAAGATGATGCTTTGAGAAGATCACGTTTTGAGAGGATGTTTTGAGAAGATCATGTCTTGGGAACATCACGTTTTGAGAAGATGATATTTTGAGAAGATCATGTTTGGAGAAGATGATGTTTTGAGAAGATGATGTTTTTAACCTGGCTGATGTTAATTTATTAATTCAAACTGAACTCTTATTTTGAAGCAGATCATTCTTTTCCCAGAAAAACCCAAACTGGAGCCATGTCAGCAGTTCCACTGTGAATTTTTGGGATGCTAATGAATTTGGAGCTTGGGATAGTGGAAGTTGTTGGGGTTGGAATGAGATGATTTTTCAGGTCCCTTTCAACCCCAACCATTCCATGAATCCATATTTGGGAGAGGATGGTTTGGAGGGACACAAAAAAATGTCTCTTCTCCAAACCTGGGACTGCCAAAGGCTTCAGGAGTCTGAAATCTGCCTACAAACCTACATTAAATCACCTGATAATGATTTTTTTTTTATCTTCACCTTAAATAATAACAATTTATGACCACGCACACTTGGAATCTTGTTGCATCCAGCAATAGATTCCTTTTTTTATTTTTACATTTAATTATTAAATGTAGATTTTCAACCAGCTGCTTATTTGTTCTGTTCTGCCCCACAGAGGACAAAATAAATGTGTTTTTGTTGTATCCAGGGTTTGGTTTTGTCCCAGATGGCTCTGCAGGTGTCCCTGCAGTCAGGTACAAGGTGATTCCTGGAATTCTTTTGTAGGGAAGAAATCCATTTTTCCAGTGATGGCAACTTCTGGCAGTGCTGTCCAAATCCAGGTGCTACCTTTGAAAACATCACTGGAAAAGTGTTGTCCATGTCCAGGTGCTACCTATGAAAACAAAACCCAGGTTGGCCTTTAAATCTTGGTCCAATTTCCCTGTGATTGTGAAGAACCTGTATTTAATATTAGTGATGTGATTTGGGTATTAAATTTGGGTGGTTTTTCTTTAGAAAACACCCAAGCAAAGGTTTTGTCTGTCAGAGCTTTTTGTGAAGAAACAACCAACCTGTTCCAGTAGCTCATTTACACCTGAAGTGCAGCATTCAGCTAATTGAAAACATAGCTGTTCTTAATTATTTTCTTGCAGCTCATTGACATTCACAAGGATCTTGTTGCTGCAGCCCCATAAATATAATATTACTTTACAGGTTTTTATTTTGGCACTCAGTTCTCCTCTACTGGCATATTTATAGCCTCCTGTATAAATGAATAATTTTATTTATTATTAATTCATTTGAACTTTGCTGTGTCTGCGTTGCTGTACAAGTGTTAGGGGTGGAAGAAACTCTTTTTTGCTGATTTTCTTGCTTGCCAACCAAATCTTCCAGTTACTTTCGCTACACAGGGAAGCAAACCTTTGGATAAATAGATTATTTAATATTTTATACACTATATAGTATATACACTATATATATATATACACTATATAGTATATATAGTATATATAGTATATATAGTATATATAGTATATATAGTATATATATACTATATATACATATAATATACTATATATAATATAGTATATATGTGTATATATATAGTATATATATACATATATACTATATTATATATAGTATATTATATGTACTATAAATATATATATAGTGTATATACATATGATATATATGTGTATGTATATATACACATATGCACTATAAATATAATATAATATAATATAATATAATATAATATAATATAATATAATATAATATAATACAATACAATATAATATAATTTATCAGTGACAGATCAGCACAGTTAGCAGTGTCACTGCAGAGCAGTAAAATCCAGCTGGTTTGATGATTAATTATTTTGAGGGGTTACAGGGAACCAAACCCAAAAATGAACCCAACTTCCCAAGTAAATCAAATTTCCAGAGCAAAATCTTCCATTCTGAGGGATATCCATGGGATAAATGTTATTGCATTCCCTAATCACAGCAAGACAGAGGAAAAGGATTAAACTCAGCTTAAATCCTGGAGGATAAGGATGGGTTTTGTCTCTTCTGTTGTGGCTGTGCCCTTGACCTGTTGTGCTCTACACCCTGCAAAGCTGTGCCCTCGTGAATTGGCAGAAATGGGGTGAGTGAATCCAGTTAGGAGGTTCTTCCCTGGGTTTATTCCATCCCATTGCCTTTCCAAAGTCAGTTTTAATTCCAGCTCTTGGATAGAATCATGGGGAACACCATTGGAATGTAAGAACTCGACCTTAACTGAGTTCTCCTGAGCTTTATGGAATATTAATTTTATCTTTTCTTTGCCACTGACCTGTTTTGCACAACAGGAATTTTCTGGAGATCTTCTGTGCTTTGGGGATCATGGGATGGTCAAACATGGAATATTTGCATTGGGTACCCATGAAAATGCCTTGAAGATATGGAATATGAGATCTGGAATGTGAGATATGGAATATGATATATGGAATATGAGATCTGGAATCTTAGATCCGGAATATGAGATATGGAATGTGAGATACGGAATATGAGATATGGAATGTTAGATCTGGCATATTAGATATGAAGTATTAGATCTGGAATATGAGATGTAGAATGTTAGATATGGAATATCAGATCTGGAATATGAGGTGTAGAATGTTAGCTATGAAATATTAAATCTAGAATATGAGATCTGGAGTGTGAGATCTAGAATATTAGATATGGAATGTGAGATATGGAATATGAGATCTGGAATATGAAATCTGGAATATGATAGATGGAATGTGATATGAGACATGAGATCTGGAATGTTAGATCTGGAATATGAAATCTGGAATATGAGATCTGGAATGTGAGATATGGAATACTAGATGTAGAATATGAGGTATGGAATATGAGATCTAGAATATTATTTATGGAATATTATATGTGGAATATGATATATGGAATATTAGATGTGGAATATTCAGTCTGGAATATGAGATCTGGAATATTTGATACAGAATGTAAGATAGGGAATATTAGATATTGAATGTTAGATATGGAATATGAGATGTGGAATATGAGATATGGAATGTTAGATCTGGAATATGAGATTTAGAATATTAGATATGGAATGTGAGATCTAGAAAATGAGATATGGCATATTAGATGTGGAATATGAGATGTGGAATATGAGATATGGAATGTAAGGATGTGGAATATGTGATTTAGAATATTACATTTGGAATGTGAGATCTAAAAAATGAGATATATAATATGAGATATGAAATGTGAGATATGAAATATGAGATATGGGATACGAGATCTGGAATACGAGATCTGGAATATGAGGTGTTCTGGCACAAGTTTCTAGAGAGGCTGTGGCTGTCCCTGGAAGTGTCCAAGGCCAGGTTGGACAGGACTTGGAGCAACCTTTGAAGTGGGAAGTTTTGGGGTTGGAATGAGATGATTTTTCAGCTCCCTTCCAACTCACACCATTCCATGAATCCATATTTGGGAGAGGATGGTTTGGGAGGACACAAAACCTGCAGTGAATTTTAGAAGTTCTGTCAGCACAGGATCTGGGACACCATCAGGGATTGTCTGCAAGGAGACACAAACCATGACCAAAACAGAACATGGGAACTTGGCTGTGGAATAATTCATGGAACGAGCTCTGGAAAAGCTGTAATTAATGAGGCAAGGCTGATTTAAATGCTGGGGGACAGGGCATGTGCTCCATGGAATTCTGAGGGAGAGGCTGCCAGAAGACAGAGTTTAATTCATCCAAAATACATTTTTTTTTGGGATATTTTTGAAGAAATTGCACAAAACCCCCAACAATTTCCAAGTAGTTTTCTGCATTTTTCCAGATACACCTGAAATGCTTGTGGAAGGGTTTGTGGTTTTTTTGCATTCTTTCTGTTCACGATGATAAAATAAATTTAATTTGAATTTTAACATTTTTTACATGCTTCAGGACATAGAAGCAAAGGTAAGGAGTTGAATGAGAAAACAAGAAAATCCAAACTTTTTAATGTATTCCTTGGGTGTTTGCTAAAAAACCCAAAAATTTAGTCTTGATGAAGGGAATCAAATCTTGTGTCTCTACAATATGTGCTGTAATTGTTGTAATGACCTTTATTAGATAATTATTAGCCACTAAAGATATTTTATTAAAAAATGCTGAACCTAGAAAGTATTTTCATTGATAATTTAGGTGTTAAATCCTTCATAGCTTGTTAAAAATCACTTGTCTGCTATTTACACTGCAGGACTTAGAGCTTTATATATTTTTAATAAATTCCTCTGTGCATGTGTGCTTTTTAAATGTGTTTTCTATTTTTTAATGAGTCCCCTTAATCCTAGAAAATGGGAAATACTGCAGATGAAAAGCCAAAACCATCAATTTTCTGGGAGCAGTATCTCTTAAAAGAACACTCAGGTCATATTGGGATTGAAAAGATAAATATTTTAAATTATTCTGTATTATTTTAGGTTATTGGACATGAGAGGGATTCTATGGTATTAGTGAATACTGCAATCTGGGAGTTTCCAGAGGAGTGATTCCTAATTAAACAGAACAGGAGAGTTTTGGATGCACTTTTTAGCAAATATAGAAAAGGATTTTGTTTTCCTAAATATCCACCTGTTTAGAATTAGGTTTTATTAAATTCAGAAGTGATTTGCCAAGTTAATTCAAATTAAAACCAAAAATAAACCCCAGCCTGGTGCATTCTGGTGATGGTTCCAAATCCATTTGGGCAAACTCAGGCAGGGCTGTTGAGGAGGGGAGGAAAAAGCTCAGAACTATGGATAATATCCTTGATATTGTCAGTATTTTTATTATTCTGTTCCCTTTTTTTTAGGCCAGGCAGCTGGAAGAGAAGGACAGGGAGCTGAAGAAACACGATGCCTACTACAAAGAGCAGCTGGCTCGGCTGGAAGAGAGGGTAAAATCTTTTTTTTCCCTTTTAATGCACATTTTTCCCCATTTTTTTCCCTTTCTATTAATTTCTCCTCCTGGTTATATTTACAAGATGACTTTTTTAAGGAGAGAAAGATTAAAATTCTGGCCAGAAGGGTTATTTTTTTGTATTACTGCTGCTGTTTCTGGCTTAATATTGACAAGGTGGAAGGTTTGATGGGAGAATATTTGTTTTCTTTCCTAACAAAGTTCTCACATTTGCTGTGGGATTTCATCTGTCACGGTAATTACAGGCAGAAAAATGAAATAATGAGGTTATTTTGTACCAATGCTGATGAAGAGCCAGTGGAAATGAAGAAGTGTCACCAAGTAAAATAATTTAAATTAAATTAACAACAAAAAAAAAGTGAAGTGTGAAGGGACATAGCAAATTTCTGCTTTCAGTGGGTGGAATTAGTTATTCCTCCATCAGTACAGGGAGAGTTTAATTTTAATTCCAAGTTTATACCGTGTTTAAAAGGCACTTCTGTGTCTTTATCTCATCACAGACTTGAAATTAAACTGTGGAGAGCAGCTTGGGAAGCTGTGGGATTTGCTTACAGTGGCTTAACATATTGCTGTTAACATCCCTATTCTTTACAGGGTATTATTTTATAGGATGTTAATTTCAAATAATTACTGCTGTCATCATTTCCTGGCTCCCAGGTTGGTTGTAACCTCCAGCCTGAATACATTTCCCTCCTTTACCCCTCTGCCTTCTTCCTGAGCTTATATATTGGTGATTAATTCCGATTTTTTTGTGTTAGTTGGTTGTGAAAATTGCTAACAAGATTCATATCCATTGATGCAGCTTAGCAGGCCAGAAGAAAACCCCTTGTTTGTCTGGATTAGGAGGAAGAACATGTTGCATAAATTATCAGGGTGTGTAATTGGTCTTAATTAATATTTTAAATCGAGGGTACAACTGATACGTGTTAGTGTTTTGTCCTCTCTTTGTGAAGATGACATTAATGAAGTCCCATGTTCTTGGCAATGAAAAAGAGCTTGAAAGGATGAGGGAAAATCAGTTTAATGATTCTAAATCGGTGCATTATTTAAACATATATTCAAATTATTTCATATATTTTAATTAAAAATTAAGATCCTTCACCAAAAAACTACACAGAGCACTTTCCTTTTTCTCCCATAACTGGCTTGGTGTTAGAGGAAAAAGCTTCAGTGGGATTTTATCCAAACTAGACTTTTCTGGGGTCCTAGTGTGGAATAATTCATGGCAAAGGGTGTCTGATAAACCATGAGTCTTGGACAGCTTTTTCTTTCACCTTTTTTTACCTTTTACATCCTTTTAGATTTTTTTCTTGGTCATTTTTCATATTCATGTAGGTCATTGGCACAGTGGCTTCACTTGCTCCTGTCAGTGAAGACTCCAATGTGTGTAAATCCATTTTTGTGCTGTGCAAGGGAAATAATGAACTTTAAATAACTTCATTGGAGTTCTGCTGGAGTGCCACTCCCAGGGGATGTGAAATAGGAAATTCTGCCCTCTCTTGGTTTCTCTGCTTGGTTTGGAAATACCTGAATTCATTGTTTTATGCCATGGGTGATGTTTGTTCTGCATTCAGAGTGGAGTTTCTGTGGTACAAGCCTTCTCTTTTCATTCTGACTCCTTTTTCTGAGGTAAAATCCTCTCCTTTTCCACGTTGTCATCAAGGTAAATTTTCACCTCTCTCCTACACAAACAAGTGCTGTTCCAGCTCTGAGAGGAGCAAACTCTGTGTTCCAAATCTGACTTGGAATTTCTGCAGAGAGGTGGAGATTTCAGAGTGCAAACCTGGACAAGCAGAGGGGTGACAGCTCCTGCAATCCCACCTTCCCTCATGGGGTCACCTGGGAGCTTCTGTGCTGGGAATTTTGAAAATTGAGATGGAAATAGGTGTGGAAACGACAGAGCATGGAAAGAGGTTAGTTTGTTGTTCCTGAACTTGTCCTGATTTGGACAAATGACTTCACTTGCTCCTGTCAGTGAAGACTCCAATGTGTGTAAATCCATTTTTGTGCTGTGCAAGGGAAATAATGAACTTTAAATAACTTCATTGAAGTTCTGCTGCAGTGCCACCCCCAGGGGATGTGAAATAGGAAATTCTGCCCTCTCTTGGTTTCTCTACTTGGTTTGGAAATCCCTGAATTCCTTGTTTTATACCATGGGTGATGTTTGCTCTGCATTCAGAGTGGAGTTTCTGTGGTTCCAAGCCTTCTCTTTTCATTCTGACTCCTTTTTCTGAGGTAAAATCCTCTCCTTTTCCACGTTGTCATCAAGGTAAATTTTCACCTCTCTCCTACACAAACAAGTGCTGTTCCAGCTCTGAGAGGAGCAAACTCTGTGTTCCAAATCTGACTTGGAATTTCTGCAGAGAGGTGGAGATTTAGGAGTGCAAACCTGGACAAGCAGAGGGGTCACAGCTCCTGCAATCCCACCTTCCCTCATGGGGTCACCTGGGAGCTTCTGTGCTGGGAATTTTGAAAATTGAGATGGAAATAGGTGTGGAAACGACAGAGCATGGAAAGAGGTTGGTTTGTTGTTCCTGAACTTGTCCTGATTTCAGTGGAAGGTGCACAGAGACAGAGCATGGGCTGCTCAGCAGAATTGGAATTTTGGAGCAGGAGGTGGGGTGGGAGCAAGTGGAGCTCAGAGAATTTGTGTCAGGATGAAGAAATGTTCAATCTGAGTCTGTCACCTGTGACAAAGAATGCTAATTACAATCTCAGATCATTCCCACATCAAATAAGCACACTTTAAAAACACTTCAGTTATGCCTATGTGGTATTTCTGGCTGTTGCATCATGGAGTGTCAGAGCTCATCTCGATGATTAATTGGCTTTTTGATTATTTAGCCTTTTCAATTAGAAGCTTCGTATTTGTGTTCTTCAGTGCTGCAGAAAAAACAATGCAGACGTTGATAATAAAGGGAGATGACAACAGAACAGATTAGTGTCAGCACAGTGTGCTCCTTATGGAGAAAATTATCCATATTCAGTGCCAGATGAAGCCTGTCAATTATAAAATATTTCAGTGACTGAGGGAAGATGCTCAACCTTTACAGGGTATTAATACAGGACAAAATAACTGTGCACAAGTGACAGCTGCGATAGTAAAACATCAACAATTCTATTCTCAGGGGGAATAACTGTTCATAAATTTGGTTTATGTGCTAAAAACCTTTTGATACTTCCCCAAAAGCCAGCAATTCCCCGACCAGCTGCCAGTGTTTCTAGGTCAAAGATAGCACATAAGCTATTAGTTATTACATGCTCCACAGCAGCAGAGCAAGAGCAGAGAGTTGAACAAAGCAGTTCAAGAACAACCTTGCCCTGCTCTGCATCTGACTGGGGTGTGCAGCTGTGATTTAGGTGCTCACACGTGGGGCTTGGAAGGGAATTTGTCTCTGTTTTTCACTGTCCACCCACAGGAGGAAGGTGGTTCTTGAATACAGCAAAATCCAGAGATAAAACAGTGCTGAAGTCAGTGAGATTTTGTGCCCCACACTGTGTTAATTATTTATTTACAAGTGCAAGGTCCTGCACAGGGGTCAGGGCAGTTTGTTGGGAAGGATGAAAGTCTGACAAGAAGGTCTCACAGATATGTGTGCTTAGCAGAAAGATTTTTAAATGTGGAGTCTGATGAAGGAATAGAGATGGAAGCAAGTTTTGATATAGAAGAAAAGAATTGCTGAGCCAGTCTCACTGGATAACCAAGGAGGCAAAGGGTGTGTTTGTTAGAAGGGGTTTTATGGCTTAGAGCAAAGGATAAACCCACCCCAAACAAGAAGATGTTTTTACCCAGCACAAAGAGAGCACAGGCAAACAAGGCAGCAAATGGTGCAAGTAGAAAAAAGGTCTCAGAATTTTCCACTGCAAGAAAACTGAGAAACAACTTCTAGCTTAAACTGTAATGCACTGACTTTGAGTGACTGGAGAACAGTGACATGAATATGGTAATTACAGTAGTTATGATGGGCTGTAGATAAAAGTTCAGGTATGAGACTGCCCCTGCATCCCTGCAGTGTCCAAGGCCAGCCTGGGACAGTGGGAGGTGTCCCTGCCATGGCAGGGGTGGCACTGGGTTATCCTGAAGGTCTTTTCTAACCCAAGCCATTCTGTGACTCTCTAAGGAGAAAATAAATTTTTTTGGAATAAAGAAGAGCCCCAGTGTGAAATCAGTGCCTGTTTTCAAGGAAGGACATTGGTACCCCATGTGCCACATGCTCAAGATCTCTATCCTTTCTTGATGCATTTCCCTGTAACTGAAGCTGTTCCAGGTGTTTATAGGGAAAATTGTTGATATCTTCACTCTTTTGTGTGGCAGTCACATTTTCTGGAAAAATCTCTTTGCCCAGGATTCTTCTCCTGGGAAGCTGAGAAGCCTCAGAGAAAAAGGAAAACAATATTCTCTCATTTGCTTCTCCTGTGTTTTGCTGCTTTGGAATGTGGTTGGAGATTGTTTATCCAGAGATGATTGTTTCATTGGTTTCATGGGAATTGTTTTGGCTTAATGACCAATCACGGTCAGGCTGTGTCAGGACTCTGGAAGGAGTCAGGAGTTTTCATTATTATCTTTTAGCCTCTTGTCTGTATCCTTTCTGTATTCTTTAGTATAGTTTAGTACAGCATTCTTTTCTATAATATGGTATCATAAAATAATAAGTTAGCCTTCTGAGAACATGGAGTCAAATTCATCATTCCTCCCTTTTTCTGGGGGCAACCCAAATGCAATACTCTTGTCCCTCTAATTCAGTGCAGAGGTGCAGTATTTTTCCCTGGTTTCAGTGCCAGTGTCCATACACTTTATTCATAACCAGCTCTGCATCTCCAGTGTCCCTTTTCTGTGCACCTTCCATTCCCCATCAACGCTTACACACAATTTCCATGCAGAGTAGCTGCCATCCCACTTCTCCTTCACCTCTTTGCTTTTTGCTTTACAACATTTTATGAAGGGCACATGACCCTCTCCTCCTTCTTTCTGCAGTTTTGGCATCACACAGACACTCAGTGAGCTGTGTCTGCTCCTGCTCTGCCTCTGAGACTGATGGGACTCCCCAGTTCCAATTTCCTCCAGCAAACCCAGCTATTTTCATGTTGCACTGCTTCCTAATGCTAATATGCATCATTAGGAGAATCCTGCCCCAAGTCATGGGAGCAGAAGGAAATTAATTTTAATACCCTGCTGTATGACACAACTACTTAGTTTATCAGTGTGAATGAGCAAGATACGGATCCCCATATTAATCATAATATTTTCCACTGGAGCCAAGTTTCTGTGCTCCTGGAAATACTTTAAGTGTTGAGCAGTTTGGTGTGAAGGTGGTTGTGGGGTGAGGTGATGGGATTGTCCTGGAGCAGGAACATGAGGGGTGGCTGAGGGAGATGGGAAAGGGGCTCAGACTGAAGAAAAGGAGCTGAGCTTGGAAAAAAGGAGGCTCAGGGGGCCCTTGTGGCTCTGCACAAGTCCACAGGGAACAGAGACAGGAGGAGAGGGAGCGGCCTCAGGCTGGGCCAGGGGAGGTTTGGAAATTGGGAAAATTCCTTTCCTAAAGGGACTGCCCACCCTGGCACAGGTGGAGTTCCCATCCCTGGAGAGATTTAAACATCTTGAGGATGTGGCACTTGAGGATGTGGCTCACTGGTGGTCTTGATGATCTCAGAGGGCTCTTCCAACCTAAACAATCCCACAGTTCTGCCATTTTGTAGGATTTTTGAGGTTTCAGTGTTACCTTGGATCTGGAGGGATTTAAACAACTTGAAGATGTGACACTTGTGGACATGGCTCACTGGTGGCCTTGATGATCTCAGAGGGCATTTCCAACCTAAACAATTCCACAATTTTGCCATTGTGTAGGAATTTGAAGGTTTTAGTGTTACCCTGGATTCAGCACACATTTAACAGCCTAGAACTCACTGCTCTGACAGTTCTTGTGGTGGCTTTTGTGTGGGGACACTTGTGCCCCACAGAGGGCTCAGTGGCAGATCCCAGCCTAGGAATGCAGACTTTGAGTTCAGGAAATGTTGATCCACTTCTCTGCACACATTTTTCCCCCTGCCTTAAACGTTGAGGAAGGATTTGCAAATCCCAAGCTCTGCACTTAATTTGGGGATTCTGCTTTCCATGGAGGCTGTCAAGGAGCATTAACCTTAAGGTAAGATGAGCACACAGAGCACAAAGCTCTGAGCTGATGGCACATTCTATCCCAGGTGTTAAATGGTATTATCCATCCTGCTTGCTACAGTAAATAGGATTTTGCTATTATGATGTGTCAGGATTTTCAGAGAAATCAAATTTACTAGACACTAAACTGCCATCCTCACTGCTGAGCAGCTTTATTCTGGGATCTTGTATTCATCCTAATCCTGTTGGTAGGAAATGCTTATACCAATTGTGTGGGGAAATTATAACTTAATGATCTCTTCCTTTTTCTATTCAAGGCTTAGGATGGCCCAACATGCTCTGCAGTGATAGCCCCAGTGCTGAGCTGAGGAGCTGATCTGCAGCTTCCCAGCCAGGAATTGGCTTATTCTCATCAGCACAAGTGCTCAGGTGGCAGCAGTGCCAGCCCCACATTTGTTCAGATGCTTCAGAGCCTTGTTTACCTTTTCAGATCTCAACAACTCAATAATCAGAAGCTGTTTGCTGGGCTTTTTGTAAAGTGCAGTTTGCAAGATGGAGATAACAGAGAGGGGACTGCTACAAAGCAGGATAATAACCACAAACATTTTCATTCCCTGCAAGGTAATTTAGCAATTTAAAGGGGTTTTTTTTGTTTCTATTTGTGTTCAGTCATCAGTGTGTTTACTCTTTGTGATCTCACGTGGCTGTAGCAGGGAGAATTCCATGAGCAGAGGATGATTCTGCTCTCACCTCTCAGAGTGTTTAGAAGTCTGTGTTTGCCAGAGCAAACATGTTTACTCTCCCCACATTTGTGTGCATTCCTTCACACGTTCCAAAGCCAACTAGCAGGGATGTAGGTGCATGTTTGGAGACTTGAGGCTGCATCCAGCCAAGTAGGGAATTATTTTGGCTGATGAGCACTTAGGGAAGAGGCAGGGACAGCTCAACAAACCTGGTGTTCTCATTCCCGTGAAGGCATGGAATTAATCCAATATTCCCTAAATATCCGTGGTTTGAAAGAAAATAGTTCCATCATTCCCACTCTGCTCCTATTTTTGAGATTCTCTTGGTATTAGTGTCCTGTTTCTGTTTGCCTGGCTCTATTTCTCTTTCTGTATCAAATAAATAAATGTATATATGCACCCACACACACAGAGTCAATACTTTAACTCCATTTCCAAGCACTTTTCCAATAGAAGCAATAAAATACATTACAGCTTCCATGTGATGAATTCCACTGACTGCCATATCATCTCATTGTTAATGAATTGTGTTATTTCTGTGAAGTTAGTGGGGCCTTTTCCTTTCTAAATGGATATTCAGCTGCCACTGTGACTTCTTGCAGCTCTCCCAAATCACTGCAGTGGGAGACCTGAGGAGAAAATCAAGATATATTAATTTCTCATTTTGTGCTTGGGCCAGGAGACTTTTCTATGTCTCAGCTCATGTGCTGCACCAGGGAGATAAAAGTAGGAGTTCATCAGACTTTCCCAGTGCTTTGTATTTCCACATTGCTCCTGAAAAACCACCCTTTTTAGCACTGACCAGAACGTAATGTTTTTGTCGGTTTAGCATAATAAAGCTGTCAACCCACCCAGTGATCTTGCCAACATTAGAAAATTCTTCTTTTCAGATTTCATTCTGTTTGGGGGACAGAGCTTTTGTTGAATTGCTTCTTGCCTGGCAGGTTGAGATTAGGAAACTTGCTACCAATTACAATATCTGAAACCTCCACCTGATTGACAGCCCGGGCTGGAGTGCTGGATTTAATGCTCTGCCTCCATATCTTGCCCAGCCACAATCATTATTCTGAACAATTGGGTCTCAGCCTTGATTTCATTTTTTTCCTCCTCATAATCTTCTATTTACCCTTTCTGACTAAGTAGCTAAGATGTTTATTATTAAACACACACCTCAGCCATGCATTTTTCCCCCAAGTGCACCAAAAATGCAGAAGTTTCATGTTTGCCATGAAAAATACCTGCTTCAGTCTCATCTTTCACTATCACATATCCAATCAATAGCAAGGCTGAAATGCTGCTTAATAACAAAATGAGGAGTTGTTCCACGCTGAACAGCAGTTATTGATGTTTCCCTAAATGTTTGTATATAGATTATTTTCCATTATGTATGTGTGTCTTTATAGAGAACAAAAAAACCCTGTGATAACCAATATTCCAGGATTTTTCCTGCTGTGCACTAAGACACCTGATCATTTTAATGTGGAACCACAGTTTCATTCAGGTTGTTGCAGGTTTTATTTCTCCAGCGTGTGCAAAAAGAAAAAAAAAAGGTTTAGAAAGTTCAGGGGAAAATATTACTTTATTCCATGGTTTTATTTTGGGAGAATTAGCACAAGCCCAAGGGGTGATGGTATCTGGATGGAAACTGATAGCTTAGAGCCCTGGAGCTGGGATGTTTTTATAGAATCACAGATTAATTTGGGTTGGAAGGCCCCTAAAAGCTCATCCAGCTCCACCCCCTGTGCAGAGACACCTTCCACTGACCCAAGGTGCTCCAAACCATCTGGAAATGCCCAGCCTGGAGAGGAGAAGAATCCTCTTCAGGAGAGGATTCTTCTAGAGGGAGTGAAGCCAAGTTTGTCCACACCAGTCACTTTTTGAGTCCAAATTCCAGCATTTCCTCAGCCCCCCTGGTGATTGTGGGGTTTTTTTTGAGTGTAGCTTCATCTGAGCTTTTCCCTTTCTCCTTCTTACAGAGCAAAAAAAAGCTGTCACGAGATGGAAACGTTTTAAACAGGCAAAAAGGACCAAACTGAAGGCATTTTTTGAATGTTAAAAGCTGTGTTTATCACTTTACATAGGATATGGCAAAATGTTTTAACATATGGGAAGTTAATGAATAAGCAGCTTTTGCTTCACCCTGCTCTGTTCTCTCCTCCCACCATCTTCCCATCACAAGCTGAAGTTTGGGAACAAATACTGCGCTAAGTTAATGTTGGATTAAATCAACCCTCAGGGAGGATTTCTTAATTGAGGTAACATAATTAGAAATGATTACAACTCCAAATTGTAATGACCATTCCCCTGTGCTGGCCATGCTGAGGAACCTCAAATCAGAGGGGCTGGAGCAGGTCCAGGGAAGGGAACAGGGCTGGGAAGGGTCTGGAGAACCAGGAGGGGCTGAGGGAGCTGGGAAGGGTCTGGAGAACCAGGAGGGGCTGAGGGAGCTGGGCAGGGGCTGAGCCTGGAGCAAAGGAGGCTCAGGGGCCCTTGTGGCTCTGCACAAGTCCCTGCCAGGAGGGGACAGCCAGGGAACAGGGACAGGAGCAGAGGGAACGGCCTCAGGCTGGGCCAGGGCAGCTCAGGGGGGATTTTAAGGAAATTCCTTCCCAAAAAGGGCTGCCCACCCTGGCAGGGGTGGAGTCCCCATCCCTGAAAGGATTTAAAGCCCTGTGGATGTGGCACTTGGGGACATGGGGCAGTGGTGGCCTTGGCAGTGCTGGGAATGGTTGGACTCGATGACCTCAGAGGGGTTTTCCCACCCTAATGATTTTATGATTAGAGTCCCTTTCTGCCTAAGCATTAGTTAGTAATTAGTCTCATTAGAAAGCAATAATGTTTATGAGAATTTATGCTTTTTTTTAAAGTTGTAAATAATCCTTCAAACTCAATGGCTGAAATAATGGAAATCATAAGAACACTCTTCCTTCATTACAGGAGGACTCACTGCCTTCATTTTCACTGCTGTCACTCTGAGTGATATTTTAATTTTTCCTGCCCCTAAAAATAGTCCAGTCCCATAACTGATAGATAAATGAGAGAATCCCCAGGAAATGCTGCTCAGAGTTTCTGTTTGCCAGCACAATAAATGCAGAAGGCAATAACTGTCCTCTTACATCAAGAGGAGGCGGGTAATGAGTAAATGATGGGAAGAGGGATTTTGAAAATAAATGATCAATCCAGTCTAAGTTGAAAAACAATTTATTAATAGCTTGGCCTTCAGTGGGAGAGAGGGATCTGTGCAGCCAGAGGAGCTGGAGATGGGACCACTGACATCTGGCAGCAGTAGATTTTTGGGAAGTCCATTTAGGTTTATGAACAATAAGCTGTGACTTAAACCCAGCTTTTTCCATATGAATTGTGTTACAGGAAAAAAAGAGATTTAATTTTTGTTTCTGTAATTTAAGCACAGAGGATGCTGGGTTTGGGGAGAGCTTTGTGTAAAAGATGCAGCTTTTACAATGCCTGAGGTGTAGGGGGATAGAATATAAGTGAATAAAGGGAGTATAGAAAGTAATTTCACCCCTTAAAGAGTTGCAGCTGGTTTAATTATTAAGGATCAGGAGCAGGCCTGATGTTGACAGTCCACACCTGTAGCCAATAAGAGCAGGGGTATAAAAGAGTGGATTGGTGGGAATTGCAGTCAGTTGTCTGCTGTGGCGATGAGGAAGAGTCAGTGCCTAGAAGAGCTGCCTACAAGAAACATCAAGGAGGTATGAAACTCTATATGGAACCCTTGCAATGTAATGACAGAAAATGGTGACCCCGATGTGATTTGGGAGAAATGACCCCTTGCAATGTAATGACAACAAATGGTGACCCCGATGTGATTTGGGAGAAATGACCCCTTGCAATGTGATGACAACAAATGGTGACTCTGATGTGATTTGGGAGAAACGACCCCGTGGATTTGGGACTAAACTATATGACCCCATGGATTGGAGGAAATCCATGGGGTCAAATAGTTTAGGAAATAAAACCCTGTGGATTCATGGAAAAGGATTTGAATACTAAACTAGTGGTAAAATATATCAATTGTAGCTATTAATGTTTATTAAATATGAGTATAAAAGATTTTGAAGATAAGTACTTTGTGGACTGAGAAAAGCTGCAAAACTGAACAAACATTTAGAAATATATATATTTGTACTATGATATCTGACCATCTGTATAACTGTTGGTTCTGAATGAAATATATGAATATGTCATAATCTTAATTTATTTGAATATATATTTCTAGAAATGCTGCAACTCTGTAATTAAAAGAAAAAGGGGGAATTGTAGGGGGATACAGTATGGGTAATGAAGGTGGTATAGAAAGTAATTTTTGCCCCTAAAGAGCTGCAGCTGAGCTAGTTACTAAGGATTAGGAGCAGGCCTGATGTTAACAGGCCACAGCTGTAGCCAGTAAGAGCAGTGGTATAAAAGAGTGGATTGGTGGGAACTGCAGTCAGCTGGCTGCTGTGAGGACCAGGAACAGTCAGTGCTAGAGGAGCTGTCCATGAGAAACATCAAGAAGGTACAAAACTCTGGTGATATGGAACCTTTACAATATATGACAACAAATGGTGACCCCAATGTGATTGAGGAGAAATGACCCTGTGGTTTTGGGACTAAACTATATGACCCCATGGATTTGGGGAAACGGGATTTGACTATGTAACCCTGTGGCTGTGTCCAGTGGCAACATCCTTAAAATCAGGGAGGGTCTGGCCACAGTGAGAGCTGCACCAAAATTCTGGGATTTTGGTGCAGAGAGAAGAGAGCTGCACCAGCTCTTTCTAACATTATTTGTGACACAGATCCCACCTTTGGCCAGGCTTGGCCACAGGAATGAAAGTTTAAATAAAAGTTTCTCTTCTGCCCTGAGAATTCACTACAAAAGGCAAAATTCTGCATTTTTCTGTGTTCTGTGAAACTCCCTCAAAACTGAAACAAGGAATTTAAAACTGGGAGAGAGAAATCTCATTAAAGATGATTAGAGGGAGTTGTAGGAAGAAAATGGCAGAAAATAGGAGAGAAAATCAGAGTAATGGACTTGGTGACAAGCCTAGTGACAACTTCTTTGCAGCCAAATTTTTGCTTTAAAGAGCAAAACCAATTGGTCTTGGGCACTGCAAATTTCCTGTAAAATCTCTGACCCCCATTCCTACAGGAGAGATGAGATGGAATCAAGTTTCTGTACTTGTGAGATCCTCCTGGAAAAGTAATGTGCCATTTTTACACTAATCCTTGCAAGGTGGGAATTTCTTCTCTTTTTTATTCTGGTTGAACTTTTTTCCACCCTTTATGTGGGTTCGGTTTCTGGGTGTGAAATAGGCCCAGCTTTGCTCTGTTGGTCTTGGTTTAAATTGGGAATTTGCCCCAGCAGAAGTGGCTGAACCCTCAGAGCTGGGGCTGGGGACAGAAATGACCCTTTGCAATTCAGAAATGCTGGTGGCATGTTCAGCCCCTTCAGCGTGTCAGGGAGAAATGAAAGTGCCCAGATCTCCCTCCTTTGGAACCAAAAAGCATTTTCATACCTGAGAGCTGGGACTGTGCAATGCAGATCCATTCACATGCATATTGCTGGGCCTCCAAAGGCTTTGCCTTTTGAAATAGAGGAGGATAATCATGTGTTTGAAATCAGGAGATGCTCTCCTGCCACTTTAGAAATCTTGGGTTTTTTTCCCTCCGTGTCAGGGAGTTTAACCCTTTGCAGACCAGAATCGCTCAGGGAATTTGTGCACGGGGAAACAGCAAAGCAGGGCTGTGGTAATTAAGAAGCAAATCCAAATGAACCTTGACAGAGGAGTTCAAAGATTTGTCTAATTCTCAGAATTATCATTGCTTTAATTGTTATCAATGTCTTACCTTTTATCATTGTTATCATTGTTTTCAATGTCTTACCTTTTTCATATCTGTTACCACTTTAATCCAGTTCTGAGATTTTTTCCTGCAACAAAAATCGTCTATTTATTTATCAACTTAAAGCCCAAAGAAGATATTCTCTGTTTGCCACAGAACTGAGACAATAATGCAGAATATTTTCTGTTGTGTGGTACCATATGTGTTTTTAAAAGCACTGCAGATCATTTTTGTTCCATGCCAGCTCTGATATCTCTTCATGCCAAGCTTCCTGTGGATTTCAGGAGTTCAGAGAATCATGGAATCAGAATTTGGGTTGGAAAAGACCTTAAAGCTCATCCATTTCCAACCCAGGGACCCTTCCACCATCCCAGGTTGCTCCAAGCTCTGTCCTTGGACACTTCCAGGATCCAGGAGCAGCCACAGCTTCTCTGGCAATTCCATCCCAGGGCTTCATGGAACTGCTTCTGTTTCATCCCTTGGGAAATTCACCATTTTTTCTCTCTTCTCACCATTTTTTCACTGCCTCACTTTGAGAAGGCAAGAGAAGAGCAGTGGAACCATGCAGATATTGAGTAAATTCTCTGATAAAAATCTGTACAAGGAAGCAGCACACAATTCATTATCCAGAGACATCAGTTAAAATGTGCAATCTTTTCCTGTAACCATTTTATTCAGCAACTTGTGAGGGTGTGATTTTCAATGGTTATTTACTCATTTCTGGCACTTCTTGTCTGCCATGTGTGCATCCTACTTCCCTTTCTGGATCAGATTCCAGCTTTTAAGATGAGGAATTGTTGTTTTTCATATAGGGCAGCTCCTGTTTCACGTGGATTTGCTGTGCAGTGAAACAGCAAAATGCAGCTACAAAACTGAATATTAGGGACTGTTCTGGGTTATACTGAAATAATTTCTGCATCAGTTTTCAGCAAACCCTCTCTGTGGTGTTTGGGGCTGGATGTGTGTGGCTTTTTGGGATTACAGCAATAATAGGGAGATTTTCCCTCTTTTTCTCATTCAAATCTCCTGCTGGTTTTGGGTTTCTGGAGCTCCGCATTCAGCAGGTAAAGCTGGAAGGGGACACAATGAAACAAACAAAAAAAACTTTTTGGAAGCTCTGGATTGCTTTGGAAGAGGGGAGGGAATTCTGTCCCTGTGTTCCTCTCAGTGAGACCCCACCTGCAGAGCTGCCCCAGCCCTGGGGACAGCAGCAGCAGCACCTGGAGCAAATCCAGAGGAATCCATGGAGCTGCTGCAGGGCTGGAGCCAGGCTGGGAGAGCTGGGAATGTTCCCCTGGAGCAGGGAAGGCTCCAGGGAGAGCTCCCAGCACATTGCAGGGCCTGCAGGGGCTCCAGCAGAGCTGCAGAGGGACTGGGGACAAGGCCTGCAGGGACAGCACCCAGGGAATGGCTCCCACTGCCAGAGGGCAGCCATGGGTGGCATCTTGGCAATGAGGAATTCCTGCCTGGGCTGGCATTGCCAGAGCAGCTGGGGCTGCCCCTGATCCCTGCAGTGCCCAAGGCCAGGCTGGAGCAGCCTGGGATGGTGGCATTGGAATGGGATGGGCTTGAAGGGCCCTTCCCACCCAAACCATTCTGGGATTTGGGACACTCAGAATCCATCCCCAGGGATTTTTATGGAAGTTGGGGATGGAGAAGGGAAGGGAGACCCTTCCTGGAGTGCTGAGGTTCCCAGTGAAGCCCCCAGATCCCAAAATCCCTTCCTAGAGAGGAGTCGGGGTGGGGATGGATCCAATGGCAGGCTGGGAGAGCTGGGAATGGAGGGAATTCCCTGGAGAGGGAGCCTGGGGTGGGATTTTGGGAAGGGATTCCCAGAGCAGCTGGGGCTGCCCCTGATCCCTGCAATGGCCAAGGTTGGGCACTGGGGCTGGAGCAGCCTGGGATGGTGGGAAGTGGCCCTGCCATGGCTGGGGTGGAATGAGATGATCTTGAAAGTCCCTCCCAACTCAACCCAACCCATCCTTTCATTCTTTAAAAAGGAAAATCAGAGTTGTTTTGGAATCAGAGAAAAGCCCCAGTGTGAAATCAGAGCCTTTTTCAGGGATTGCCATTCCCTGTGTGCCAGAGCTCAGGAGCTCAGTCTGTCCTTACTCTCTGCAGTTCCCTGTAGCTGAAACTGTTCCATTTGCTGTCTTTAAATGAAAAACTGTTGATATCTTTTCATTGTAACTATTGATATCTTTTCTCCATGTCCCTCTGATTCCTCTGAACCGATGCAGTATTTTTGACTTTACACTTCCAAATAATTCCTTGGCAGTCAAACACCCCCAAATCCAGGAAATGAAACAAATCCCGCCCAGGCTTGTGTTCATTGCATCTTCCATGAGCCGCCTTCCTTAGAAACTGAAGAGTTTCTGCTGCTCCTGTCACTGCAGTTTTTAGAAACTTTCTTTAATTATATGTTTAAAATAATGTGCAGAATGCTGATGGTTTGAGAATCTCTTGTCGAGTTTTTCAGAGGGATCTCAACTGAGCAAAACAAAATAATTCTGTGCATAGGTGAGATGAGTTATTGGGTAATAGTAGAGGTTGGGCTTCCTTTTGTTAGAAAATGCACAGAAATTGGGGGTTTTTGAAGGCCTTTTTAAAAGCAATAAATGACCCTTTTAAATTCAGAAAACATCAGTGAATTTTTTTTTCTTTGAATTGTTGCCATGAACTGACAAGAGATTATTTCAGGTACTTGTAAAATTGAAAGAACTTCATGAAAAAACTGAAAAATCCTTACAAGACTTGTGCTTTCATATTGGAAAATCAAGTGTAAAGTGCTGTGTGTGTTTGTACCATGCAGCATGTGGGATGTTTTTGAAGTGGGAGTTTTACCAGTGGTTGACAGAACAAGGATTAAGTGCCAGTGTTTGAGGGGGATATTTGATGTCTTTTTACTGCAGTAGTTGCTGCAATTAAAAGTTTGCAGACATGTGAACCTCCTTTTATGTGACTGAGTTTACTGGCAGTGTTTTACTCCTCTACTTGCCCAGGCTTAAAGAATTTGAAGACAAAATTAATGGGGAATTTCAGGGTGCAGGTGCCATAAATAAAATTCCTGCTGGCACAGGACAACCCCAAAAATCCCACTCTGTGCCTGGGAGAGTTGTCCCTATGAGGTAATTCCAGATTTTATAGTAACAAAAAGGATGTTTCTCTTGTAGCTGCCCAGATTAAAGATATGGGAGCTTTTGAGAGTCACTTTTATACTTGGAGGGAGAAAAAAATATTGATTATATCAAGTTCATCTTCAATGCTCTCATGCTTTATAAAGCAAAATACTAAAATCTGAATTTACAAGTATTTCCATATGTTATCAGCCAGCTGGGGAATCAATACAGAGATGGAATTGATCCAGCTGGACCTGTTGCTGTGAGGAGTGAAGGAGAATTGCAAATGAAATGGTTGTGTTGGGGGCTTTTTGAAAAAAATACAGCATGAAATCCTTCTCTCAGTTGTGAGCTGGTATTTGGGCATGGCACAAGTCTGTAACAGAGAATTTGTGGGTCTAAACTTTGGTTTCTTTGTAAATCTCAGGGTGGTTTGGGTTGGGAGGGACCTTAATGCTGATTTCCATGGCAGGGACACCTTCCACCATCCCAGGGTGCTCCAAGCCCCATCCAGCCTGGCCTTGGACACTTTTCAGGGTGAATTCCATCCTAAAAAAACAAATTCCAGGATGGGTACAGGGTTGGCAGACCTCTTATAACCCTACATAGGAATTTCCTACAGGAAATTTGGAATTCACAGATTTTACTCCAAGAACTACAAAAACACCTGAGAAGTTTGTTCAGGTTGAAAGAGGAATGTCTGGGGAAATGCAGGAGTGCAGCACAATGGAACACTTGGAATGGGAAGGAAAAATAAAAGTTACAATGGAAAAGAATCCATCTGTAGGACAGAACATTGCCCAAATACCAGGGTGCTCCAAGCCCCATCCAACCTGGCCCTGGACACTTTTCAGGGTGAATTCCATCCTAAAAAACAAATTCCAGGATGGGTACAGGGCTTGGCAGACCTTTTATAACCCCACACAGGGAAATGTTGAATTCATAGATTTTACTCCAAGAAATGGCCGTGACAGAGGGGACAGTGTGTGTGACATAAAGTGAACTCACAAAAACAACTCAAAGTCTGGGAAAAAGGAAAAAGGGGAATGTCTGGGGAAATGCAGGAGTGCAGCACAATGGAACACTTGGAATGGGAAGGAAAAATAAAGGTTAGAGTGGGAAAAAGTCTGTTTGTAGGACAGAACATTCCCCCAAATAGCTGTGGGATGGCTGAAATGCAGAATTACAGCTCTGGCTTCAATGGTAGGAGAGAGATAGAAATTGCCAGTGGGAATAAACCAAACCCATGAGAAACGCAGGAAAAGGGAGCCAGGAAATGCTGGGAATCTTCTTCAGAGGTCACAAAACCCAGTGACAGATGAGGAAGGTTTGTAGGAATCTGTGTTTGAATTGTTTGGCCTCGTGTGTCAGCCAGCTGTAGGAATTTGGTGGATTTTGCCTCATTGAGAGCAATGCTGTGATTTTTAAACTTGCAGATCAATGTGTTTGGTGCTGATAACTCCAGTGTGCCATGCTTTCATTTTCCTGGGTCCTGGATTGACTCTGAGCAGGTTTTTAGGGAGAGCCCAGCTGCCTTAGCTGTGGCTGCTTTTCCTTCAGGAGGCATTCCTGAGCTCAGGTCATGCTGGGATCCACTCTTGGAAAATCACTGAAAAATTCTCCCTTTCCTTTGATTTAAACATGCTCAGAGCTTGTTTCCTCTCTTGCTTCCCTAAATTTAAATTAATTAATTTCCCTAAATTAAATTTGGGCAGAGTTCTCCACCTAATCTGAGTGTAAAATGCAGTTTGTTTGGATTCAGGTGCTTATCACTCATCTGGACAAATACACACATTGTTTTTCAACAGGAATTTTTTATATCCTCAGCTGGTTTTGATTCCTCCTGGCTGCTCTCACCTGGTGTTCAAAGCAGCTGCCAGAGACCATCCTTGAAGTCCTTTAGTTGCTTCAGCATCACCAAAACCTGATATTGATCTGTAGATTTTTACAGTTTGGCTTTTGTTGTAGCTGCATCAGCTGTCAGTCAGTTGGTATCAGATTTTCTGCCTTTTCTTGTGGCTGTTTTCACTTGGATCATGAAAACTTTGCCCAGTGAAAAACCTGCTCTCCATATTCACCCCCTCTTTGCTCTCCTGCTGATCCTGACCACCAAAATATCACCTGACAGTGAGACCAAAATTCAGATTGTTTGTGGCAGCAACATTCAAAAAATTTCATTGCTCTGACACAATTAAAGTGGTTTTGAATATCAAACTCATCCTATTTGGGTCCTGCAGCTCATAATTCCACAAAATGAGAATTTGATAGGATTGATTAAGCTGGTTCCTGAGGAAAATTCCCACAAACACCAGCTCAAAAAAAACCACAGACAAAACTTCTTAAAGCAGTGAGAGAAACAGCAACAAGCCTGTGCCATGACATTGTTTCCAGGCTTGTTGGATTGAGAGAGACAGAATATTTTAGGATTTTTATTTTTTTCCAGGAACTTTATTCATGGTCTGTCTCAGGCTGGCGTGTGAGTGTTATTTGTGCTTTTCAAAAAATGGTAATCTTGCACTCGTTATGGCCTGAGGCAGCCAATCTCAGGCAGCAGTGATGGGGGAGATCTAATAAACACAGCTAAACCCAGCTATTTTCCATTGATTTGAAAGAAGACAGAGCTAATCTGTGATTCTTTCTGTTGGGCTCCTGCCACAAGATGAATTTCACCTCCAGCTGCAGAGCAGATTGCACATCTACAAGCCAAAAGAGATTTTCACCCTGATAGCAGAGCTGGATTTCCATATTTATGGAGTTGTTGTGACTGCAAGGGGCTTTGGGAGGTCCAAGCACCTGCTCAGAGCAGGTTGGTGAGGGCTTTGGCTGGGGGACTTTGGGGACCTCCAGGGTTGGAGATACCACAGCCTCTTATGATCCCTGTCCCTCAGCTATCCTTGGAGGAAATTGCTTTTTTGACCACTTTGATGGGATCTCGGTCTCCAAAAACTGGCCAAAATGAGGTGGAAACAAGTGGTGGTTAAAGGGATTTCCTCAGATTTTCTCTTATTTAGAGGCTTCCCCTTAAAATCATGGCTACTGTAGACCATGGAAGGGCTGCCCTGCACTCTGTGGAAGTTTTCCCAAAACAGATTCATGGATAACCTCAAAGTGTCTTCATTTGAGTGTCCAACACCTCAGGACTTTGTGGGAGTGATCCATGCAGGGATGGAATGGGAGATTTCAGCTGAGCTGACTTTGAGCTGCTGGATCAAAGCTGTGTTTGGGAATGATCCATGCAGAATGGACAGCTCTGTCCATGCAATAAACATTTGGAATTGCCTGTTTTGTTCCAAAACACTTTGGAATTCCAAACACTTGGATGTCACAGCCATTCCTGGATGAGACCCTGGGCTAGCAGGAGGAAAGTACTTTTTTGACCACTTTCACAGCATCTCTGCCTCCAAAAACTGGCCAAAATGAGGTGGAAACAAGTGGTGGTTAAAGGGATTTCCTCAGATTTTCTCTTTTTTTGAGGCTTCCCCTTAAAATCCTGGCTACTGTAGACCATGGAAGGGCTGCCCTGCACTCTGCTGAAATTTTCCCAAAAAAGATTCATGGATAACCTCAAATTGTCTTCCTTTGAGTGTCCAGCACCTCAGGACTTTGTGGGAGTGATCCATGCAGGGATGGAATAGGAGATTTCAGCTGAGCTGACCTTGAGCTGCTGGATCAAAGCTGAGTGTTTGGGAATGATCCATGCAGAATGGACAGCTCTGTCCATGGAATAAGCACTTGGAATTGCCTGTTTTGTTCCAAAATAGTTTGGAATTCCAAACACTTGGATGTCACAGCCATCCCTGGATGAGACCCTGGGCTAGCAGGAGAAAAGTACTTGGAGGAAAGTACTTTTTTGACTACTTCCACAGGATCTCTGCCTCCAAAAACTGGCCAAAATGAGGTGGAAACAAGTGGTGGTTAAAGGGATTTCCTCAGATTTTCTCTGACTGAAATTCCCCTTAAAATCATGGCTACTGTAGACCATGGAAGGGCTGCCCTGCACTCTGCTGGAGTTTTCCCTAAAGAGCTTCATGGATGACCTTAAATTGTCTTCCTTTGAGTGTCCAGCACCTCAGGATTTTGAGGGAGTGATCCATGCAGGGATGGAATTGAAGATTTTAACTGAGCTGACTTTGAGCTGCTGGATCAAAGCTGAGTGTTTGGGAATGATCCATGCAGAATGGACAGCTCTGTCCATGCAATAAACACTTGGAATTGCCTGTTTTTTTCCAAAATAGTTTGGAATTCCAAACACTTGGATGTCACAGCCATTCCTGGATGAGACCCTGGGCTAGCAGGAGGAAAGTACTTGGAGGAAATTGCTTTTTTGACCACTTTCACAGGATCTCTGTCTCCAAAAACTGGCCAAAATGAGGTGGAAACAAGTGGTGGTTAAAGGGATTTCCTCAGATTTTCTCTTATTTTGAGGCTTCCCCTTAAAATCATGGGTACTGTAGACCATGGAAGGGCTGCCCTGCACTCTGCTGGAGTTTTCCCAAAAAAGATTCATGGATAACCTCAAATTGTCTTTCTTTGAGTGTCCAACACCTCAGGACTTTGTGGGAGTGATCCATGCAGGGATGGAATGGGAGATTTCAGCTGAAGCTGACCTGGAGCTGCTGGATCAAAGCTGAGTGTTTGGGAATGATCCATGCAGAATGGACAGCTCTGTCCATGGAATAAACACTTGGAATTGCCTGGTTTTTTCCAAAATAGTTTGGAATTCCAAACACTTGGATGTCACAGCCATTCCTGGATGAGACCCTGGGCTAGCAGGAGGAAAGTACTTGGAAGAAAGTACTTTTTTGACCACTTTCACAGGATCTCTGCCTCTAAAAACTGGCCAAAATGAGGTGGAAGCAAGTGATAGTTAAAGGGATTTCCTCAGATTTTCTCTGACTGAAATTCCCCTTAAAATCATGGCTACTGTAGACCATAGAAGGGCTGACCTGGACTCTGGATTTTTCCCAAAAGATCTTCATAGATGACCTCAAATTGTCTTCCTTTGAGTGTCCAGCACCTCAGGGTTTTGTGGGAGTGATCCATGCAGGGATGGAATGGGAGATTTCAGCTGAGCTGAGTTTGTGCTGCTGGATCAAAGCTGAGTGTTTGGGAATGATCCGTGCAGAATGGACAGCTCTGTCCATGGAATAAATCCATGAAATCCACTGGGATTTCTCTGGAAGTCACTGCCATTCCTGGATCGGACCCTGGGCTAGCAGGTGACCCTGCCCATGGCAGGGGGTTGGAACTGCATCATCTTGAAGGTCCTTTCCATCTCAAGCCATTCCAGGCTTTTAGGATTCACGCTGATCCTGCTTTGCTTTGAGCTGATTCCCTGTGGTGTCATTTTTGTTTTGCATAAGTGGCCCACCGGACCAATACTTAAGAATTAATTCCATAAAAGCAAACCAGCACCAGGAATTTGAAATCCTCATTCCTGTGCTGCTGTCTGCACCTGATCCCACCAACAGAAGGGAATTCCCAGCTTAGATTTCATGGACATCACCCCTGGCAGTAGCAATTCCCATTCCTGTGTGCCTCAAAGATGTCCCACACTCATTTTGAGGGTCCTGGAGAAATAACCCCATTGGGAAAACAGAATTTAAACCATGGAATAGTGACAGGGCTGATTTAAGAAGAGAAATTGGAAATGGGAATGATCTAAATGAGGTTTCTCATCATCAGGAGGGGCCATAAATGCACTTGTGCATTTTCAGGTGCATCTCTAAGCCTGAGTACATTTGTATTAACACCACTCCTACAATTACATGCAGATTAGCTGCTTGGCTGAATAGCTGTAAGAACTTGGAATAGATTTGTCCTTTTCACCAAGGTTTTCATTTTCTTTGGCAGCTCTGAGTGTTAACAAATTAGAGATCGATGTTGTAGCAGGGCAGAAAAGTGAAGTGAGCCACGGCTGGGGAGAAACTTCAGAGCCATTAAGAGTTGCAGTTAAAGGCATTAGTTAGTGGTGCCTGAAAAACTGAGTTGAAAATTCAAAAGAAAGGGTCAAAAATTGTTCTCTTTTTTCCCCATTTTCTGCTGGCAACTGAGTTAAGTATTTTACCCTGCTTGCTGCACTCTGAATATCTTTGACATCTTTGAATATCACTGAAATTTTTGACTAAAACCCATCGTGGAATGCAGCAAACACTGGTGGGAAGTGAATTTTCACTGCTGGGAATTTCCATTCTGCAGGTTGCTCCTTTGCTTTGTGGAATCACCGATGGGTTTGGGACCTTAAACTTCACCTCATTCCAACCTCCACAGGCAGGGACACCTCCCAGGTTTTGTTTGGGTGGGTCTGTGGCATTTTCAACACTTTTGGATACTTTTTGTGGTTTATTTCTCTGTAGGAAAAGGTACTTTGGGTGGTTTTGGGTGTCCCAAATCCTCCCTTGAGTCTGTGACAGTTCAGGCATCTCTTCTGTCACAGGGACAACCTGGTCCTGATCCAGCTTCTTCCAGGACACAGCAGATAATTTCGAAGTTCCAAAACTTCACTTGGAAGTTTTCTAAAGGTAGAAGAGAGGGAATTGCACTTGAATTTGAAATGAGCTCTGGGCAATCATCACCAAAATCCTGATAATTGCCTTAATCTTACCATCTTTATCTGGGTGTCCTCTGCAGGCTCAGTCCCAGGTTCCTTCCTTTGCTTTTTTATTTTCTGTGGGGCTTCTCTTTCAGTTTGAATTCCCTCTCCCTGCCTTGCAGCCACTTGCTGCATGTTAAAAAATTCTCCTGTGCTGTGAAAGCTCATCCCCTGCCCTGCCCATTGATCTTTAGTCTCTGAGTTGTCCTGAATTGTGGTGGGAGGGATTTGTTGGCTCCTTCCCCAAAGGCACCTTTGATGCTTTACTTCAGGATTGGAAAACTGGTTTGCTTTGGGCAGTGACCATTTTTTTGTGCAAAGATGCTCCTTTTGGAGAGATTTCATAAAATCCTGATTTTCAGCCCTATAGCAGACCCACAGAACTTTCCCCAGTGAGGGCAGTGAGTCCCCTCATTAAAAATTAACTCCTAATAGGGTATAAAAACAAGAATAAAAGTCTTAAATGTTATGTAGGATCTCAGAATGTGGCTTTGGACATCCTTAGTTTCATCTCTGGAATAAAAACTGCACCAATTGACTGACTAGAGCAGCTGGATCGAATGAGAGCAGTCAGAACTTGTAGAAAGAATAACTTATCTAAAAATTCAAGCCCAGGCCTGATGTGCTGACATTTCAGAAGAAATTCCCTCATCCATAGATCATCTGGAGGCAGAATGAAGATGCAGTGTTATTTGGGAAGCTGTCTGATGTTAAATGCTTGGTTTTCCATAGCTTATTAAAATCAATTCAGGCACAAATAGAGGCTTTAAACTCAAATGAAAATGCCATTGGAATGGTCATATTTATAAAGCTGTAATTTAATGTAATTTGGAACTGGGGTGGAGGCACAAAGCAGCTGATGGTTTTATTCTTTTTTTGGGTCTTTTTTTCTTCCCTAATTCCTTCTCTCCTCGCTCACTTGGTGGCAGTTCCAAAGATGAAACATGACTGGAGGTTTTCGAGTTTATTTCTTCTAATCTTGCCTTTTTCTCTGTAGTCCAGAGGAATCCATGGAGCTGCTGCAGGGCTGGAGCCAGGCTGGGAGAGCTGGGAATGTTCCCCTGGAGCAGGGAAGGCTCCAGGGAGAGCTCCCAGCACATTGCAGGGCCTGCAGGGGCTCCAGCAGAGCTGCAGAGGGACTGGGGACAAGGCCTGCAGGGACAGCACCCAGGGAATGGCTCCCACTGCCAGAGGGCAGCCATGGGTGGCATCTTGGCAATGAGGAATTCCTGCCTGGGCTGGCATTGCCAGAGCAGCTGGGGCTGCCCCTGATCCCTGCAGTGCCCAAGGCCAGGCTGGAGCAGCCTGGGATGGTGGCATTGGAATGGGATGGGCTTGAAGGGCCCTTCCCACCCAAACCATTCTGGGATTTGGGACACTCAGAATCCATCCCCAGGGATTTTTATGGAAGCTGGGGATGGAGAAGGGAAGGGAGACCCTTCCTGGAGTGCTGAGGTTCCCAGTGAAGCCCCCAGACCCCAAAATCCCTTCCTAGAGAGGAGTCGGGGTGGGGATGGATCCAGTGGCAGGCTGGGAGAGCTGGGAATGGAGGGAATTCCCTGGAGAGGGAGCCTGGGGTGGGATTTTGTGAAGGGATTCCCAGAGCAGCTGGGGCTGCCCCTGATCCCTGCAGTGCCCAAGGAAGGGGATTGGAGCCGCCTGGTGAGTCTGGAGTTTGGACTAAAAATAAGTGCAACAATTTCTTTGTGCCTTTGGAAATCTCTTTTAAGGCCGTTCAGATCTCAGGCTCTGTGTCAACAGGATGATTAAAACAAAATGCTCCCCATTATCCCCAAATGGCTTTGTTAAAGATCCCGAGATGAAATGGCCACAAGTACAATTAAGGGAGAAAAGGAGCTTAACTGCAGCAGAAATGGATTTAAAAGAGGCACAGAAAACTTCCCAATTTGCCATTCAGGGAGCAGGATAATCTTTGCCTGCCGATGCTTTGAGTCTTTTCGTGGGGGAGGATGAGAAGGAGAGAGAAGTCTTTAAATTAAAAATTCTCCCCTGATTCTCAAAGGTGCCAAACAGCCCAAGCCCTTGGTTCCTCTGGTGGGTGGAGCAGGTGCTGAGCTGAGCTGGAGTCAAGCTGGGCTCGTTTTTGTCTTTCCCAGCACTGACTTGAAGCAAAGGGCAGGTTTGTCTCTTTTGTACGCAAGTCAAAAGTCTTTTTTTCTTTGTCCAATCAACTATGTAACTATTAAATTTAATTTTAAAAAAATAATTAAATAGATTGCATGAATGTTACTCTCCTAATGAATCTCTTCGGGGCTTTAAGGGCTTAAAAGCAAGAATTCAATGCCAAAATCAGTCGTGGTCTGTCTGCAGTAAAAAACAGTTTCACCACATTTTTAATAAAATAGTGCATATAGGTGAAGCATCTCTGGTGGAATTAAATGAGAGATCTCAAGTTCTCCTGGTTCTTTTGATAATCTTTTATCAGCTTGGATGACACAGGATCTCTCAGAACTTCCCCTGCTTGCAAATCTGAAGATTTTCAGCCCAGAGTGAAACGTGTACTTGTGCTTTGAGTTCCTGCATGCAGACAAAACAGTGACCTTCTGAGGGGCTCCAGGGATTTATTTTCTGACACAGACCTTTGAAATCAGAGCTCTTGAGAGAAATAATTCTCCTCTTATTCCTCCAGCTTTAAGAAGCTTCTGCTTCCACTTTTGCTCAGGGAAAATTATTTCAGTGGCAGACGTGGTGAAAACACTTTCACCAGTGGCCACATCTCATTTTTGTCCTCCTGACTTATGGCATTATTTATATTTTCTGTGGCTCTGTGTTTGTATCAGGGCAAATTGGATGGATTTAAAAATGAAGCTGAAATTCTCTTTAACTTCTCATTCAGCCTCTGTTTCTTTCAGTTCACTTTGAGGGAAAAGGCACCACTTGTTATTAATTTTTACTGCAATATTTTCATTATCTTTGGCAGAAAACCACTGGGTTTGGGGTTGAAGGGGACTTTAAACTCATTCAGTGCCACCCCTGCCATGGCAGGGACACCTCCCACTGTCCCAGGGTGATCCAAGCTGGCCTGGGACCATCTTGGACAGGTGGGAAGTGAATTTCCATTCTCTGGGTTGCTCCTTCGTTTTGTGGAATCACAGATTGGGTTAATAATAAACCAATAATAAATGTCTGCCCTTGTCTGAAGATGAGGAAATGATGCTACAGCCCCGTTTTTAATCTGTATTTAGGGAAATGACCACTGCACTTTTATCTGGAGGATTAGGGAAGACTTGAAAAACGAAACTGCATCTCTGTCTTACAGAGAGTTTATCTCTAAAAGGGAATCTGAGTGAGTTTCAGTAGCAGACCTGAGCCAACAAACAGCACACTTCAGCTAAGATAACAAATGATTTCTTGATAGCTTGTAGGATTAAAACTTCTGGGCATAGAGAGCAGCTCAGTTGATCACTTGAACTGCAATTAAAAAGCAGAACAAGTACACCCCGAATATTGTTTTTATGTCAGAAATGCTCCTTCATGCTTGAAAATGAGAAAAAATTGCAATCGATCCTTACAACTGTTGTGTTCATCTTTATTGACTGGCCCAAAGAAAGATAAATGGCAGCCTAAATAAGATTCCAGTGAGTGCTGGCCTGGGAGGGGACAGGGGGTGATGGAGAACCATTCATCATCCCAGCCCTGGCCATGCTCACCCTGCTCTGAGCTCGTCCTGATGCCTTGAGAATCTGAGCTAGGACGGAGATTAGATGGAGTTAAAGAGCAAAGCAGGGATTTATTCAAAGGTTCTCCTCAATTGTGGTGTTTGTGAGGGTCCCCAGGACGAGGTGAGAGAAGAGAATTTGACTCTCAAGTTCTCAGGAGGCTGATTTATTATTTTATGATGCTACATTGTATTAAAGAATGCTATACTAAAGAAAGACAAAGGATACATCAGAAAGCTTAACAAGAATGAATAATAACCTGTGGTTGACTCAGAGAGTCCAACACAGCTGATGGTGATTGGTCATTAATTAAAAACAATTCACATGTTTGGATAAACAATCTCCAGACCACATTCCAGAGCAGCAAAACATGGAGAAGCTGAGGCTTCTCATCTTCCCAGGAGAAGAAATCCTGGCAAAGGGATTTTTCAGAAAATGTCACAGTGACACTCCATGGCTGCACCTTGGGCAGCAGCAGAGCCCAGCCAGGGCTGCACCCAAGATGAACCAAAACGGCCCCAAAATGCACGAGCGCTGCCGGGGTCTCTCCCTGGGATCAGCTCTGCTCCATTTGCACCTTGCACTTCATTGTCCCATTGCAGCTTTAGCCCAGGCAGTCCCACCCTGCTTGTTTTTCTCTCTCCAGCCCACGGGGTTTGTGCTCCTGGGCTGAGATTTGGGGCATTTGTCCTTGGTGCCCAGCTGGAGCAGCAATTGTTTTGTCTCCCTGCTCTCACCATCCCATAATATGGAGCCCAGACCCACACACTAAAGCAGCACAGAATGTGAAAAATATAAAAGCTAAACCTGAGGCATCACTGTGAACCTGCTAAAGCAAAATGTTGGTGCCCAGTGGTGTCCCCAGGAGCTGTGAAGGTGAGGATGAGCCAGGTGGGCACTTTCTGCCTCCACTTTAAGCTTTAACTCTGACTCTTTGTCTGTGGATTCATGGAATTGAGCAGGGGGAAGATATGAGATGCTGAACTTTGTTGAATTATCCTGGATTTCATCAGAGAATATTTGTTGGCATTTTTAGCACCCTTCTACTCCTTTCCCCTCACCTTGGCCTTTGTTTCACCCTCTCTGGAAGATCTGAGCTGTGTGTCAAGCCCTCCTGGTTGGTCCTGTGTGAGGAACTGGGGTTCATTTTAATCAAGGCTGAACTGTCATTCTGGTCCCATGCTGTGCCTTGCCATGGATCCCATCCTACAGATCCTATCCCATCCCATAGATCCCATCTCATGGATCCTGTCCCCTCCCATTCCACAGATCTCATCCTATCTCTTGGATCCCATTCCATTCCACAGATCCCATGCCATCCCATGGATCCCATCCCATTCCACAGATCCCATCCCATTGCATCCTATCCCACCCCACTCATCCCATCCCACCCCACTCATCCCATTCCACACATCCCATCCCATCCCACAGATCCCATCCCACTGCATCCCACCCCACACATCCCATTCCACAGATCCCATCCCACCCCACAAATCCCATCCCATCCCCCTGGGCCTGCCTGGGCTTGCTGAGTGCCAGGGGGTCACTGGTGTGAGGAGAATTTCACTTCCATTTGCTCTCTGGACACCAATGATTTATGAAAAAATAAATGAGGGTGCGTGGCAAGCTGGGTTTGAGTGCAAATGAGTGATGAGGAGTGGGGCTGGGCTGGGGAGTGCAGCACAGCTCCCTGCTCCTGCTGATCCAGCCCTGACCTTTGCCTGCAGTGCCTCTTACCCAATTTGTTATCATTTGTGAGAAAATATTAGCCCTGCACTACAATTTTACCCCTGTCTGGAGCTGGCATTTTATTCACTGATTTCAGTACGTTTTAAGATTATCGTTCACAGGGAAGAAGCTTGGAAGATGAAATCTTATAGTGGGAAGGGAAAAGGTTTTTCTTTGCAATTTTTCGTAGTTGGTGTTGCCTCTTTTGGAATTTCAGGAAGTGTTTTTGCAGGAGTGAGACCTGCAGTGCTCATAAAATGATAAATATTCCTCAGGACATGTTTACTCACCCAGTGACCACAGACCTGTGTCATGTGTGACTTTTATGGAAGAGTGATCTCTCCACTTACGGCCTTTCCCATTTTTTCCCTCCCCTAAAAATGTTTTCATCATATTGCTTTTCCATACATCAATGTCTGAAGCTAAACTGCTTTGTTTTACCCAAAATTAAAATGGGAATGGTGCTTGCCATGGTCTGGATGGTGGCATCCATGTGTGTTATGGAATCATGGAATGGTTTGGGTTGGAAAGGACCTCAGAGCCCCACCAGTGCCACCCCTGCCATGGCAGGGACACCTCCCCCTGTCCCAGGGGGCTCCAAACTCTGGCCTTGGGCACTGCAGGGGTCAGGGGCAGCCCCAGCTGCTCTGGGAATCCCTTCCCAAAATCCCACCCCAGGCTCCCTCTCCAGGGAATTCCCTCCATTCCCAGCTCTCCCAGCCTGCCATTGGATCCATCCCCACCCCGACTCCTCTCTAGGAAGGGATTTTGGGATCTGGGGGCTTCACTGGCAATCTCAGCACTCCAGGAAGGGTCTCCCTTCCCTTTGCCATCCCCAACTTCCATAAAAATCCCTGGGGATGGATTCTGAGTGTCCCAAATCCCAGAATGGTTTGGGTGGGAAGGGCCCTTCAAGCCCATCCCATTCCAATGCCACCATCCCAGGCTGCTCCAGCCTGGCCTTGGGCACTGCAGGGATCAGGGGCAGCCCCAGCTGCTCTGGCAATGCCAGCCCAGGCAGGAATTCCTCATTGCCAAGATGCCACCCATGGCTGCCCTCTGGCAGTGGGAGCCATTCCCTGGGTGCTGTCCCTGCAGGCCTTGTCCCCAGTCCCTCTGCAGCTCTCCTGGAGCCCCTTTCGGGTCTCTGAGCTCTCCCAGAACATTTTCCTCTCCAGGCTGAACATTCCCAGCTCTCCCAGCCTGACACAAATTAAATATTTGGAAGATGCCAAATCAATATTGAGGCATCAATAACTCCAAAGCACAGGATCAAGTCCAGGTTGTTAAAATAAGGGTTCAGCTGCTGTTGATGCAATCACACAGTGTGGGGTTGTCAGGGTTTTGTTGCCATGTTAACTCCACTCCCTGGGATGCCCATGACTCAAAGCCAGAGTTCCTGCAAGTGCCAGCAGAACCTTTTTGCTTCTCCATGCCCTGTTTCCAGCAGCACTCCCAGGAAAATGATTTCAGGGGATTTGGAGCTGCTCAAACTTTGCTTTCTCCCTCCAGCTGGGCAGCCAGGTGCCTTGGTTATCACAGCTGAGGTCCAGCTGTGCCCAGGCTATAAAAACCTCCTGAAAAATGCCACCCCTGTGTTATTGAGACATGGAGCAAAACAACATCCCAGTGATTTATCTCAGCCTGCAGCATCACAGAATTCTTCAGGCTGGAAAAGACCTTTGGGGTCATCAAATCCAACCATTCCCAGCCCTGCCAGGGCCACCACTGAGCTGTGTCCCCAAGTGCCACCTCCACAGGGCTTGAAATCCCTCCAGGGATGGGAACTCCACCCCTGCAGCTTTTCCAATGCACAACCAGCCTTTCCATGAAGGAATTTTCTCAAATCAAAGCTGAACCTCCCTGGCACAGCATTTTCACACCTAGAAAATTTCTGTGGCTTGGTGAGCTTCTCTCACCTCTACTTTGGAAATGAAGGATTTTGTAGAGCTGAGTCAAAGCCATCCCTGGGTTTGGGGGAGATGAAAAATCTCTTCTGGCTTTAGAAATTGGAATTAGCAACTGATGGAAGCAATCTGGGAGTTTGGAATATTGCAGTAAATCCTCAGAGAGGCGTTTTCAAGGCAAAAAGCAGAAGGGAAATTCCAACCTTTGTTAATTTCTTGTGGGATTTTGAAGCTTGGCTCAATGTCACCTGTGAGGCAGGAGGGAGATGTGTGTGAGGAACACAAACAGGGCACTGCAGAGAAATCTAAAATCACTGTTTGGAGTTTAATTTCTAATGAAGAAGTTTCAGAGACTCCAGGAACACCTTGTGCTAAATATGGGATTCTTGCCTCATGTCCCTTTAGAGTTTGTTCCCCAAGAGCCATTCCTTTTGCATAATCAAGACACACTTATTTAAAAAAAAAAAAAAAAAAAAAAAAAAAAAAAAAAGTGATTTCTGAAACTCTGTCATTTTATGGTGAAGTTTTGACAGTTTTTTGAAACAGCTTAAATCCCCCATCAGCTTTATTGATTAAATATTATAAATGATACTAACTGAAATGTGTATTTATTCTGTTTTTTCTTTCCAGAGTGCCCAGTTCTACAAAGTCACCACTGAGCAATACCAAAAAGCTGCTGATGAAGTCTCAGCTCGTTTCAAGTGAGTCCCCCCTGTTTTTTCCTGGCAGCTGGCTGAGTTCTTACCCCATTAAAATGCACAATCATTCCCCTTTCCTCCCTCACAGATCCTATCAGTCCCCCTGGCTGTTGAAAGGAGGGAATTTGGGAGAATTTGGAGGCCAATGTGTAGGAACCACAAGCTGCAGGGAAATGGGCTGCACACTTTGTGTACATTTATTAATTTCTAGTTGATAAGAAGCATGAATTAGTCTAAAAATAGATTTGATGGAGCACCAAAAACGAGGTTCCAGCTTTGCATCACAATGGCGCCACGGGAAGGATTTAAATGAGGAATTTCACTCTGCCCTCAGCAGCGAAGGTCAGATGGAATAATTTTTATTAGTGCTGAAGAAAGTGAAGTGAAGATCTGGTAATTGATGGATCAAAGTGACAGTGACCCCTGGCCTTGGACCTTCCCTTTGGGCTGCTCCATCCCTCAGGCTCCAGGGCCCATTCATCATTTCAGTGAGGACACAGAACTTTTTACAGCCTCAATTCTCTCCTTTAACCAAGAAATGCTGCAGAAAAATGAATTATTCTGCCGCGATTTTCGTAGATTTGTGGAGGGATTTTCTTCTGGTTTTGTGTTTTGTTTTGGTTTTTGATGGGCAGGAAGAGAAAAATCCTTTCTGAGCTGCTGATAATGACACAAATATAATTTTAAAAGTATAAGAAAAACTCATTTTATCTCTTTAACAGCAAGAATTGTTGAATATTCTTGGGTGTATATACAAAAATTTTGTAGTGTTTAATGGTCAGACTATATTGAACACTGAATTAATCTGTCCTTAAACAGGATGACCATTGATCAAGGGCTGATTTAAACATAATTTAGAGGGTTTTCCATCATGTCTGCAAATCCAGGAAGGTTGGGATGAAATTCCCACCTGGGTGTCTCCTTCCTCTGTTACAGGGGGATATTTTCAGCTTTCTAAATCAAATGATTGCCTCATTTCACATGCATTATTCCAAAAGAAGCTTTTGGTGGGATTTGAGGTTTTGCTGAAGGGCTCTGGGTGGGTTTAGTGGGCAGAGGTGGGTTTGGGATTGGGTTTTTCCTCCTGGTACATAAAGGATTTCCTAAATAAATCCAATTCTTTGGGTTCCTGTCTGTGCACAAATGGAGCTGTGGATGGAGCAGGAGCCAGACCTGAGCATCAAAGAAATTTAAGAAAATTTAGAAATTTAAGAAAATTAAGAAAATCATTTTATAAGGTGCAGAAATCAAGGAATATTTACTGAGGAAGATTTGGACAGGGAATCACATTCCTAACCCTTGATGGGATTGGAGTTTTCTTAATTTTCTAGAAACTAAAGTTATAAATTGAAATCATCATTTGACTGCTCTGTAATAGCAGTACTGCAATCACTGTCCTGCTTTTCCACCTCAAACCTAATTTCCTAAAAATTATTGGGAATTTTTACATCTCTGTGGATCCAGTATTGGTCCATTGCCTTCCAAGAATACAAAATGAAAGAAAAAAGTGCCTGAAATATGCACATAAATCGTGGCAGATTTGATGAAGTGCCTGAAATACCAATATTACTTTACAATTTCAAGGTTTTTTCCTTACATAAAATCCTTTTAAACGCAGTGTCTCTTTATTGAAGGTTTCAGTGCAGGAGGTGTTATTTTATCACTGCCTCTTTTATGGAACTTGATGGATAAATGAGGAATGATTTAGTGAGACCTGAAGATGCTCTTTTGGCACTTCTCATGTGCAGTTTAATTGCACGTGAGGATTGAGAGGACAGAGGCTCCAGTGGTGTTTAAAGAGTTGTTTAATTGGCTGTAAAAGAAGAATTAAATAAGGTTGAGCTGCTAAATTTTGTTAATGCATAAAGCCATGTGCTGCCTGTGATTGCAGGTTCCAAGTGCAAGATTAATGGATCTAATTGTGGTGTTGGTAGCAAATAGTCTGACTTTATTTTAGGCATGTCTAGAATTAGGTGCCCAGTTTTAGTGCTATAACTTGAATTTCTTCCACTTTTTAAGCTGCATCACTTCCCACAGCAAGAAGTGGATGGTGTTTTTATATATTTAATATTTTCTGGATTTTCCTTCCTCCATTTAATCCCTGAAATTACATCAAGTGTAGCTTCATCAGTCTTTAGGGATAATTAAACCCCATTAAAAGGGGAAAAATACAAATATCCCACATGGGTTTGGATCAGAGACCTGGTAAGTCTTATGTCTGCAGTTCCTGTTGCTGCCTGCATTAAAGTGATATTCCAAATATCCATGAGGAATGTTTTATCTCCACCAAAGCCCTGATTCACATTGATCAAATTGGGAATTATCAAATGCTCCATCTCTTTGCCAGCCTACTTCCCATTGATCAAATCCTAAATGAGCAGGTTCAGGCAGTTCCTGCAGTCCCCAAATCACATTAAAGCAACATTACAGGGCCATGCTGCCCCTCCTAAAGCTGGAATTATCTTCCCACAGTTCCATTATAACCCCAATTATTCCATTATGAACATGGCTCTGTTCTAATGAGGAGTTTACACAAGGAGAGAAGAATGCAACGTTACAGGAAGAGCTGGGCTTTGGGCAAGGATCTGAACTTTTCCTAATCAAATTCCCCCTTTGTTTTGTGGGTTTTTTCCCTTAATTTGGAGGGCTGGGAGCGGGAAATTCGGCAGCTGCAGCGGTGACATTTTATTCCCCCGTGGTGTCTGGAGCCAAGTGACATCTTCATTATTCATTTAAGAAGCAGAGAGGGCAAAGGCAGCCTAAAATAAATGTTTTTATCTTCAGTGGGTTTTGATTTCTGGTGGCATATTTAGCATTCATAGCTGTGCAGCAGTTTTTCCTAAATATTCTGCCTCAATATTCCTCTCCTGCTCTGCTGTCTTGTGGACAGCATGGAATTGCTTCTTGCTGCTGGGGTTTTTTTGGGAAAAACTTCATTCCCAGCCATCCAGACTGATGGAAACCCCAAATCCTCCTGGGGGATTGACTGATCAGTTTGGGGTGAGGTTCCCCCCAATAATGGAATGAATTCCCCAAAGTTTGGGCAGTGACAGTGGTGATCCAAAGGATGCAGCTGGAAGTGTTGGGTGTTTATTCTGAATCACAGATTCAGAATAAATACAGGAAAAATACAGTTTTGTGGTTAGGTCCCAGGTTTTTGGCTCCTCCACTTCCACTGTGTATGTGTGGTGTAAATCTGTGTCAAATTTACACCACACAAATTTTCTCTTTGGTGGATTTTGATTTCTGGTGGTGTATTTAGCATTCACAGCTGTGCAGCAGTGCTTTTTCCTAAATATTCCTAAATATTTCCTAAATATTCCTCTCTGCTTTGCTGTCTTATGGACAGCATGGAATTGTATGGACAGTACAGAAAAAATACCTTTTTGTGGTTAGGTCCCAAGTTTGATCTCCTCCACTTTTACTGTGTATGTGTGGTGTCAAACTACTTGAGATTGTTTCTTCAAAAACTCTGTGCAGTTGCAAAGAGCTCCTCCACAATTAATCTCAGAATGTCTGAGCCCCTCTAAAGGGGCTTTAGTCCTTTATTATGAATCTTTTGGACATGACTGTCTCCATCAATTCCCATAGAAGTAGTGGGAATAAATGACAAATAACCAATAAATGACAAATCACCAATCACCAATAATAAATGACAAATCACCAATAAGATATACAATATCTTTCTTTAATTAGGATTTTTCAATCACAAAGCCCAAGTCATTAATGTTTACTGAAAATAAAATTTAAGACATTATTATGATCAGAAATTAATAATAATGGGTGGTTTGACTGGGAAGGACCTTAAGGATCATCCAGTTCCACCCCTGCCATGGACACCTCCCCCATGAAGTTCTGTTTGATGCTCAGCTGTGAATATTTGAAATATTCCCAATATTTCCTGGGTGTTCTGAGTGGTGCTGTTGTGAGCTGTGAAGCTGAGGAGGAGCACAATGAAACCACAGTAAATTAATAACAGCAACACTTGGATATTCAGATATAATTATGTCACAAAGCTGTGGTGCCAATTCTCTGGACACTGAGGGAAAAAAAGCAGGGTAGAGAGAAAATCAGCTTTTTATTGATGACTTTGGAGCGAGTCCAGGGAAGTGTGGCTTTATTTGCTGTCCTCGTTACCCTTCTGATGTTGGGGCACATATGGTGACTTTTAAAGGGCTCTTGCACTGCCTGTAAATTAAAAATATTGATAGTTTCTTAATGCAAATATCTTCAGTCACCATCATGGTGCATTCACATAGCTCTGTAACACAGAAATCTGTGGTGCAGAGAGCCAGGCAAAGAATTTGTGCTTTATTTCTCCTTGTGCAGAGACAGACTTGCAGCTTGCACCTTAAATAACATCACTGATTCCCAAAATGGTTTGGGTTGAAGGCACCTCAAAGCTCATCCCATTCCACCCCCTGCATGGGCAGGGACACTTCCTTGGACCAAATTGCTCCAGCCTGGCCTTGAATTAAAAGCAGCTGCTTTCAAACCTAAAGTTAAACTACAAATTACCAGTTATTTATGAAATCCCACCTAGTGTTTTGTCAATAGCAGAAAATAGGAAGCTACAAAAAAATCCTGCAGGCTTTGTGCCTTTAGTTCAGCTTTTTTTTTGCTTAGCCAAGGGCAGTGAGCTGTGCACAGAAACCTCCTGAATTAATGTTTTCTTTTACAAATACAGCAAATAGAAGTGGTGCTTTGTCAGGAGAGAGAATCGCTGTAGGGTTGTTGGCCTTGGTGATGCTGTTGCTGGTGGTATCCTTGATTTTTTTGTCACATGGATGATGGTCCAGGTTCCTCCTGACATCCCCTAGAGAGTGCTGAGGTGTTACTGGGTCTGGGGTCTTCAAAGGGACATGAGAAGTTGTTTATTGCATGAATATATCAGTCTGAAAGGCAAAGAGTTCAAGGTGTTAAAGTCCCTGCTAAAGCCTTCTGGCATTTTTTTGGGAGTCCCAAGCTGGAGCAGCAGCTGCAGGCACCACAGCCCCTCTTTCTTCTTTTTTTCCTTTTTGTTCTTCTTCTTTCCTCCTCTTCTTCTTGTTATGGTTGTTGTTTCTTGCCCCCCATTACAGGGCACTTTATTCATAAAACATCCATTCAGCAAAAAAACATGATTCTAAAACATTCTTTCTAAACCAATGTGAACTTGATTCTAATGTGCAAAAGTAATACGAAAGTAGTGTCAGTTCTTACCTAAAAACTACACATATAATATTATCTATATCTCTATATCTCTATATATCTATATCTATACCTATGTATGTCTATAGCTATATATCTATATCTGTAATATTATCTATAGAGCATTATCTAAACCTATAATATTATCTGTTTTCTTCCTTAAAATTTACATATATGAGTTTATCTATCTACCTGAATAGTTCTATCTATTTACACGTGTAATTTTATCTGTTTATGTGAATAATTCTACCTATTATAGTGGCAAGGTTCTGTTTTTGTTATGTTTGGAGCTAAGTTACTGAACTTTTAAACTAGGCTTTAGGGCCTTTACTAGCTAGCACAGTTTCTTAAGGCTTAAAATATATTTCTACTAACTTAAAACTATAACTTACACTTCCACGTGCTTAAAACTCAGACCTGCACTTCTACTTCATATCGATGTGGCTTAATAGATCTTGATTTCTCTAAAGGCTTTAATTCAAGCCCTGCATTCATCTCTCTCTCTGAGGAACTCGGAGAGGCTTGCACTCCAACCAGAGAGGTGTGAGCTGTTTGTAAGTGATGCTGGGAATGAAAGAGTTAAATAGCACAGCTCGGCTCAGCCCCTCAGCTTTTCTTAGCAACAGAGGTACCCAAAGGTCTCATTCCTCCTTCTGCTCTTGCTCCTCTTCACACACAGCTGTGCTGCCACCAGGAGAGGTTTCTGGAGTGCTTCAGGCAGAGGGCTGTGATCTCAGACACATTTCCCTGCACGAGCCAGGTGTGGGTGCAGTTTTCCAGCATGGAAGTGCTGCTGTCACCCCTGTTAGCTTGGAACCAGCCCAGGTTCTGAGTGCACAGAGCTGCTGCAGCTGGGAGGAGACTTCAATAAACCTTTCCAGCCTCTTGTTCACCCTGCACATCCCAAACCCTGTTCCTTTGGAATAAACTCTTTTCTTTGCTCAGTTCTTTCACTCAGGGCTTGGATTCACCTGAGGGCTGCAGGAGCAGAGCTCACTCAAGAAATCTCTTGGACTTTGTGCTGCTTTGTACAAGAGATTGTGCTTTGACCAAGGGACCTTAAAAATCACCCAATTCTAGTTTAGAGAGGGGATTTTGGTGGGCTGAGGGCTACAGGAGCAGGGCTGCAGGCTACAGGAGCAGAGCTCACTCAAGAAATCTCTTGGACTTTGTGCTGCTTTGTACAAGAGATTGTGCTTTGACCAAGGGACCTTAAAAATCACCCAATTCTAGTTTAGAGAGGGGATTTTGGTGGGCTGGGGGCTGCAGGAGCAGAGCTCACTCAAGAATTCTCTTGGACTTTCTGCTGCTTTGTACAAGAGATTGTGTTTTAATCCAAGGACCTAAAAAATCACCCAGTTCCAGTTTAGAGAGGGGATTTTGGAGGGCTGAGGGCTGCAGGAGCAGAGCTCACTCAAGAATTCTCTTGGACTTTGTGCTGCTTTGTACAAGAGATTGTGTTTTAATCCAAGGACCTTAAAAATCACCCAGTTCCAGTTTAAAGAGGGGATTTTGGTGGGCTGAGGGCTACAGGAGCAGAACTCACTCAAGAATTCTCTTGGACTTTCTGCTGCATTGTTCAAGAAATTGTGCTTTGACCCAGGGACCTTAAAAATCAAAAATTAGGAGGGGATTTTGGTGGGCTGAGGGCTATAGGAGCAGAGCTCACTCAAGAATTCTCTTGGACGTTCTTTTGTACAAGAGATTGTGCTTTGACCCTTACAAATCACCCAGTTACAGTTTAGAGAGGGGATTTTGGTGGGCTGAGGGTTATAGGAGCAGAGCTCCCTCAAGAATTCTCTTGGGCTTTCTGTTCCTTTGTACAAGAGGTTTTGCTTTGACCCAGGAACCTTAAAAATCATCCAGTTTGAGTTTAAAGAGGGGACTTTGGTGGGCTGAGGGTTATAGGAGCAGAACTCACTCAAGAATTCTCTTGGACCTTCTGCTCCTTTGTACAAGATGTGTTTTGACCCTTAAAAATCAGCAAGTTCCAGTTTAGAGAGGGGATTCTGGTGGGCTGGGGGCTACAGGTGCAGAGCTCACTCAAGAATTCTCTTGGACTTTGTTTTGTACAAGAGATTGTGCTTTGACCCTTACAAATCACCCAGTTCCAGTTCAGAGAGGGGATTCTGGTGGGCAGCAGCTCCCCTGTCTCAGTTGCTCTGCACCTCTAAAGGAATCAGAGAATCCTTTGGCATCTCAGAATTCCCTAAAGGCACTTTGCAGTTTGTTTACCTGTGATTGTCACTTCAGCCATGACAATTTTGGGTTTCCCTGCAGCCACTCAGGTATTTCACTTGGTTTCTTTGATCAGTGCAGTCCATTAGGAGCAAGGGCTGGATAAAACATGAATTGTGCATTTGGATGCAGATCCCTTCAGAACAAAGGGGAACCTGGTGAAATATTTGTGTGTTTGTCTTTCACAGAGAATCTGGGCATGAGGATGTGTTTTCATTGACATCTCTGAGCTCTGATGTGGAATTTAAACTATTTAAACTTGCTTGTTTGGTCAGGAGGCTGGATTGAAGCTCTGATGGTGTTTTTGAGAGTTACATTAACTTTTAAAATCCATTATTCAAAATTTAGCACATGAATAAAGAGGGCAAGTCAGTTCTTTCCATCTTTGGCATAATCTTTTTTTTTTCCCCTTTCTAGAAATCATGGATACATTCATTAAATCTCCCCTCAGGCTATCCCCAGCTTTTCCCACAGTGAGATCCTTTACTCTCTGTAATGGAGAAAGCAATCTTATATTGTGGGATAACTCTGGGAGAAAGCAATCTTAAAATGGAGAAAGCAATCTTAATATTAAGAAAGCAATCTTGAAATTAATGTTTGTAAAGCACCAAGTCAGGAGTAGGAATTTTTAAAAAAATTTCTATTAATTAATATGTAAAATAAAATATTTTCTGGGAGGGGGGACAGGTAGAACAGGGTAATTATTGTAGGATATTGTTGTGAGGGGATAACTGTGCAGGATGGAGTGGGATGTGTAGGATATTGTGGGATAACTCTGTGAGAAAGCAATCTTAAAATTAAGAAACCAAAATTAAAATTACTGTCTGTAAGACACCAAGTCAGGAGTAGGAATTTTTTAAATTTTCTGTTAATTAATGGAATTATTTTAAATTAACTGTGTAGGATGGAGTGGGATAACTGTATACGATATGGTGAGATAACTCTGTGAGAAAGCAATCTAAAAATTAAGAAAGCAATCTTAAAATTAATGTTTGTAAAGCACCAAGTGAGGAGTAGATTTTTTTTTTAAATTTTTCTATGAATTAATATGTAAAATAAAAGATTTTTTAGGAAGGGGGACAGGTAGAACAGGATAATTACTTTAGGATATTGTTGTGGGGAGATAACTGAGTAGGATGGAGTGGGATAACTGTGTAGGGTATTGTGGGATAACTCTGTGGGAAAATTTCCCTGTGGAAGGGGAGTTAGAACTGGATGAACTTGATGATCTTTGAAGTCTTTTCCAAGCTGAACCACTCTGTGATTTTATGATCTGCAGGTCCTTTCCCTATTTAGAAGGTTCTTTTCCTGTTCAGGGTGCGTTGGAAAGAGAAATGTGTTCATCCATTGCTGCTTTTCTCCATTTTCTCCATTTTTTGCATTTTCTGCATCTCCATTTTCAAGCATTTTCTGCTTACAGAGAAACCCGAAGTCATTTTAAAGAAGTAATTTTCATTTCCCTGTGAAAGAGTCAATTGAAACTCTTCCCTCACACCTTGGTGGCCTCCTGGAATTGGTTCTGATTCTCCTTTGGGGATTTATTTATAAAAGTTTATTTATTTATAAATAAATAAATTATTTTGGAATATAGTTTATACTGGGAATTATACTGGGAATGAGTGCTGGGGGAATTCCTGGACGCCCCCATTGGGACCATCCCTGCCGTGGCTGCAGGTTTGGGAGCTGCTCCTGAGGAATGAGCAGCTCCTCCTGGTGTGTTTGGCATTCCAGGGCACATCTGGCTGCCTCCTCCCTCCCCAGGTTGATTCCAAACAAAGAGTAAAGCCTCTTGATTTAATACTTTATCCTTTGTTGGGATTTCCTCTGAACACCAGTCACAGATTTCCCAATTACAGCATTAAAGCTGGGAGGTTAAACCCCACAGCAGCTCCTTTTTGTTATTAATTTGTTCTGTATTTCCTAATCTTTTGTGGCTGAGATTTACAAATACCTTTTCTAAGGATGTTTTTAATGAGGCCAAGCCATCTGTAGGATCAAATCCTACAAATCTCACTTGGGAGCCTCCAGCACACACCTGCCTTTGGGGAAGGGAGAATATTTCCCAGAGCTGCTGGTGGGGTTTTTTTAAGGACAATTCACCTGTTCCTGGGTACAGGGTGAAGAATGAATTACAGATTATCTCTGTTACCACATGACATGTGGTTCCTCTCTTTTATTTTAATCTCCTTTCCAGGAGTGTTGGAAAATCAGGGGGAAAAAATACACCACAGCCATTCTGCTTGGAGTGCACCTGAGGGAAATCACAGCTTAAAGGCAAAGTGGGCAGTAAATATTTGGGGAAATCATCTCAAAAATCATGGAGGTGGTTGTAAAAGGCTGTCAGACTCAGAAAATAAGGTTTGTAAAATGAGTATTTAGATTTCTTTAAAGTGGTTAAATCATAGGATCACAGAATGGTTTGGGTAGGAAGGGTCCTTAAAGGACATCCTGTGTGTCATGGATGCCATGGCAGGGACACCTCCCCTATCCCAGGCTGCTCCAATTCTTCCTTGGGCACTGCAGGGATCAGGGGCAGCCCCAGCTGCTCTGGGAATCCCTTCCCAAAATCCCACCCCAGGCTCCCTCTCCAGGGAATTCCCTCCATTCCCAGCTCTCCCAGCCTGCCATTGGATCCATCCCCACCCCGACTCCTCTCTAGGAAGGGATTTTGGGGTCTGGGGGCTTCACTGGCAATCTCAGCACTCCAGGAAGGGTCTCCCTTCCCTTCTCCATCCCCAACTTCCATCAAAATCCCTGGGGATGGATTCTGAGTGTCCCAAATCCCAGAATGGTTTGGGTGGGAAGGGTCCTTCAAGCCCATCCCATTCCAATGCCACCATCCCAGGCTGCTCCAGCCTGGCCTTGGGCACTGCAGGGATCAGGGGCAGCCCCAGCTGCTCTGGCAATGCCAGCCCAGGCAGGAATTCCTCATTGCCAAGATGCCACCCATGGCTGCCCTCTGGCAGTGGGAGCCATTCCCTGGGTGCTGTCCCTGCAGGCCTTGTCCCCAGTCCCTCTGCAGCTCTGCTGGAGCCCCTGCAGGCCCTGTAAAATACAAATTAATACAGATCAGTTCCCCTTCTCCTCTTTCAGAGGGAATGGGTGCCACAGCAATAAGTTTATAAATTCTGTCAGGTTTTCAGTTCACTACCTGAATATAAAACCCCTCAGTCCCACAGATCTGCGCTGAAAGAAATTCCTGAAATCCTCATAATTTCCCCTTCCAGTTGCAGTCCCTTAAACACAACCCACGTTTTCCTGGGGTCTCTATTTTGTGTATTGTAGCACAATACACATTTTTCAAGCTGGAAGGGGAATAATTTGATCCTGCATGGAAAGAAATGAGCAAAGCAGTTATTCCTTTCAAACTTCCCTTGCCACTTAGCGTGGCTCCCACTTCCACGGCGTTTAGGAGCTCCATTAAGCCCCTGGGTTTGCTCCTGTGCATGCATTAGGAGCAGAGCTGGGGTAATATGGAACAGATTTGCTGTATCATGGACACATTTATGAAGATTGATAACAGCCAGGGCTCGGTGTTAACTTTTATTTTCAAACAGGCTGCAGGAGAAACTGCCTGGTATTGCTTGGAGGCTTTGATTTATGAAAAGGTTTGCTGCCTGAAAAAGACATCCCATAAAGCAGCTCTGCTGGCAGGAGCATTGTGAAGTAGGGTTGTGAGTAGAGCAAACAATAACTAACTGTAATTATGTTCATTATTGTCTCTATGAACTCCCTGTACCTTTTAGGGGGGGATTTTGCACTTATTCCCTCCTCAGCTTTTAAGTGGACTCACCTTTCCCACTGAGTGGGATGAAGGTGAGAAAATCCTGCTGGTTTCTAGTGGCAGCACCCCCAGAGAGGCTTTTTTTTGTTTGTATGGAATGAAAGAGGTCACTGAAATTAGACCTGCTTGCACAAATGATGCCAGGAGGAGGAGGAGGAGGAGGAGGAAAGGTCTGTGGTGAAAAATGCTGCTTCTCTTACAATTCCCATCACTGATTCATTTTCCCCTAAATTATGACTGTTCTCTGAGGGTTATTTCACACTGTTGCATTTAAGCCCCTTCAAAACAAACCCAAAAATCCCAACACGATGGCAAAGATCACCAGGTTTCAGAACTATTTTCTTTCTCTCAAACCGTCCTTTGTGACAAGATGAGCCTCAGGAGCAGCAAGATGAATTCTTCACACAGCAGCAATTAGCAGAAAACTTTAGTGAGGAACAAATTGAAATCAAGGGCATGACCTAACTGGGGAAAATGTGAGTGGTTAATCTAAAGTTTGTCAAACTTGAGCTGCTTTAACTTAAAAGCATCCCTTCACCAAACCACCTGAAGACCTTGCAAAAAGAAATCAGAGCTTGAAAATTGTGCTGAGGTTATAAAACACAAGGATGACTTTCTTGGAGCAGAGTGAGTTCTGTTAAATAAGGCAGTGTCTAATTAATGCTGCCAGCACAGGGAGGGGGCGAGGAGAGACCTTGGAAAGGTTTTTGTGAGCTGGCACTGAGGTTTCCATCAGCATCTTCTGCCTCTGACCGTTCCTCTGGTGCCCTCACAGATCCAGGGAATGGTTTGGGTTGGAAGGAACATTCCAGACCGTCCAGTGCCATGGCAGGGACACCTCCCACTGTCCCAGGCTGCTCCAGCCCCAGTGTCCAACCCAGCCTGGGGCATTGCAGGGACCCAGCTGCTCTGAGAACACAAATGAGGAACCCCTGAGGGAGCTGGGGGTGCTCAGCCTGCAGGAAAGGAGACTCAGGGTGCCCCCAGCACTGTCACAGCTCCTGAAAGGTGCTGTGGAATTTGCAGGCAACCCCGACAAGGGAAGAGATGGGAATCTTGACTCCATGTTTCAGAAAGCTGATTTATTATTTTATGATATATATTATATTAAAAGAAAATGGTATATTAACACTATACTAAAGAAAGAGAAAGGAGACATCAGAAACCTAGAAAGGAATGAATAATAAAATCTTGTGACTGACCAGAGTCTGGCACGGCTGGACTGGGATTTGTCATTAATTAAAAACAATTCACATCCTGGGTAAACAATTCTCCAAATCACATTCCAAAGGAGCAAAACATGGAGAAGCTGAAGCTTCCCAGCTTCTCAGGAGAAAAAATCCTGGCAAAAGGTTTTTTTCCTAAAATATGTCAGTGACAAGGTGCCTGTGCCCAGCTGCCCTTGGGCTCTGTCTGCAGCAGCACTGACACAACCAGAATGCCCTCAACCACAAAGGATGTTGAGGGCATTCTGTTTTCATGTTTCTGTAACACATGATATATTTTTTATTAAATTATTATTAGCATTATTATTAAAAGTTACATATATTAATTTTATTAATAAAATTATATTGACATTATTATTATTATTAAAAATAAATATTAACTATAAGCTATCATACCTTAAATAAAATAACTCCACCTTTAAACAGTATTATGAAACAGTACTGATTTATTTTTATTATTAAAAATAAATTTATTACCATTATTATTATTTTAAAAAATAATAATGATAAACTATCATGCCTTAAATAAAATGATTCCACCATTAAATACTACTACGCCAAACAGTACTAATTTTTTATTAATAAAAATTATTATTTAAATTATTATTATGAAAAATAAATATAAACTATGAAATATCATACCTTAAATAAAATAACTCCATTAAACACTACTATACCAAACATGTTAAAATCCAATACAAACTAGAATCCAGAACAACAAAATAACATCCCCCTACTAACATTATCAATTTTTCTCCATTCCTTTAACAATAAAATACAAACCTCACTTTACTTTCACCTAAAAAAACATACAGTACACCTAAAAACAACTACCCCAAAAATAAAAACACAACCCCACCATCTACCATAATCTAATCCAAACCACACTAGAAAAAAAGTAAAATTCCAAAACATTCACTATAAATACATCAATAACATCATTGTGTAGAAAAACACAACAACAAAAGTATTTTAAAAAAGAGAAAAAAAATCATACAGATATCTTAAGGCTAAGATATATTCTCAGCACCTTCTCAGTGGGATTATTGCTCTTTGTTGGAGTTGATGACAACATCTACAATAAATGCATCAATAACATCATTGTGTAGAGAAACACAACAACAAAAGTATTTTAAAAAAGAAAAAATCATCCAGATATCTTAGTCTTAAGATATATTAGAGCAAGGTGCAGTGGCCCCTGGTTCTCAGCACCCTCTCAGTGGGATTATTTCTCTTTGTAGGAGTTGATGACATTTGATTGTTGAATCATTTGATTGATGAATTTGTTGTTGCCACCCAGCTGATTCTGTTTTATGAAAAGAGTGGCTCAGCCTCGTCCCAACCCAAGATTTGTAGAACCACACATGGCCTTTGTGGCTTAGCAGAGTGAATCCAAGCCTGTTTTCCTAAATAACTTCATGGCCAAATGAAAAATTGGCATTTATTTTGCTTTCTCTTAAGATTACAACCTTCAGTTCCCTCGAGTAATCGTCACCCGAAGTGTTTAACTGGTGATTGCTTTTTCTGGCCACTGCTTCTGCCCATAATATCTTTGATTTTTGTGGTCACTTAACAGAGGTTTGGGGCCTTTTATAGCTGAAGAGAATAGTTAAATATATATATTGCTCTGGAGAGTAATATTTGGATAATAATGTGCCACGAGTTAGTGTCTTGTGGTTCTTTGTGTTGAGTGCTGTAGTTGACCTTTGCTAGAGAGGAAAAAAGTGCCTGCTTGTTAGAACATATTATTTAGCACCTTTAGAAGGGCAAAACTGGTTGGTTTTGGGTGTTTTTTTTCAGTGTGAGGCTCAGTGAAGGTTTTATCACCAGGGTTTGGGGATGATGGTGAGATGTTAGTCCTTTACAAAGCCTGCAGTGAGTTGTAGCTCTTAGGAAATAAGTGGCACTAATAAATCCACAATGTGCTTTGCTGTCCTGCATTTGGTTTATGCTGCTCATTTGGACCTGTCTGGATATTTTTTGGTGTGTCTGTGTGCTTTACACACACAGTGATGTAAAGTTGCAGTGGAAAATTTAATGCAGGGACAGGAATAACACTAAAATAGATCATTTAAGTGGATGAAACTTTGTCTTTTTTGCCACCTTCATATAGAAGCAGGTTTCAAACTGTTGTAGAACTATTTTTTTCTTTGAAAATTAGAAATATCAAGGTTTAATCTCTCCAAGTAATCCTAGAGCTGGCATCAGCCACTTCTGTGAGAAATATCAGCCAAACATCAGTTCAGTCTCCCAGAGCCTGGATCTGCCTTTCCACGAGCTGGAGCTGGAGCTGAGGAGAGCTTTGATTCCTTTGCTCCCTAAACCTTCAGAAACCTCCTCCAAATTCCATATTAGGAGTAAATAGTAAGGAACTCTAGCACATGGTGTTGTTTGCAGTGATGATCCTTGACTTGTGTTCTCCTGATCAGCCAAGTGGAATCTTGCCAGCCTTTATTAAATAATTCTTTTTTGGGTGAGTAAGGCTGAGCCCAAGTGATACCACATGCAAGCTCTAAAAATAGTTTGAGATCTGGGTTGACATGATGAGGTTTGGATGCAAATGTTGGATTGCTGATCATGAAGTTTGAGGGGTTGGCTCCATCCACGCTGAGCTGATGGGACTCTGGAGCTGGGAAAAGTTTGGATTTTGTCCTCAGCAGTGGTGGGACAGGCTTGGCTACATCTGGGATCATTCTTTGGCTCTGAACTTGTCAAAATGAAGAGCTGGGTTTGATCTGTGGAAGGCTAAGAAGTATTTCTCTCTATATTTCTATATATAACATTGAGGTACTACAAAATATTCCACAGAGTTAAAACTGCTCCTCCTTAAGTTCCTTCTAATTAAAGCCTGCAGTTGCTAAATTCTCTTGCCTACTTTGTAGCAGCATCCATGCCCCTGTTAGAAGGAATTTGTATCATTGCCATGCATGTGATTGTTTATTTTAGTATCCTGCTATTCACTAAAAACTGTCCCTTAAGCTAAAAAGAAAAGTGCCTCCTAAATTTGGGTAATTCCAGCACTCTGCTCCCTTTGCAGCTGCAGGAACCAGCTGTGGGTGAGGTACATTTGTGCATTAATGGTGGTGTGATTTGGATTTGAAGAGGGTTTTTCTTCTGTTTGAGGGTTTTTTCTTCTATTTTTGGAGGGGAGGGGAATTTCATAAACAAATAGTGGTTTGGGATCATGCAGATCAGTTCATATCAGTTTAAATTATTCAGTTATATCAGTTCATATCAGTTTAAATTAAAGTATTCAAACTCATTTTGTCTCTCAGGGTGGATGGGAATCCTGTCTTAATTTGATAGCTTGCTTCTTGAGGTATTTGGAATTTAGGCAACCACAGCAGGTCAGATCAGAGTCTCCTGAGCTGGGGGTGGGATTTTAGGGAATGCTGTAAAAATGAGGGAAGTGTTCAGTGATACCATTTTGCCTTCAAACAGGTGGTGCTGTGGGGCTTTCCTGAGGCACATCTTGCTTGTAATCTCTTGCTGGGCACCTCACACCTTCCTGCAGAATTATTTTTGAACCTAAATGCTCTTTTGATAACCCCAGTATGCTCGACAGTGAGTCCCAGCTTTTCATCAGCTGTTCTTTGGGGAAGGTTTGGATTTATTTTTTTTTTGGCATTGTAAACCCACTGCTGGGAAACCTGTCTGTCTGCCTCTGCCTGTAATCCAGTGATGATTTCATCCTGTAATTCATTGATAATTGAGATCCAGCTCTTGCAGTTGTCCTTCTCTGGGCTGAAGAGATCAGCTCCTCATGAGGTGTCCTGAGGGCCTGAAGGTTGGAGTTGGCAACCAGTTCATCCAACAAATTAGGATCCACAACCAGGATAATTTTTCCTGATCCTCCTCCTGTTGTCTTCCCCTTCGGTTCTTGCCCAAGCAAGATTTAAGGATGTGCATAACTTTGCATGTGCAAATGTGAAATTGTTCAATCCTGGAATGGTTTGGGTTGGTGGGGACCTTAAAGCCCATCCAGTTCCTTTCCTTTTCCTTTTCCTTTTCCTTTTCCTTTTCCTTTTTCTTTTCCATTTTCCTTTCCTTTCCTTTCCTTTCCTTTCCTTTCCTTTCCTTTCCTTTCCTTTCCTTTCCTTTCCTTTCCTTTCCTTTCCTTTCCTTTCCTTTCCTTTCCTTTCCTTTCCTTTCCTTTCCTTTCCTTTCCTTTCCTTTCCTTTCCTTTCCTTTCCTTTCCTTTCCTTTCCTTTCCTTTCCTTTTTTTTCCCTTTCCCCTTTTCCCTTTTTTCCCTTTCCCTTTTTCCCTTTTCCTTTCCTTCCCCAAATGTCAGAATGTTTGAAGTAGATATTTATTTGCTTTTGACAAGGCTGGGTAAGAGATGAAATAAATGAGAGCGTGACAAACATTTCCCTGGGATTTTGGGGTGCAGGGGTTTTTGGAGAAAAGATTTAAAATAACACAAGGAAGATTAACTCTGGACTTGATTATGAGTAGCACAAAAAGGGGAGTAAGCTTTATTCCAACCTTTAAGTTATTTATTTAGCAGATTTTACATTCTCAATTGCAGAGCAGAAACCACTGTGGTTCCCTTGCAGCATTTCAGCAGAGATTCATTAGGAAAATTCTTTCTTTGACACCTTTTGGAGAAGTCACACTCGGCACCCGAGTGTAAATAAAAGCAAGAATCAACTCTGCAGTACTTGATCTTTTGCTGGCAGCACTTCCCACGCAGTGATTGTGAGGGCTGTGTGTGGGCACAGCTTGATTAGGGACCAGCATTTGTAGATATTCAGCAATCAGATCTGTGTTTTTCCTTCCAAGCACTGGGAGAAGAACTGAACCATTTGGTTTGTGCCTCACACGTTCCGTACCCTGCCTTCGAGTCATCACCTACTGCATGTGCAAAAACAAGCTTCAAAAATAGCTTAATAGAAGGAGTAAATTAATGGAAAAACTAAAAATAATGGTGCAGCAATGAGGACCTTCATTACCATGTGCCCTTTTGTCTTTTTTTTTCCCCTGGGTTCTGTTTTACAATTATTTTCTGTGCTACAAACTTGTCCTGTGGATTCGCTCGACAGCGATGCTGATGGGAGAAGTGGGTTAAAAAAAGGAGAATTCTTCTTTTTTTAAGAAGAATCACCTTTTGGCTGAGGTGATGTTAAAAAAGAATCCTTTCACCAGCACCTTTTTGGGTGGGGATAAAGAGCACAAATGCCTTGCTGCTGTTTCAGAGGTGTCCTCCACACTTCAGCTTTGAGCTGCCCTTCCCTCAGGCTCTCCTGAGCTGGGCTCACATTTCTCTTGCTGCCTCTATATTCAAAATCCCTCCACTCTGCCCTTTCCTGTCCATCTGCTCAGTTAATCCATCTCTGCTCAGGTTACCAACCTTTATTTTACTTTTTTCTTTCCTTCCTGGCCAAAAGAAATAGAATCTTGCCCTGACTGTGTCTGGTGAAAGTGATCTTCCTACCCCAAATTCACATCATCCCTTTTCATCCTGCTGCTGGCATCCTCACCAGTGTTCTCCAGGAAAATCACACATCTTCACTTTCCCAGCCCTGCCTGTCCCATTTCTGCTTCCCTGCTGTTTCCAGTTCCCTACTGACTTCTCTCTGAAGCATCTGTGACTCCACCTTTACTCCTCACTCATCCCCATTTCAATTTCAATCTCATTTCCAAAATTCCCAGAGCAGCTGTGGCTGCCCCTGATCCCTGCAATGCCCAAGGCCAGGCTGGACACTGGGGCTGGAGCAGCCTGGGACAGGGGGAGGTGTCCCTGCCATGGCTGGGGTGGCACTGAAGGGGCTTTAAGGTCATTTCCAACCCAAACCATTCCATGAAACACCTTTTGCTCTTTCTCAGAAGGAATTTCTGCTGAACACAGACAGTGTTAATTGATTAAATTCCCACAAATCCTTCTGAAACCCCTCTTCATAAAGCACCTGAAAACAATTCAGGTGTTGCACATTTCATGGGCCGCCCATGGGTGTGGATTGCCTTTTGTTTCACCATTTGTTGTTCCTTATCCTTGTGTTTATTCTGAGAACACTGAGGAAAGAAACACTTTCCTTTTTTTGTTGTTTATTTTGCATTCTGCCAGGCCTGGTCAGAGCATGGCTCCATCAGTAGGACTAAAAAAAACTCCACAGGTCAGAACATCCTCTGCAACACCCCCCTGTGCTGCTGCTCTGGGATCAGTGTAAGGTTCATTTGTGGGGTTTTGTTTTCAAGTGAGGACTTCCCTGGATTTCCCATGCTGGGAACAGCCCCAGTTTGTGGTTTGGATGTGCTGAGCTGCTCTGGGGAGGAGGCACAGCAAGGTTTGATCTCAGAGAGCTGTGGGCTGTGCTGTGCTTGGACACACAGCACCAGTCTGGTCTGTTTAATTCTCTGCTTCAGAAGTAGCCAAGGGTTACACAAATAAAATCAGCTGCCTTTGATAGGTGTCAGCACTTTAATGAGGAATTAAATTAAGCCCTGGGTACTCCTGCCCATCTCATGGCACTATTTTTATCTCACGCTCTCCTTTTTTGTTGCTATTTTCCACCACCCCCCCCCCCCATATTTTTTATGTTTTTTATGACAATTGCTTGAAGTCCTGATCTGGGGGGGGGGGGGGGGATTATGCCAGATACCTGCACAGCTGGAAACTCATCAGCCATTCAGATTCCTTCAGTGAGAGTGTCAGTTTTAGCACGAAGCTCGCAAAGCTCACCGTGGTGATTTCAAATTTCCTCTTTAGTAGACATTTTGTTTGAATGCCATGAAGGGGCTCCTCTCCCCAAGCCCCCAGGAGCACAATAAGCTATGCTCTTTGAGAGAGCCCAGATGAGTACAAAGTTGCCTTCATTAAATTTTCTTTTCATGCTTTAGCATAGAATATTTCTTTTTAAGACTCTCTCTCTCTCGTTTCCTTTTGTGTTTTCATCCTATTACCTTTATGAGGTTGTGATGCATCAGCTCTCTGGAAAAGGTGGGTGCACAGCTCCCTCAGAGGTTTATTCCTGTGCTGAAAGATTATTCTGGCATGGGAGGTGCTTCAGGAGCAGCTGGAGAAGGGAAAGCAGATCAAGGAATTGCAAACTTAATAAAGCCACGCTGTTCCTCACCTGCCATGTGGCTGCTGCTCGTATTGACTGAGAAAAGCAAAGCTTGGAGATTTTGGGTGTGTTGGTTCTGTTAAGGAGTTCTGGAGATTTGTCAGCATTCCCTGGCATTCCTGCTGCACTCCCATGGTTTGTGGTTCTCCTTCATTTAAGTTATGAAATCCCTGAGCAATTAATTAAATAAATAGATGAATACTGTGGAGGACGCAATCTTGTTTATTTTACAGGGGCAGATGGTGGTAGGACAAGGGGCAGGAGATTGAAACTGGAAGAGGGAGGGGTTTAGATGGGATATTGGGAAGGAATTCCTGGCTGGGAAAGCAATGAGACCTTAGGATGGATTTCCCAGAGCAGCTGGGGCTGCCCCTGATCCCTGCAATGGCCAAGGCCAGGCTGGAGCACCCTGGGATAGGGGAGGTGTCCCTGCCATGGCAGGGGTGGCACTAAAGAGGCTTTCAGGTCCCTTTCAACCCAAACCATTCTGTGATGCTCTGGTGACACTTTGCTCACCACATGTCCCAAAATACAGATCTCTCTCAGGACAGGGGATAGTTCAGGACCTCCTGCTCTGAGGATCTCCTGGCCCTGCCTGGGACCAGACCAAGTTGCTTTATCCATTCATGCCTTTATAACCTCCACATTTTCCCAACAGATTCCAGATAATTGCTGAGTTTGCACTATTTACCTTTTCTTATGGGCTTTTCCCTCAGTCAAACCCCACAGACCCTTAAATACTTGTGTAAAATGACCTTTATTCATCAAACCACTGAATGGTTTGGGTTGGAAGGGACCTTAAAGCCCATCCAGATCCATCCCCTGCCATGGCAGGGACACCCTCCACTATCCCAGGGTGCTCCAAGCCCCAGTGGTCAGTCTGGTCTTGGACATTCCAGGGATCCAGGGGCAGCCACAGCTGCTCTGGATATTTTGGAAATGAGATGAAAATTGAAATGGAGAGGAGTGAGGAGTAAAGGTGGAGTCACAGATGCTTCAGAGAGAAGTCAGTAGGGAACTGGAAGTAGCAGGGAAGCATAAATGGGACAGTGGGACACCCTCCAGTATCCCAGGGTGCTCCAAGCCCCAGTGTCCAACCTGTCCTTGGACATTGCAGGGATCCAGGGGCAGCCCCAGCTTCTGTGGGAATTCCATCCCAGCCAGGAATCCCTTCCCAATATCCCATTGAAGTATTAACTGATGTAATCATAGCAGCCTCAGGAGATTCTCTGTGAGGGAGATATTTCATTCCCCTTTGGAGGAGTTTCCTTGCTGTTGTTTCTGACCATCCATCTGTGAGTGAGTCCAGAAATCAATGGGAAACCCTTCAGAGGGGTTCCCATAATGCACAATGGAACCTCCTCTCCCAACAGGAGATCCCGCAGCCTGTGGTTTATGGCCCTCTAATGCCAGGCAGCAGTTTCATTTAGTGCTTTCCCAAAAGTGCCAGCAGAGCATTAGGGGAGTGGAACAAGCCCAGCTGATCAATACACAGACAGTGCTCACCTTCAGATTAATCCAGGAAATGGGCTTGGCTGGCTTGGAGGAAGTGGCTGTGTTCTACAAGGACAGAGCTGAGAGCAGGTTTACAAAAATCCCTCCTGAATGGAGGGGAAAAGTCAGAGTGTGAAAACAAATCACTGAGGAGCAGGAGATGATGTGGCTCACAGGGCTGCCATATGGCTGGCAACGTAAAGAATCCTTTGGAACATTCAAATAAGGAATTTTGGTCACTGATGGCATGAATCTGGGAAAAAATTACACAATTCAAAAGCTGTTTTTCATGGGTTAGAGAGTTCCCCCATTGAAATGGCTTTATTTACACTGACAGAATTTATGCAGCCGTGCTAGAGCAGCCATTCCTTTCTCTCTTCAGATTAATCCAGGAAATGGACTTGCTTGGCTTGGAGGAAGTGGCTGTGTTCTACAAGGACAGAGCTGAGAGCAGGTTTACAAAAATCCCCCCTGAATGGAGGGGAAAAGTCAGAGTGTGAAAACAAATCACTGAGGGGCAGGAGATGATGTGGCTCACAGGGCTCCCATATGGCTGGCAATGTAAAGAATCCTTTGGAACATTCAAATAAGGAATAATACCTGGATTTTGGTCACTGATTGTGTGACTCTGGGAAAAAAATACACAATTCAAAAGCTGTTTATCATTACTTAGAGTGGAAAAAACCCCACAATTTAAAAGCTCTTCATCATGGGTTAGAGAGTTCCCCCTTTGAAATGGCTTTATTTACACTGACAGAATTTATGCAGCTGTGCTAGAGCAGCCCATTCCTTTCTCTCTTCACCTGTGTATAAGAATTCACTTTAAAATCACTTGTGAATAAAGGCACAGCAAGGTTTACTGTGGGTATTTCTAGTTAATTCAGCTTCTCTTGTATTGATTTATCAATTCACACCAGGAGTTTGGGCATTTTAATGGAGCTCTGGTTTAGCTGGACCTAAATCATCACTGCTGGGAGATGTCTGCAGAGGACATCCCTGCTGTTTCTGTGTTCCCTGTCCCAGTGCAGACCTTGCCATCCTCCCTCCACGTGCAGCAGTTTGTGGTTGCACATTTTGATGCCTGACATGCCTTTGAAGCACGTGCTGATCTCAGCACAGGGGGGATTAAGGGAAAATCCTCCTCCCTAAGAGTCTGCAGAAGTTTGAACTTGGAGATCATAAAGTGTGGAAGCACCTGGGAATGCATTTGAATTCTGGTTTAGATTTCACAGATTCAGATAATGAATGAAAGGAGGAAGGGATGTTTTATATAGGTACATGCTGTAAAATCAAGGTGACTTAACAGTCTCTTTATTTTAGCACCACGTCTTCAGTGATTGTCAAGAAATCAATTCCCCGGAGGGGCAGCGTTTGTGCTTCGTGTTTCATTCCCCTGATGGAGGAAATCTGCCTTGGCCAATCAGCAAAATGAGAATCAGAATCACAGAGGGGGTTGGGTTGGGAGGGATTCTGAGGATCACTCAGTTCTAACCCCATTTCCATGGGCAGGGACACCTTCAACTATCCCAGGGTGCTCCAGCCCCATCCAAGTCAGCCTTGGCCACTTCCAGGGATGGGGGTGATGCCTTGAGCAGAGGCTGGGCAGAGTTCCAGAATAAAGCAGGGATTCATTCACAGCATCTCCTGCATGGCTGCACCTTGGGCAGCAGCAGAGCCCAGCCAGGGCTGCACCCAAGATGAACCAAAACGGCCCCAAAATGCACGAGCGCTGCTGGGGTCTCTCCCTGGGATCAGCTCTGCTCCATTTGCACCTTGCAGTTCATTGTCCCATTGCAGCTTTAGCCCAGGCAGTTCCACCCTGCTTGTTTTTCTCTCTCCAGCCCACGGGGTTTGTGCTCCTGGGCTGAGATTTGGGGCATTTGTCCTTGGTGCCCAGCTGGAGCAGGAATTGTTTTGTCTCCCTGCTCTGTGCACAGAGCTCACCATCCCTGAATGTGAAGCTCAGACCCACACACTAAAGCAGCACAGAATGTGAAAAATAGAAAAGCCAAACCTGAGGCACGAGGACCTCACAGGGATGAATTCTTTCCTCTGAAAGTGTCCAAGCCCAGGTTGGACAGGGCTTGGAGCAGCCTGGAAGGTGTCCCTGACCAGGGCAGGGGGTGGAACTGGATGTGCTTTAAACTCCCTTCCAACCCAAACAGATTCAATAATAATAAAATAATTCAATATTTTTGTCTTTGCTGAGCTGTTTTTAGAAGGAAACCCTGAAGCTGTTCTCTGTTCCCACAGGAGATACGAGTCCCATCCCATCTGTGGGGAGCTGCAGGACAAAATCCTCCAGTGCTACCGGGAACATGCCCAGGAGACCCTGAGCTGCTCTGCCCTGGCCAGCCAGTACCTGAACTGTGTCAATCATGCCAAACAGGTGAGCTGGGCCTGTTCTCACTGAAAAAATGATGGAATGATGAGCAGAGGGGTTTCTAATTAGTGCTTCCTCCGTGCCTGAGCATTTCCCAGTGTGTGCGTTCCCAGAGCTCTGTGGAGACCACTCAGAGTTGATTTAAATGCTCGGGTTTCCATCTCTTCCCCCGGGAAGATGTTGTTTAGTGTAGCAGCTCTTGCTGTTGGCAGATGTTTCCTGTTATCTACAGTTTTAGCAGTAAAACAAGGGGATTAAAATACCTGGTTGTCTTTGCCATAAAGATGAGAAACTCATGGATGTCTCAAACTACATTGGTGGCCACTTGGAGTTCTTGATTTCTTCTGTCATGTGTTATGCAAGGCTCTAAAATTGCCTTTTACCTGCTCTTAGCCTCCTCTCTTCCAGTTTTTTGTAGGGTATGGATGCCACTGCCAATTAAAATCTTTATGCTTTATTAGTGCACCATGAAGGAAAATGACAGTAATATGTAAATCATTAAATTAAAAGAAGCTGTAATTTCTCTGTTTTACTCTTTTTCATCAGCTTGCATCTTTCAAAGGCTGAAATGCATATATTGACCTCAATTGTGTTCTTAAACAAAGCAGGAAATGTGCTCACAGCCCACATGCAGGATGTGTAAAAAGTGCTTAAATCAGTCTGTTGATCTTTATTTCTGCCCAAATCTGTGAGTTAATATTTGAGCACGTGAGCACACCCATCTCTATGTGATAGCAGAGACCTGGTGAGTACAACTGGTGTTTGATCATGGTAATCACCTTCCCTGGGCTTAACTCTGCCTGGGCACAAAATCCCTGAGATTTGCCTCTGATCCTTCTCCATGACCTTTTGCTTTCAAATGCTGCAGCCTTCAGCTGGTATTCCCAAAGATCTGCTGGAATTAGCACTGCTCCTTGTTCCTCAGTCACTGAGAGCTCCCTGTCCCTTCAGATTCACTTGTTTTAATAAATCCTTTATTGGGATTTGTTGTGCCTTCCCTGGAAGTGTCCAAGGCCAGCTTGGAGCAGCCTGGGATGGTGGGAGGGGTTCCTGCCATGGCTGGGGTGGCTCTGGATGGGTTTTAAGGTCCCTTCCAACCCAAACCCTTCTGGGAATTCCATGATTTCTCCTCCTGCCCATTTTGGAGTGCACCAACATGAGAATCACAGAATCATTAGGATTCTTTAGCCAATCCAGTCCAGCACAGCCAAGGCCACCACTGACTCTGTCCCCGAGTGCCACCACCACACAGCTTTGAAATCCAGCCCTGCCCTGGCTGGACAAGCCTTTGAGGGAGGAAATCTTGCACAATATCCAACCTCAACCTCCCCTAGGCCGTTTCCTCTTGTTCTGTCACTTGTAGCCCTGTTTTTGGTTTGTTCTCTAATGGATTTCCCCATGGCCCTGCAGCATGTGCAGCATTAATTTACTGCATGTATAATTTTTTTTATTATTTTTTAAAGTAACCAGAAAAAAAATGGATTAATTACTCAGACATGTTTAAGCTGTAAGTCGAGTTTGTATCTGATAGGAATTTCTTCAGAAGACTCTGATGGGGATGAATTAATTCATGTTCAGAAGGTGCAGGAAAAGCAAATTGCATAAATATGAGCATTAGGTTTTTGAACCCTTTTAAACACCTTTTTTTTTGTTGAAGATCTTCATCCAAGCCTGTCAAGTAGTTAAAAGTGTTTCCTAAATGTTTCTTATTCTGTTTCACACATGCTTCAAGATGAGAATTCAGAGAGGCTTCTCTCATGATAACAGAGAAGGAGAAGCCTTTTATGATGGAAATATTTGCAAGCAGGAGCAATTGTTTTTCATAATGAACTCCAGCCCATCCTCCATGTGCTGCAGCTGTAGTTGTAATTATTTTTACTCACTGTTTGCCCACATGTCCAGACAGTTCCTTTGAAATAATTCCTAAACGCTGCTCTAAAATCACTTCAAAATTACCTTCTCTGTGTGCCTGGTTGGGAGCCAGAGGAGGGGGATAAATGGCAGATGCAGAAATGAGAAAGTTAACTGACACTGGCTACAAGAAACAAAGGGAAGAAGAAAATTTGCTAGAGGGAATAGAGCAAGATATTGAAAAGCAAATAAGTGAGCTAATCCGATTTCCTGGCGGTGAGTCTGGGCACTTGTGCTCGGGCTGAGCACACTCTGTGCCTTTCATAAATTGAATTTATTGACTCCTCTTTCTTCCCTGTCTTGCTTATAATTATCTCCCCCTCTCTTCTGTGTGCTCCTTATTTCTCATGCTGTCTGTAATCTCATGTCTCTATCTGTCCTTTTCTCCCCTCTTTAGAAAAGCCCAGAGAGTTGTTAATTCACAGGGGTTTGACACATTGGTGTATCTTCCCTTGAAATCTCTTCCCAAAGTCATGAGAAGCTGGGGAGATAAATTAAACTCTGTTATTAATGTTTGCATGTTATTGTAATGATAATGCCAGTAATGGAGAGGAAAACTTAACCTAATGGAGCCATTAAGGGGAAGATATTTGGATTGTGTCTGGCATTTATTTGTGCTGAAGTGACTCCAGCCAGACCATCCATGGCTTTTTAATCCTTTTTTTTAATGGACTTTAACTGTTAAAATACAGATTTTGAGGGTGTTTTTCTCAATTTTCTCCCCTCCTGGGTTACAACAAGTTCTGATTCTTACATAAAAACACAACTAGTCCATGGTTTAACAAATCTGTGCAATAATTTCCTGCTAAACCATTGAATTCCAGAAGGATTCAGGCCTCTGCAGGCAGGTGAGGTTTTAGAGTACTTAAAATAACAATAATACCAGCAGCTGCTGGTGCCTGTCAGCCTGGCTACAAAATGTTATCCTTTAGCCTTGGATAAAGTGTAAATAAATAGTGTAACCACTGTTTTCATTTGTTGGATCAAGTGGGTCCTTAATTATGCATCCTAAATAGAATAAAACAGGATTTTTGCCTCATTTTCCAGTATTTTTACTTGATCCCAATTTCTAGTCTAAAAGAAAAATAGATGGAATTTGTGTATCTGGAAACAGTGAATTGAAATGCAACAAAAAGACCTCATCATTTAACAGTGCTCTCATTGAAGGAAGTTTATTATGGACAAACTTCCCTCCTTGGGGTTATGTAAAAAAAAAAAAAAAAAAAAAAAAAATGCATTAATTTTAAACGGCAAGGAAAAAATGCATTCATTTAAAAAAGGACCAGCTTCCCTCCATGGGGTTAGGTTTAATAAAAAAAAAAAAAAAAAGAAATATTTTAAATGCATTCATTTAAAAAGACAAGAAAAAACACTAAAAACCCCCAAAATGTAGATAAAACCAAAGCAAAGCTTGGAACACGCCTGTTTTTCTGAAGGTGAAATTTTGTGGGCAGAAATATGGATATGATGAACAAATATCTGCATTTTCTTTCCTTAGGACACTAAACAAAAGTAGCCCATTCTTTCTCAGATCCCTTGGGAATTTCCTCTGTTAACCTGTGCAGTGTTAAATCAACATAAAGTTAATATTCAGCTCAGAGATGGCTTGGAGTGAGGCTGTAATTCCTGTGCAAAAAGGAGTTTTCCAGGTAGAGCTTTCCAGAAATCTCCATGGGGGTGCCGTGGATTGGAGGTTTTGGTAACAGATGAAATTTCCCCAGATTTTTGTTTGTAAATGCACCCAAAGAGCACAAAACTGACTCCTTTTATTCCATCAGCCTCCTCTTCTTCTCCTCTGCGGATGCTGGAGAATTTTGTGGGCACAGGGACAGGCACCACCTGATTGTGTGGATGCTCTGGAGGATTTCACAGTCAGGATTATTAAGGTTGGAAAATACCTCCAGGATCATGGAATCCAAGCATTCCCAGCACTGCCAAGGCCATCACTGACCATGTCCCCAAGTGCCACATCCACATTTTAAAGGGTTTTAAACCCCTTCCCCTGGGCAGCTGGGCCAGGCTGGACAATCCTTTTGGGAAAGACATTTTTCATAAAATCCAGCTCTTAACCCTTGCAGGAGTTGGGTGGAATAGCACAGTTTACTGGGTTATTTAAATAATAATATGAGAATTTGGTTGAAGCCAAACCTGACATGGTTTTAATTCCCTTTATTGTTAATTTTCCCTAATTTCCATGGCTGTAACAATGCAGCCCAGACTTCCAAGCTGTCTAGTGTTGCTCAGACACCTGAATCAGCTGTTGGGAGGATTTCAAGGTTTAAATTTGGGTTTGTTCCTGATACAAAGTCTCAGAATTATCAAATCTCTTCCTGCCATTTCTTGCAAGGAGACTCATTAATCCTTACTCATTTGATGGGTTTTGTAGGCAAGAAAAAGGGTTTGGGTTGGAAGGGGCCTTAAAGATCATCTCATTCCAACCCCTGCCATGGGCAGGGACACCTCCCACTATCCCAGGCTGCTCCAAGCCCTGTCCAGCCTGGAATATTTCCAGGGACAGAAAACCTGGTTTAGTGAAAAGAATTAAATGATTTTTAAGGTCCTTTCCAAGCCAAACCTTTCCATGCTCTGTGGTAATGAAGCCCAAGGTGAGTGCAACATGTTCAGATTGTTGGGGTTTGATTCTGACTCAGCACCCAGGAAGGAGCCAGGTGAGGGATATATTCAGTGTTGGATGTTCCCAGGATATTTTTCCTCAAGAGTTTAATTGCTGGAAATGGGATTTTTCTTATTGTAAGGTCGGGTGTTTTAATTTCCTTTAACAGCCACAGCACTACAGCCATGATAGCATGAGGGGAGGTGAAAATGGATCATTAGTGAGACTCTTCAGGCCTCCAAACCTCTGCCTTGTTGAGTCCTCAGTCTGCTTCACTCTGCTTCTGGGACTTGTTTATCAACAATGTTTTTGTTCTGCATCTTTGTTTCAAAAAATGAAGATTCTAGGGGGGAATTGTAGCCAAACTTCAGAATCATTTGGAGTTACTGAAATACGTGTTTCTCCCTGTCTCTCCCCTCCCCTGTGATCGTTTTTGCAGCAGAGAATGCTTGGGAGAGGAGGATAAAGGCATTGTCCGAATCAAGCACAAGACCATCAACTAATTTCAGCAGAAGAGCTTTTTTTTGTTTCCCTCCCCAAGAACGACCCAGCAGCCCATTTTCAGGGCAGCCCAATAAAGAGAAGAAGTGGAAGAGCCATTTGAAGGGCAGCAGGCTCAGGGCTCAATCAGCAGGAGCGCTCGGGAAGCCAGGCCTGGATCTCCTTCCATCAGAGCTCGCCCGTGCGGGGCCGCATCAAAGCCCACTTATTGCTGATTGAAGGAGGAGAAAGAAAAGAGCCTTTCTCTGACCTCAGAGAGGGCAAATAGCCTTCAAATGCTGCTGTTTCACTGGAGGATCTCCTCAGAAACATCTCTCTGTCAGAGGCAGGGGTGTAACCCTTGCAGCACCAGAACGCTAAGGCCGTTCCTTGGGAATAACCCCTTGTCCTCTGACAGAGTTCTCCTCACAGTGTAGAATTGTAAATTGTGCTTTAACTTATTTCCCAAATGGCCTGGCTTGATGAAGTCTCTCTCTCTGCAGGCCTTCTGCTGGAATGATGTTTGTGGCCCAACACTTGGGGTGCTCCATGGGCCTTTGTTTCCATGGGATGGTTCTGTTGTGCTCCTCGCTCGTATCAAGTGCTGACGAGAATGCCTCGCTCTGTACCAACAATAAATCTATTTTATGCACAAGATTGATGCTGCAGTCTGTCTCCCTTCCCACTCCTCGGGGGTGGATGGTGTTCCCTCTGCTGTGTCAATCACGCTTTCCCAGCAGATGTTGTTGCTGAAGCTTTTCAAGCACAGACTTTCATGCACAACCAGCCCTGGTGGCAGGAAGGGGGCTCAGATTGAGCTGTTTTCCATCACAGCCACCTAAAAGGATCCCACGTGATGGGAGTGTTGTGATTTATCCAGCAGCACTTCCCTCCTTGGGAAATGCTTGTGAATGGAGCAGCACAAGCTCTTGTTGCTCGAGAGGGTGTGAGTTCCCCATCCCTGGAAATGTCCCAGGCCGGGTTGGACAGGGCCTGGAGCAACCTGGGATAGTGGAAGGTGTCCCTGCCATGCCAGGAGGATGGAATGACAGGGTCTTAAGGTCCCTTCCCACCCAAACCATTCTGGGATTCTGTGAAAGGCCAGAGACCCCCTAAAATCTCCAAACCAGCTTTGTGCAAGCACCCAGTTTCCTTTAATTCTTTTTCTTCAGGTAAAAACTGCCACACTCCTCCTTGTCCCAAGCAATCTTAGAAAGGACTTTTTACCCAATAGTGAAAGGAGTGATGTCAAATGAGCAGCAAGTCTGGGGCCTTCTGCTGTTTATTTACCTGTTCTCCCTCTCTAATTGGCTGTGTTTGAACCTCATCCTGCTGAACTGTAGGTGCACCTGTGGATCTCATTTATTATTCATGCAAAATATTACCAGTGACTTTCCTAATTATCAAGATGCTTTGTGAGCACTGTTTAATTAAGGATTTTTTTTTTTTTAATGCTACCCAGAGAAGCTGGGATTTTTTTAATTTTTTTTTTTTTTTACATGCCAAGCAACTGTAATGTTGGTGGGAGGGGAGGATCCTGGAGTTGAACATCAGGTGCCAGGTAAACTGCTCAGGAGGAACAACAGGGACATAAGCACCGTGTTTACACGGTGCCTTGCTGTAGTGTTTACAAATCAGCTAACTCACAAATCCTTCTCTCTAATGTTCTCTTTTGTAACAGAGAGCCAAGAAGTTGGCAGAGCCAGCCTTGCCAGACTCAGAATTGGCAGCAAAATACAGCATAGAGGAAAAGCAGACGTTTTTTCAGGCCAGATGATGCTGTAAAATCAGGGGAAGAGCTGTGTCGGGAAGGAAGGTCTCTGCTACTGCCAAATGTTTATTGGTTTCTCATCCTGACAGCCTTGAGCAATGAGAGTCGGCCTTGCCTGCTTTGTTCCAACTGTGTTTGAGGTGTTGTGTTCTTTAAACATCTTCTGTGGCATCAGGACTGGCATCTGCAGCCTGCCTGGCTCGGGCTTGGGCGAGGCTGGTGGCAGCAGCAGAGGAAGGAGTTTGGAAATGGCCCTGGTGGTGGTGTGGGCTTCAGAACTGTCTGTCCATGGTGTGGGCTGCACAATGTCCTTGATGTGGGCTTCAGAACTGTCCTTGAGGTGTGCTGCACAACTGTCCATGGAGTGGACTGCAGAACTGTCCATGGTGTTGGCTTCTGAATTGTCCTTTTTGTGGGCTGCACAACTGTCCTTGATGTGGATTGCAGAAATGTCCATTGTGTGGGCTTTAGAGCTGTCCATGGTGTTGGACTGCAGAACTGTCCTTGGTGTGGGTTCCAGAACTGTCCATGGTATGAACTTTAGAACTGTCCTTAGTGTGGGCTTTAGAACTGTCAGCCTGCAGAATTGGTCGCTGTGTGGGATTCAGAACAGTCCTTAGTGTGGACAGAATTGTCCATGGTGTGGGTTTCAGAGCTGTCCATGCTGTGAGCTGCAGAACTGTCCATGGTGTGGACTTTAGAACTGTCCATGGGGTGGGTTTTAGAACTTTCCATGCTGTGGGCTTTAGAACTGTCCATGGTGTGGGCTGAAGAACTGTCCATGGTGTGGGTTCCAGAAATGTCCATGGTGTGGGCTGCAGAACTGTCCATGGTATGAACTATATAACTGTCCACAAGTGTGGGCTTTAGAGTTGTCCTTGGTGTGGACTGCAGAATTGTCCACTGTGTGGGATTCAGAGCAGTCCTTAGTGTGGACAGAATTGTCCATGGTGTGGGTTTCAGAACTGTCCCTGCTGTGAGCTTTAGAACTGTCCTTGGTGTAGGTTCCAGAACTGTCCTTGGTGTTGACTGCAGAACTGTCCATGGTATGGACTTTAGAACTGTCCACAATGTGGACTTTAGAACTGTCCATGGAGTGGTCTGCAGAACTGTCCTTGGTATAGGTTCCAGAACTGACCATGGTGTGGGTTTCAGACCTGTCCACGTTATGGGTTTCAGAACTGTCCATGGTATGGATTTTAGAACTGTCCTTGGCATGGGCTGCACAACTGTCCTTGGTGTGGAATGAACAACTGTCCTTGGTGTGGACTTCAGAACTGTCCATGGTGTGGGTTTCAGAATTATCCATGGTGTAAACTTCTAAACTGTCCATGGTATGGAATTTAGAACTGTCCATGGTATGGATTTTAGAGCTGTCCATGGTGTGGACAACCTTTCCCTTTAAAGTAGAGCAGTAATTCTGGATATTTCTGGCGTTTCACCACCACCTCTGCTTGTGCCACCTGCACCAGCTCCTGTGTACCTGCACCCCTGTCCTGCTGTAGGTGTTTGATTTTTTCCTTCTCCCCGCTTGCTGGTGTGGGTGCTGAAATATTAAAATCCTGCAAGTTTCCTTTTTAGCATGGAAAACCTATGGAGAAGTTTCCCTCCTGTTCATGATTTTATGATTCTGTGACCTTTTTTAGCACCTGCAGATCCCAATCCAACACCAGCTGCTGGTGACAGCAGGAGCTGCTGGGACAGAGCAAGGCCAGCCTCCCTCACCACCAGCAGGGACAGAGAGAGTGGAGAAGAGCCAGGATTCCTGTCCAGGGTGTCAGAGGTGACTTGCAGGACCCAGAAGTCACGGTTTGACCTGTGCCAGGTGACAGCACACTGCAGTTCCATCAGAAGCAGACAAGGATTTAGATTTGGGCACAAACAGCTGCAGGTGTGGATTTTGTGACCTGCCCAGCCCATAATTTGTGATGTTTTGTGCTGAGCTGACATTCTGGGGGTTGGCTGGAGACACGGGAGGGGATGTGGGAGGAGAGAGCAGAAGAGGGAGAGGTCCTGCAGCCAGGAGGGTTTCCCTGCTGCTTTCAGCTCTGTGTGGCTCTGTCACCTCCCTGGCTGCTCTCACAACTGTCCCACGGGGCCTGGCAGCAAAGGGCAGCTCTGGTTTGATCCCCAGTGCTCTGGAGCAGCATCCCTGGGCAGGAGGGACAGGACCTGGGTCTTCAGCTCCTTGAGAGAGGCAGCAAAATTCCAGGGGAGCGTGGGGCACTGAGCCAGGGCTTCTCTGCAAGAACCTCAGCTCCATGTGAACAAAGACACTGGGTAATTAGAGAGGTAATTAGTTTGGTAATTACTAAGGTAATTAGTTTGATTCTCTCTCAAGCCAGTAACTGCTGGGAAGGGCTGGAGGGAGCACCTTGAGCTTGAGGCTGCAGCCCCCCCGAGGTTAACCCTTCACCCCCTGCCTGGGAAGCTGAGCTGGCATTGGTGGAAACTGGAAATTTTGGAGGGAAAATAACCCCAAACCCCCAGTTTGTCAGAGGTTGTGTGCCCAAAACCTTCTGAGCCACCTTCTGATGGCACCCAGAAGTACTTGTGCCATGGTACCACAGTCAGGGCAGGATTCAAGGCACCTCACCCAGCAGTGGTGTGCTTATTGCAAGGTTTTATATTTCCTTAACAATGCTGAGGACACCTCTAGGGTGGGGACACTTCCTGGGCAGTGCTTGGCAGTGTCCCAGTGTCACTGCTGAGGCTGATTCCTCCTGCTTGTGTTGGATCCCTTCACCCCTGGACTGCTTTCAAAATAATCTGAAAAGTCAGACAAATCTGAAGAAAATATTGTGAAACACAGTGATTATTATAGCGCTATTTTATATAAAAATATATAAAATATATATTTATAAATATATTTTATATTTAGAAATAGAAAATATTTCAAAATGTATTTAATAAAAATTTAAATTAAATATTTAGAAATATGTAAGTGAATATATTTAGAAACATATCATATATGCTGCTTCAGCACAGGCATTCCATGGAATCCCAGACTGGTTTGGGTGGGAAGGTCTCAGGTTTCTGTGGTTGAGATGACCCCCAAGGTATTAAAAGTCTTTTTTCCCAGCCCCATAACCAAAGAAGTCGAGATTCCTCTGCTCTGCTTTTCAAGGTTATTTTCTCTTATCCGTGACATTCTATCTCTGACCTGCTGAGATCTGTCCAGCAGGTTGGGTTGTGGCACAGTCCCTGCCCTTGGGGTGCTGTTGGCTTTTTATACTAAGAACTACATGTGCTTTATTTACAATAATTTTCCAGTACCTCCCACCTGTGTTAGACAGTCTGTCTGTGCTCTAAACCAATCCAGAAGTGTCACCATCACAGCAGAAGATGGAGGACAAGGAGAAGAAGAAGGACAGGACACACCCAAATTCCTCCATCTTGCCTCTTGAACACCCATTCTAAATCCCCAAAATTCTACTTTTTCAGTTTGTGACAAATTCACTATCATTCTACTGAAACCCTTGTGGCTTGTAACTCCTCACACAAAGTTGGGAATTGTTTCCATGGGCTAAAATCAAAGGCACAGGTGTTTGTGACTCTGTGCCAGGGTCTCTGAGCCCCCTGCCAGGGTCTGGAGTCCTCCAGGGCAGCCAGAGCAATGTCCTGGGCTCCAACACCAAGGAGCTCACAGAGTTCACTGCTGGAGTGGATGATGCTGATCGCAGGCTCAGAGTCACATCCCACCCCTCACGGTGCTTCCCAGGAAAACACCCACTCCGGAGCGCCTGGAGAGGATCACAGCCAGCTCTGGCTTTACTGGAGGATATTTAATGTCCCTCGTTGTCCCTCTCCCACCTCCTTTCTCCAGAAATTTCCCCCCAGACCTGCAGGAACAAAGAACTCAGCACTCATTTGCCACAACGTGCCCTTGCTGCTCCTCCCAGACCAAACTGGGACCAAGGCACAGGAGCTGGGACATTTCCCTTCTGTTTGGTGCTAAAAAAGTGGTTTTCTTTCTAAATCAGTTCCATCTACCTGCTCCAGCCTCACTCAGGTGCTCCATTCCCAGCACTTCACATTATTCCCAAAAACAGTGACAGGATCAACTTCCACAGTGTAAAACCCCAAATCTCTCCTGCTCAATTTCCTATGCTCCTGCAGCTGCATCCTGGTCACAGACTTCTCCTGGCAAAGGTAATTTTTTCAGGCCAAAGCAGAGGTTTCGTTTGTCTGCCCAATTCCAGGAGTGGGACTTTCAGCCTAAACAGAGCTCAGAGCCCTTTCCCTGGCCTCAAACAGCCCCTGGCCATCAGCCAGACCCCACTCAGTGCTGCAAGCTCCTTCACCAGGCCCTGCTGTTTAAAGGCAGCTCTGGGATACAGATTTCTTGTTTGCCTGCTTTTCACCAGGAGTCAGACTAGAAGACATTCAAGCCGACTTTGACCTTTTCAAAGCAGGCCAAGTGTTAATAACATTAAAACTGAGAAGGGGGGAGAAAACATTCTCACTGCCTGACACAGGAAACAGGAGAGAGACCCAGTGAATTCTCATGTCTGGCAAAAATATTTCAGCTATTAATGGACTTCCATCTCCTTGCTCCCACTGAACCTTTTGCAGATCTGATCCCTCCACCACGATCAAACTTGTGAACAGCGTGGCAAGGAGCTGAAGGAACCTGTGAATTTCCTCCATCAGTTTTTATGGAATAGTGGACTCCAGCATGTGCCAAGTCCCTCCCAGCCCTGCTATTTCTGTACCAGCAACAGATGAACACGAGGAAGAATCTGCTTCGTTTGCAGTTTTCTGGGGAATCAGATCCACTTCCTGCAGCTCCAGCCTCCCAAATGAGCACTGGCACTCTGAGCTTCATTTTGGGATCATCAGGGACAGCTGCACTGCCCTGTCCACCCACAGGATGTGGTGAGGAAGGAGGGATGGTTTTCCTGGGCTGAAAACACCTGGTTTCATAGGAAACAAGCAGAAAAATTCATCTCCATGTGCTGAGCTGCACCCCACGCTGGAAATGGCTCCAAGGCCAGGCTGGATGGGGCTTGGAGCAGCCTGGCCCAGTGGAAGGTGTCCCTGCCCATGGCAGGGGGGTGGGATGAGATGATTTGGAAGGTCCCTTCCTGGTGGGACCCAGGACACTCCTCTGGCTGCCCTGGGTGATTCCAGACCCTGGCAGGGGGCTCAGAGACCTTGGCACAGAGTCACAAACACCTGCACCTTTGATTTTAGTCCATGGAAGCAATTCCCAACTTTGTGTGAGGAGTTACAAGCCACAAGAGTGTGAGTAGAATGATAGTGAATTTGTCTCAGGGTGAAAAAGTAGAATTTTGGGGGTTTAGAATGGGGGTTCAAGAGGCAAGATGGAGGAATCTGGGCGTGTCCTGTCCTCCTTCTTCTCCTTGTCCTCCATCTTCTGCTGTGATGGTGACACTTCTGGATTGGTTTAGAGTAGAGACAGACTGTCTAACATGGGTGATAGGTACTGGAAATTTATTGTAAATAAAGTACACGTAGTTCTTGGAATAAAAAGCCAACACCACCCCAAGGGCAGGGACTGTGCCACAACCCGACCTGCTGGACAGATCTCAGAGGGTCAGACAGACAATGTATTAGAGAACGAGAGCCAAGGAATCCTGACTTCTTCAGCCTCAGCACTGGGGAAAAGAGACTTTCCAACACCTCAGGGGTCATCTCCACACCAGAGACCTCATCACCTTGGATGCCAGGTGCACCCTCGGGGAGCCTCTAAGCAGCATCACTGTGAGTCACGGTGAGCCTGGCCTTGCTGTGGGGTTCATTTTCCTTTAAATGGAAGGATTTCAGCCTGACGTGGCAGCACTTTGGGGGGTTTGAGCAAAGCTGTTACCAAGGAGAACCAAACCCGTGTGTGTCACCAAGGCTCGGTGACTCAGGGCTCCCACAGAGCCCCTGCCCTTCTCTGGCTGCTCTCCCAATGCCTCTGGGACCTGGTGGCCTTGCAGCTCCTTCCCTTCTGCTGCCCAGCTGGGTTGGAGCTTCCTGCAGGTCCCAGGGGACCCCGTGCTCAAGGTGAGGTCATGGAATCATTAGGCTGGAAAAGATCTTAAACATCATCAGATCCAACCATCAGCCACAGCCACAGCTGCACCAAGTCCCCAAGTGCCACCTCCAGGGGTTTTTGGAACATTCCAGGTGGTGGGACGCAAGACAAGGTGGTGTCAGCTCTTTTCTTTCCCCAGTTGAACCAACTAGAATTTGAGTTTTGGTCCACACAAGAGATGCCAAGTGCTCCATGGGGGTTTCCCAGGTTGGGCATCAGCAGGAATTTCCCCATGGAAAGGGGGTCCAGGCCTTGGGAGGGGCCTCAGGGAGGTTTGGAGTGCCCATCCCTGGAGGTGTCCCAGGAATTCCTGGAGGTGGCACTCAGAGCTCTGCGCTGGGGACAAGGAAGGCTCTAGAACAGCTTGGACTTCTCCTGAAAGAGATCCAGTGATCTCTTTCCCCTGCCAGAAGTTGTTCTTCACCTGATTTAAGGGATTACAAACATTCTTTCTGCCCAATTCCCTCCCTGCTGCAGGAAGGAGAAGGCTCAGGATCCCTGAGTGGGCTCCTTCATTTCCAAATGGAGTTTCTGCTCAGAGGTTAAATCATTTCAGCTCTGATCCCCCTTAAAAGTGGTGATTAATCCCCTCACACACAGCAGGATCATGCACAAAAATCACCAACGTGCCCTGGGCATTTTCCCCCCTCCAGTAATGAGAGCAATTCATAACCCAGCATCCCTCAAAGATCCCAGTTCCCCTCGAGGAGACAGCCCTGCTCATAAAAACCATCCTGAGATGCTCTGCCCCCCACTTTCTGGTGGGGAAAAAGTCTGCAGAGAAAAGTAATTGTTGGCTTAAAACTTCAGCCTGCATTCAGCAGCAATCCATCACCTCCCGAGTGTTTGGGAGCTCGGGTTACTCAATATTCAGGCTGGGAATCCTCAGCAGGAAAAAAGGGACTGGAGGCACTGTGAAATATTGCCAGGGAAAATCTCTCTAACCTGCTTGCATTTCACACCCTCCTCTTGGCTGGGCAGGGAGGGAAGAGAAACCAAAGCTCAGTGCTTGTTCCAGCCCTGAGAGATGCAGCAGGAGCGTGGGGATGTGGAGGCAGCTCCAGGCCTGGGATGCTGCAGAGGGGCTGTGGTGCTGAGCTCACGGCTCCTGAACACACTGGGATGGGGTTACAGGTGTTAAATACACCTGGACTGTAATCTCAGGTGTTAAATGCACCTTGGGTGTGTTTTCAGCTCCTAAATACACCCGGGCTGGAGTTTTAAGTGCTAAACACACCTGGACTGTAGTTTCAGGTGTTGAACACACCTGGGCTGGGGTTTCAGGTATTAAATACACCTGGACTGTAATTTCAGGTGTTAAATAAAATATACCTGGGCTGTGTTATCAGGTGTAAAATACACCTTGGGTGTGGTTTCAGCTCCTAAACACACCTAGGCTGGTGTTGAACACACCTGGGCTGTGGTTTTAGGAGCTAAATACACCTGGACTGCAATTTCAGCTGCCAAACACACCTGGGCTGGTGTAAAACACATGGAACATGTGGTTTCAGGTGCTAAACACACCTGCACTCTGGTTTTAGGAGCTAAATACACCTGGACTGCAATTTCAGCTGCTAAATACATCTTGGGTGTGGCTTCAGGTGTTAAACTCACCTGGAATGGAGTTTCAGGTGTTCATTCCCCCTGGCCTATGTTTTCAGGTGCTAAACACACCTGGGCTGGGGTTTTTGGTGCTAAACACACCTGGGCTGGAGTTACAGATGTTAAAGACCCCTGGGCTTTTTTAACACCTTAGTTTCAGGTGTTCAATCCCCTCGGGCTGTGGTTACAGGTGTTAAACACATCTGGGCTGTAGTTTTTGATGCTAAATACACCTGGGCTGTGGTTTCAGGTGTAAAATACACCTGGGCTCGGGTTACAGATGTTAAACACACCTGGGCTGTAGTTTTTGATGCTAAATACACCTGGGCTGAGGTTTCAGGTGTAAAATACACCTGGACTCTAATTTCAGGTGCTAAACACACTTGGGCTGTAGTTTAAGCTGTTAAATCCACCTGGGCTGGGTTTCAGACCCCATTTCAGTGCAGTGGCCTTGTCCCCATGGGCAGGAAATCTCCCTTTAAGGCAGACCGGGAGAGAAGCCAAACTGCTGGGGAAGGGAACACAAAGGATTGCTGCCACTCCACACAATTTCCATCACCAAGGCCCTTCCAGGCTCCAGGGAGTCCCTTTGGCTGCAGCTTGGTGTTAATTCTCTGTATTACAGCCACCTAAGGGGGTGTGAGTGCCAAACCTTTCATTCCTTAAGGATAATTTTTAAAGCTGTTGTCGATCCCTGCTCAGGGAGGCTGGGGAGGTGTCTGCTCACAGCAATCATGGGGTGTCAGTGGGTCTAAAACCAAATCTGACCTTTCCTAGCCAGAGATAACACAGCAAATCCCACCCCATTTGGGTCTAAAACTTCACCTGAAAGTTCACAGAATCACAGAATGGCTGGAAGGGACCTTTGAGATCACCTCATTCCCTCAATGTCAGACAAAACTTCATTTCTGACCCAGAGAGGGGACAGCTGAGAGGTGTTTTAAAACTTTTATTCCATTTCCAATGTGGAATTTTTCAACTTTTATTCCAATTTCCATTTCTCAGGTGAAGGGTTAGACAATACAGATGTTATAATTCACCCCAACACAATCAGAAACCAATTATTTTTTAATTACAACACATTATAAGTGTTTCTTGGCCTGTCAGCTTTTTGTTGCATTATGTTGTAGATGCTTTAAAGCCGATCATCTAAACCTACTCCTTGTGGGTCTTACTACAGTGTAAGACAAAATAAATCTACAAATCCACTTCCCACACCTCAGGAATGTTCTCCTTGACAAACCAGATTCTCACTGGGGGAGGATCTCCTGTGGAGATGGCAGTGCCATTTTCCAGTCACATTCCTGCTCCATCACCCCAGAACTGAAAACTTTCCTGCTTTGAGACACATGGAGTCTGGATCTGTCCTGGACACTTCTTTACCCAGGGGAAACTCTGATTTGGGGTTTTTCCTTGGTACAGTTACCCTAAACCTGCTGGTCTGGAGGGAAGATCACTCAGCAACGCCAAGCTCCTGACAGATGTCAGAGACACAGGGACAAAACCCACCAGGATAATTTTATTTCAGGGTTGTACCACCCTCTGTTCATCACCTTCATCTGAAGCCCTTGAGTCGGCGCCTCTTCTTCCTGCAGCCCCCCTCCATCCCTTCCAGAGGGGTTTGGATGCTCCTTTTCCAGCAATGCCATTTATCTGCACCTGTCTCAGAGCCTGAGCTTGGAAAAACCCAGGTGAGGGTGCACAGAAACAGATTTCAGATTTTTTTTTTTCTGCACAAAAATAACATCCCTTTGCCCTCAGTGAGGACCTGGGGTGGTTTCCCAAGTGCTCCATCCCTGGCAGTGCCCAAGGAAAGGTTGGGCAGGGCTGGGAGCAGCCTGGGACAGTGGGAGGTGCCCCTGCCGTGGCAGGGGTGGCACTGGGTGGCTTTAATGTCCCTTCCAACCCAAAGCAGGGGTTTCCATATTCATGGAATTTCCGTTTTCATGGATTCCCATGACTAAGACTTGCATCATTGCTTTGTCCCAGGGTCCACCCTGATGGACTGGATGCAGATGGAGCCAACTCCTTGCCCTGCTCTGGGACCTCCCTCAGCTCCTCCTGTCTCTGCTGGGAGATGCTGGCACTGTTGGATCCCCATCCCTGCAGCCCCCAGGGACTGCCAACACTCTCCACGGCCCTGCACCCATCCCTGCTGCCCAGAGCTGCCAGCTCCCCTCCCCTTGCCCGTGCCTCCCCTCCTGCTGCACAGGTAATTGTGATCAATAATGTGTGGCAGAGAGCTGGACTGTGAACCTGAGGGATGGGGCAGATCCCAGAGCAGGGGGATTGAAGGGGCCATCCCCTGGGGCATCACAGAGGTTTATGCCTGGTAATATCTTGTGGAATAAAAATAAAACCTGACACTACGTGCTGAGTTATGCTCTGATGGGGGAGAGGGTTCCTGGCTGGCTGCAGTCGTTGCAGTGATGTCCACAGGGTTATTGTTGGCCATAATTAATTAATTCCCATTCCAATTAATTCCCCTGCTGGCAGGCTGAGCGTGGAACCTCCTTCTGCATCCCTGACTCCTCTTTTCCCTCCAGCAACAGGATCAGGGCATGCAGGATGTTTCCAAAAGGAGCAGGGAATTATTATTTGGGTGCTGTTAATTCAGACCCAGGATGAAACAGCCACAACAAAAGTTTTCACTCAGCTCTTTGCAAAGGGAAGGAAGGGACAAAAGCAGCGTTTCTTACACCCCCACAAGTTGCTTATTGGATGAGATTGACACTTCTGGGAACAACCTGTTTGCACACCAACCCCTCTCTTGTTAAACATCTTCATTAATTAACTCCATCTGCCTCTCCTGCCTTTGGATAGAAAAGCTCTCTTGCTTTGATCATTTGCTGTTTACATCTTTCTTGCTGTTTGGTAAAACACAAAATAAATACTGTGTGGCACAAAACAAACAAAAAAAACCTCCTGAAACATGCTGAAAAACTGTCAAACATGTACAAAATGTAGGTTTTCTGATCCTGCTCAGTTCCCCTTGAGGACAGTGGAGCCTAAAACCACATTTTAGGATGGTTCAAGGTGGGGTTTGCCACCTCCAGGTGTTTCTGGAGCCCCTCCATGAGATGATGGTGTGGCTCCAAAATTCCTTTCCTGCAGACCCGGTCTTGCAAAGACTTGGGAGCAGCTTGAGGTGATGGTGTGGTCAGGATGTCCCACCCACCCTCCATCCTTCCTTCACCCTTTCCTGGGAAGCACAACGGGATGTGCACGGTTCCCTTTGAACTCCCTGTGGGTTTTGGGGGTTTTTCTGTGCCCAGGATGGTGTTGGGTGGAGCATGGGGTGGAGAAGGGACCAGGGCTCCTCAGGATGTGATGGGTGCCTGAGGGCAGCTGCTGCAGGAGGCAATGCTGAGCTGAGTAATTTTATGGAGCATTTTCCCCGTCCTGCTCTCCTGGTTTTGTGGCAGATTCCCCGTGGTGGGTCAGGCAGAGCTCTGTGCCATTCACATTCCCTGAACTTGATTCCTTCACCCAGGGTTTTTCTCCTGGGAAGCTGAGAAGCCTCAGAGAAAAAGGAAAACAATTCTTGTCTCATTTGCTTCTCCTGTGTTGTGCTCACGTGGAATGTGGTTGGAGATTGTTTACCACAGGTGATTGTTTCATTGGTTTCATGGGAATTGTTTTCACTCTTTGGCCAATCAGGGTCAAGCTGTGTTGGGACTCTGGAAGGAATCACGAGTTTTCATTATTATCTTTCTAGCATTTAGTAAGTGTCCTTTCTGTATTCTTTAGTATAGTTTAGTATAGCCACATTTCACAGAGAAAAGCAAGGGACAATTCTTCCCAACAATATTTCTGGAATTCGCATTCTCTGAACCTCAGAGAAAGAAAACACAATTCTTATCATTTGCTGTGCAAAAGTAGAATGCAGTATGGAGATGGTTTACCCAAAGTGATGGTGCTTTATTTCCTTGGCCAAGTGTGTAGCCCCACATTTCTCTTCACAGAGAAAAGCAAAGCACGACTTCCCAAGAATATTTCTGAGATTCACATTCTCTGAACCTCACAGAAAGGAAAAACAATTCTTATCATTTGCTGTGCCTGTGTTTGTGCCAAAGTAGAATGCAATATGGAGATGGTTTACCCACAGTGATGGTGTTTGGTTTCCTTGGCCTATCAGGGCCTGGTGTGTGTGTGTGTGAATGTCAGGACAGTCACGAGATTCTGTGCAGTGTGTGCAGAGTTGAGTGCTTGGCAAGTTCAGTTTAGATGTAATGTAATATAATATAGAATAATAAAGTATAATAAAGTAATTACTTAGCCTTCTGATAAGATGGAGTCCTCCTCGTCATTCCTCCTTTGTCAGGGCCTTCTCAGCACAGCAATAGTATAGTTTAGCATAACATAACATAACATAACATAACATAACATAACATAATATAATATAATATAATATAAATAATATAAATAATATATATAATATATATAATATAATATAATATAATATAATATAATATAATATAATATAATATAATATAATATAATAATATAAATAATATAATATAATATAATATAATGTAGTGTAATGTAATGTAATATAATATTATAATTAATATAATATAATATAATATAATATAATATAATATAATATAATATAATATAATATAATATTAGCCTTCTGAGAGCATGGAGTAAGATTCATCATTCCTCCCCTTGTTGGGTTGCCTGCATTTACAACAGGGCTCAGTTTGCCCCTCCCTGTGGCTGGGATGTGCAGACTGCCCCTGTCCTGCCCCTGTTCTCCTGCCCCTGCCCACTCCCAATGATCTCCCAGGGCTCTGTGGCCACCATGAGCATCCCTGGGATGCTGGGGAAGGGGTTTCCATGGTGACAGCACACTGAAAATCTCTCAGCACGTTCTTTTCCCCAGCTTTTCCCCCAGCTTGGGTGGCAGGAGGGGATGGGGTCCCCCCAGGCTCCCCACACACCCCAAACCTGCCCCATCCAGCTGGGTGGGCTCCCTCCCATCCCAGACATTTCCCCAGAGATGGGAAGGGGCTCCTCCTTCTTCCCAGCTCCTCAGGTAAGATGTAAAAGCACCAGGCACTGAAGTTTGGGGTGCAGGGGTGGGAGAGATTGGTGACAGCTCTCCCCAAGCCCTCGGGGCTGTGCAGCCAGGGCTGATCTCAAGGGCCACGCTGGTCCCAGCTTTGGAGCTCCTGGGGAACAGCCTGGAGTCTGGTTTTATTTTATACAGAATTCCTCCTTCTGCCCCTTTCCCTGTTGAACAACTTCCACCCTTGGAGTGTCAGGAGGCCTCTGCAGTCAGGTGGCATTTCCAGAGCAGAGGGTGCAGAAGAGCCCAGGGATGTTTGTCCACCACAAATAAAACAGGAAAGAGATCATTCAGCAAGGCAAAGCTGTGTTTCCCTGATGAAATTTTCCAGAGCAGGGTGACCAAACCCAGTCTGTGTTTTGGCAAGGCCAGGCTGGACAGGGCTTGGATGGACACAGTGGAAGGTGTCCATGGGAACAAAATGAGCTTTAAGGTCCTTCCCACCCAAACCATCCCATGCTTCAGGGTCCTTTAGCCCAGAAAAGACCTCCCAGAGGCTGGGAGGCTGCTCAGGGTGCTCTGAGGCTGTGACAGAGCTGCCAGAGATAAAAGGATGTGCAGCTATGAGCTGGAGTTTGTCCTGACCCTGTTGGGTTTGGGGAATAGATGGAGCTGAGCCTGTTCTGCTCCTGGGGAATGGCAACAGCTGGGATTGACCTGAGGACACATCTGGCCACAGCTGCTGGGCTCTCCCCAGGGGCCACTGGTTAAAAAGGCAAATGTTTGTTCTGGTCCTTTTCTGAGAGTTCCTGAGAGGTGACAGCCATTTAAAAATTAAAAATTTAGGATATAGACAAGAACATGATACTGGAGTCTCCTGGAATGGAGATAAGGAGCAGAGGAAGGCTGGGCTGGGGGGGATCAGGGGATCAGCACCCACCTTTTGAGCTGGGGGAGCATGGGGGGCTCAGGGAGGGTTTTGGGGTAACTGCTGGGCACTGCATTGATGGGCACTGGTTTGGTATTCACTGGTTTGGTGGGCACTGGTTTGGTGGGCACTGGTTTAATGAACACTGGCTTGATATTCACGGGTTTTCTGTGCCCTGGTTTGATGTTCACTTGTTTGATGTTCTCTGGTTTGATGGGCACTGGTTTGAAATTCACTGGTTTGATGGGCACTGGTTTGTTGTGCCCCTCGTTTGGTGGGCACTGGTTAATGGGCACTGATATGTTGTTCACTGGTTTGATGGGCACTGGTTTGGTATTCACTGGTTTGGAGTTCTCTGGTTTTATTTTCTCTGGTTTGATGTTCACTGGTTTGATATTCACTGGTTTGATATTCTCTGTTTTGCTGTGCCCTGGTTTGCCCTGCACTGCTTTGATGTTCACTGGTTTGTTGGGCACTGGTTTGGTGTTCTCTGGTTTTATTTTCTCTGGTTTGATGTTCACTGGTTTGATGGGCACTGGTTTGGTGTTCACTGGTTTGGTGTTCTCTGGTTTTATTTTCTCTGGTTTATTGGGCACTGGTTTGGTGTTCTCTGGTTTTATTTTCTCTGGTTTGCTGTGCCCTGGTTTGGTGTTCTCTGTTTTGCTGTTCCCTGGTTTACCCTGCGCTGGTTTTCCCTACTGGCCCTGTGCTGGCACAAAGGGAATATCAGCAGGTGAGCCTGGCCATGGTGGGGAGAGGCTGAATGAGAACATCTCTGTGAGAATGGGAGCACAGCCCTGTTTTACAAATTTCAGAGCTCCCTGCAATGTCAAATATCCAGTAAATAACAAAATCACCTTTTCTTCACACCCAGAGCTGCTGTGATTTCCAATATTGGGGGTCTGGGTGCATTTTCTGTGGGACAGAGACCCCTGGGCCTGGCAGTCTGGGGAGGGAGAGGTGCCAGAAGGAGATGCCACAGAAAATGATTTGGATGCTTTGGATGAAGCCCCTGTGTTGTTCCAGACAGCTCCAGAAGATCCTTTCCCACCCTGGGGCAGGATGAACTTCACCTCACCCTTCCTGGCAGCTGTTTGGCCAGTTTTCCCCAGCTCTCATTCTGCCCATTAAAAGGGAATTATTTGGGATCACTGAAGCATCTCTGGTCACGCTTTGGTGGCTGGCACCACATGGGCTGGCACAAAAGCTGCTCCCTAAATCCAAGGGCTTACAGTGCCCTTGATGAGTCCATTTTCCAAACCTTCTGTTTTCACACCAACATTGGTTCAGGAAATCCTGCACTCCCAGCCTGGGCTGGGGAAATCCAGGAGAAAAGGGAGGGATTGATGCCCTGTGCAGCAGGGATTTTATAGGGGCAGCAGGGAGCCACAAAATGTCTCCTGATCCCTGTAGGGAACAAGGGAATATCCAGGGGGATGCTTCAAGTTTTCCCTTTTGTTGGATCCCACGGGAATTTGAAGGGTTTCTGCTCCAACCTTGTGAGTTGGGCAATAACCCCAAAGTGCTGCAGGTTTAGAAATGAGTTTGTGGTTATAAATCTGAGTTTAACTCTGAATAAATGCTCCCAGTCTCTTTGTGTGACCCAGGCAAGCCTTGGGAATGCTCAGGAGAGTGGTTTTTTATGGATTTCAGTGGTTTTCTGCATTGGTGTTTCTGTCTAAGATTCAAACCAGCTCATCTTGGGGCTGGAGGTTGGTCCTGGTGCTTTTCTCTCCAAATTTGGTTAAAGGGAAGAAATTATTCCCTGGCACAGGTTTCCCAGAGGAGCTGTGGCTGCCCCTGGATCCCTGGAATGTTCAAGACCAGGTTGGACAGGGCTGGGAGCACCCTGGGACAGTGGAAGGTGTCCCTGCCCATGGCAAGGGGTTGGAACAGGATGAACTTTAAGATTCCTTCCAACCCAAACCATTCCATGGCTCTGTGATAAATAAAAATCTGCATTTTCCTGGGCAAAGTCAGGTCACAGCCATGACAAAGCAGGAGCAGGCTGGAAGTGCCCACCAGGGTGTGCAGACAGACAGGATCTCTGAAAGACACTCTGCCAGCTGGGAAAGTCTCCCTAAATGACTCCCACTATTAGGAACCTCCTCGTTAAATCTGATTTTTATAATTTTTTCCTTGTTTTCAGGCTCTTTGAAATGCTTAGATCAGTCTGACAGCCATGATCTTAATAATAACCTTAAACAAACTGGTGCAGCAGTTGTTTGTTAGGGGGGATTGCTTGGAATTTCCAGGAGGAAGAGGATGGTCCCTGGGAGCCTCTTCCAGAGCTAGAAAAAAGGTGAGGATCTGTGGTTGTGGTTTCTGGCTTCTTTTCCTTCTCAAAAATCCTGGAATGGTTTGGGTTTAAGGTTAAGGAGCCCTAAAATGGTTTGGGTTTGAGGTACCTTAAAATGGTTTGGGTTTTAAGGTTAAGGAACCTTAAAATGATTTGGGTTTGAGGTTATGGAATCTTAAAATGGTTTGGGTTTAAGGTTAGGGAACATTAAAATGGTTTGGGTTTAAGGTAAAGGAACCTTAAAATGGTTTGCTTTTTCAGGGTAAAGAACCCTAAAATGGTTTGGGTTTTAAGGTTAAGGAACCCTAAAATTGTTTGGGTTTAAGGAACCTTAAAAGGGTTTGGGTTTAAGGTTAAGGAATCCTAAAATGGTTTGGGTTTTAAGGTTAAGGAACATTAAAGTGGTTTGGGTTTTAAGGTTAGAGAACCCTAAAATGGTTTTGGTTTTAATATTAAGGAACCTTAAAATGGTTTGGGTTTAAGGTACCTTAAAATGGTTTGGGTTTAAGGTTAGGGAACATTAAAATGTTTTGGGTTTAAGGTAAAGGAACATTAAAATGGTTTGGGTTTTACGGTTAGAGAACCCTAAAATGGTTTGGTTTAAGGTTAAGGAACCCTAAAATGGTTTGGGTTTAAGGAACCTTAAAAGGGTTTGGGTTTGAGGTTAAGGAACCTTTAAATGGTGTGGGTTTAAGGTTAAGGAACATTAAAATTCATCTCATTCCAACCCCCTGCCATGGGCAGGGACACCTTCCACTGTCCCAGGCTGCTCCAATCCCCATCCAGCCTGGCACTGGGCACTTCCAGGGATCCGGGGGCAGCCACAGCTTCTCTGGGCACCTGTGCCAGGGCTCCTCATCCTCCCAGCCAACAATTCCTCCCCAATTTCTTTCCTAACCCAAATTTATTCTTCCTCACCACAGCTCAGCCACGGGGTAGGATTCATCCCCTCAGCATCCCTTCCTTCAATTGGGGCTAAATCCTTTTTTTTTAAGGAAAAACTGTGTGTCCCAATGATGACCCTGAAGGTGACTGGGAAGCATTTTCCTCTCAGTGAAGGCAAAGGGACCTGCCCTCCTGTGAATGCCCACCCCAGGCTGCATTAATGCAGCTGCTCCACCGCTCCAAAGCTCTGCCAGCCCGGGTGGATGTGTGCCAGTGTGTGATGGATGTGTTGATTTTGCCTTTCTCTCTGGAGCTCAAACACTCTGCACTGATTAGTGTCCTCGTTTGGGCGCTGGCTAAGCAGCCAGGCTGGGGAGCAGCTCTGCCTGTCATCCATCAAACCCTCCCAGGGCTTTGTCTCCATTCCCACTCTGCTGCTCCTGCATGGAACTGGGGCTGGGCCCCTGCCAGGCCGTGCTGGGAATTCTTCACCACAGCCCGGTGAAACTGGGACAGGAAAATGGCATTTGGGGTGTTCAAGCCAGCCCCGTGCTCCGTGCTGGGTGCTGAGCTCTGCATCCAGGGCTCTCTGTGGAGAGGGGTGAGATCCCTGTGAGGCCTTGAGTTTTGGCTTTCATATTTTCCACATCCTGCATTCGTGTGTGACTCTGAACTCCATACAAAGTGTCAGCAGGTTCTCCTCACAGCTCAGTCACACAGAACACTCATTTTCCAGGCCCAGAACCAAGGACAGCTCAGTTTTTGAGCAGCTTCAGGCCCAAAAAGTGCAAACAACAGCAAATTGAGGAGAGCAAACAGGGAGGATGAGACTGCAGAACCTGGAGCTGGAATTGGACAATGAATCCCAACATGGAAATGGACCAAAACTTGTAAAAGTGTGAAAACTTGTGACTCAGAGGCCATCTTGGGTCCATCCATGGCCAGGTTCTTGTACTGCCCAAGGTGTGTCCTGTGAAGGCCTTTTAATAAACCCCCACTTTATTCTTTTAACACTGTCCAGAATATAATATAATATAATATAATATAATATAATATAATATAATATAATATAATATAATATAATATAATATAATATAATATAATATAATATAATATAATATAATATAATATAATATAATATAATATATCAGCCCTCTGAGAACATGGAGTCATATTCTCATCTCTCACCTCGTCCTAGGGACCCTCACAAACTCAAGAGCTCATGTGACACTGAGGACATCTGTCCATGCTGGCCGGGCCATAATCAGTCAGAGCCAAACAAAAAGTCAGATTTGTCACCTTGAGTCACTGGAGGGAGAATCAATTCTCCCACTATAATGGTAATTATGAGGTGTCTCTTCCCCCCCTACCACCTGGGAAGCTTTATTAGGACTATTGGTTAGGTTTTATTCATTAAACAGCAGTGGTGGGAAAAGGAAAAGTTGGGGAAAAGCTCCCACAGCAAAAAACCCCCGGGGATCTGCCCTGACATTGGGGAGACCCCAGTGAGGGTGGGAGGGGAAGGCTCCCAGTTTGGCTCTATTCTACCTTTCCCCAGTCAGGGTGTGGGTTTTATTTGCTTTGCTTGAAATGCTGTTGTTTGTTAGGATTTATTTTCATTACTTTGATGGTTGAGGGGCTTTCCAGATAAAAATCTTCCCCATTATTTATTTATTTATTTATTTATTTATTCATGTATTTTTACTTTCAAGAGATGCGCTGGAAGCTTTAAACAGTTGGGAGTTACATAACAGAGTTTGATTTTATTTTTACAGTGAACAGATAAGCTCTGTAAAGCCTCCACAAGCTTAAAGAACACATCTTCAAGCATCCTTGTGTGCTACCCATGCCACCCAGCCCTGGGCTATCCCTGGATTTCATCCCAGCTGCTCCATTTGCAGCCTTGACTGTGCAGGGAGGTGTCTCCTGTGGCTCGCTGTGCACACACAGCCCTTTCCTCACCCCATGGATTTCGGGTCTGGGCTTCCCTGAGCTCACCCATCAGCTCCATGGAGCTTAGCAACACCAAATCTGTGTTTGCCAACATTTACACCACAAAGAGAGCGGGAATTTCAGTGCCCCAGTGACTGTGGGGATGCTGCTGAGCTGTCCTGGTGGCGGGTGATGCTTTGAGAATCTGAGCTAGAGCAGAGGCTGGGCAGAGTTCCAGAATAAAGCAGGGATTCACTCACAGGATCTCCTCCATGGGTGCACCTTGGGCAGCAGCAGAGCCCAGCCAGGGCTGCACCCAAGATGAACCAAAACGGCCCCAAAATGCACGAGCGCTGCCGGGGTCTCTCCCTGGGATCAGCTCTGCTCCATTTGCACCTTGCAGTTCATTGTCCCATTGCAGCTTTAGCCCAGGCAGTCCCACCCTGCTTGTTTTTCTCTCTCCAGCCCACGGGGTTTGTGCTCCTGGGCTGAGATTTGGGGCATTTGTTGTGGTATTTGCTGGGTGCCCAGGATGAAGGAGGAAATGATGAATCTGACTCCATGTTCTCAGAAGGCTGATTTATTATTTTAAGATGTTATATTAAAAAATGCTATACTAAAAATATACTAAAGAATACAGAAAGGATACAGTCAGAAGGCTACAAAGACGACAATGAAAACTTGTGACTCCTTCTAGAGTCTTGACACAGCCTGGCCCTGATTGGTCATTAAGTCAAAACAATTCACATGAAACCAATGAAACAATCACCTGTTGGATAAACAATCTCCAACCACATTCCAAAGCAGCAAAACACAGCAGAAACAAATGAGATAATATTGTTTTCCTTTTTCTCTGAGGCTTCTCAGCTTCCCAGGAGAAGAAATCCTGGTGAAGGGATTTTTCAGAAAACATGACAGTGACGATTTGTCCTTGGTGCCCAGCTGGAGCAGGAATTGTTTTGTCTCCCTGCTCTGTGCACAGAACTCACCATCCCATAATGTGAAACTCAGACCCACACACTAAAGCAGCACAGAATGGGAAAAATATAAAAGCTAAACCCTGAGGCATCATGGGTGTTCCCCTGGAAATTTTGGGGATTGCAGCCAGCAGAGCAAATCCCAGCCCAAGCCCCAGCTCTGGGGACACCCAGGCCCAGGTGGATGTGCAGCTTTCCCAGCACATTCAGGGAAATCCCAGATTCAGCTCCCTGGGATTTTCCAGCACAAAGAGAGAAAAACCAACAAACCCACACCACAGAACCCTGAGGGGGAACAAGCTCTGACCTATTTTTGTCTCATGGACTGACTAGAGATGAAGGCTCGGCTCCCCAGAGAAAAGCCACCTCTCCAGGCCAAATGTGAATTGTCACAGGAGGGAGGACAGGGTTTTCCACTCGGATGTCCCTCCCTGCCTCAGTGCAGCCCTAAATGTGTCAATGGGTCTGGACTGAAGGCACTGAATGAGATGGGGTGGCTGCTGCACCCAAATGTTGTTTTTGTGTAAGACACAGCCCAAGGTCCCAGGACGTTTCTTTAATCACTTTATCCCATTTTGGGTGAGATATTTGCTGTTAAATCTTTGTCCCATTTGTGCCTCTCTGCTCTCAGATTAACTCCTTGGTGGGACATCAAGAAATCAGCAATAGAACAAATAAAATTATTGAATGGGAGGGATTTTCTGGCTGGGAGCAGTTCCTGGCTGAACCCCGGAGTCAGGACGGGCAGGATTTGAGTGTCAGTTATTGGCAACACTTCCTAAAGTGCATTGAAATTTGGCAACCCCTGGGGTTTGTGATCACTGGATGTATAAAAACTGGATTTCATAGGTTATCCATGTATTTAATCTTTTTTATTACTTTTTTCTTTCCTTCATGTCCCACTTTTCCCAAGCTTCAGGTTCCCAGGAATGGAGAATAGGGTTGGAATAAACAAAATAAACAGGTCAAGATGAGTCAGCTTAGGTGGTTAGGGGAGATTGGATCTTCTGTACCTGCACCTAAAAATGAGTGTGGATGAAAATAGTCCAAACCCAATCCCAAAATCTTTAATCACCTTCTTTTTTTCTTTTTTCCTTTTAATTTTTTCCTATTTTTTCTTTTTTTTTATTCCTTTTTTTTATTCCTTCTTTTCTTTTTTCTTTTTGTTTTTTTTTTTCTTTTTCCTTTTTATCTTTTTTCCTTTTTTTCTGTTTTTCTTTTTTTCTTTTTTCCTTTTTTCTCCTTTTTTTTTCCTTTTTTCTTTTTTCTTTTTTCTTCTTTCCTTTTATCTTTTTTTCTTTTTTTTTTTCTTTTTTTTTCTCTTTTTCTTTTTTAAATTTTTTTTTTAAATAAATAACTGGGATATCAGACTGTGACCGTGAGCAAGATGAAAAGCAGAGGGTAGGAAGACAACATGGAAATTACTAATTTCCCCCCCAGGAAAAGCATCCATCAGGAATATGCCCAGCAATGGACAGATGGCAATTCTTGAGTGATTTTAGCTTTGGATGCTGAACACAAAGTTCCTGCTGAAAGTTTCCTCCAAACCTTCCTGTGGAAATTATTTGTTTAAAAATATTGGTATTTTGCACAGAATAACAATGTCAGTGAATTGTCCTCCTGGAATATTTGCCATGAATTCCCCCGAGCCTGTGCATTAATCCAGGTACCATGTTCATTTTTATCAGGTTTATTCTTCCCTAGAGGCTGAGCCAAAGAGTTTCCAATTTACCCAGGTCATTAGTGATTTATATGATAATTGGATCTAAGTTGATTTTAACTATTTGCTTTAAATCTCCTGGGATTTGTATTCTCGGACATTTTAATGCCACTGGAAATTTCACTGATTAAGCAAAGACAAGTATATGTACTTAATTAGTCCTGAAACCAATTAGTCTTTTGTCAGTCAAATTAATCTTGCATCTGGACTTTAAATGAGCTCCAAGAATTTTGGGGTTTGACCTTTGTGGGCTCGAGGGTGGAGTTCAGCACATTCCCCTGGGATGCTCAGCTTCGTCCTCCTTTGTTTCTGCTGCCGTGGAATGTCTGAAATGCACCCGTGGGTGAGCACCAAAATGGGAACAGGGACATGGGAATGGTGGTGGAGCTGCTCTCCTGAGGGTGGACGGCAATGGGAACACTGGAGGGCTCTGTCAGTGACCAAGAGGGTCTTTGTAGTGCCAGGACAGACTGACAGGAGGGGTCTGGGTCCTCCAGGATGAGGAGGCTCATCCTCATAAGGTTAGGCTCTGTAGGAACCTCATCCTAACAAGGATTAGGTTCTACAAATGAGCTATTTGTTCTACAAATGAACTATAGAAAATTAAAGACATATAAAGCTTTGCTCAACCTCACCTGAGGTGTTGCTTGGGCCATCATCCCCCTCAGTTGATCTAGAATGGGTTTTGGAGTGTGGTTTGTCTTTTTAATAATTGTCTGACTCGTGGGGGAATAGGGAATTCTAAAAGTGTGGTGAAATAGATTTAATAATCTATTAAAAATGTGGCTGATTTTTGAGCTGTGGATATGGGGTTGTTGTTTGTTTTTACTTTTTGGGGTACAACTAATGAAGTAAAAGTTCATAAAAAATATTGGTAAGTGTGAGTGTGATTGGTTGTTTTCCTTGTGGGTGTAGAGGTAAAGCTGTATTTGTGTACAGGGTAGGAAATGTGCTCATCTCCCATGTAGAGTGCAGGTCAATACCTTCTCCCAGCCTTTTTTCTTTAGGATTGGGATGGATATCCCAGAATCACAGGATGGGGAAGGTTGGGAGGGACCATTGGAGGTCACCCAAAGCCTGCTCCAGTACCTACTCAGGATTGTGTCCAGACAGCTTTTGGGTATCTCCAGGGAAGGAGACTCCACAACTTCTCTGGGAGATGTTCCCAGATGATCCCTCCCATCCCTGCAGGACCTCCTGAGGATGGTAATGACCCACCTGAATTTCAGGACCCACAAGGGCTCTGGCAAGGTAATCATCACACCTCCACTCATCAAACTCATTATTTTCCTCAATTTGGCTAATCTGGTTTTGCCCACAACAAGTTTTTGGGTGTAGGACCCAAACTCTCCAAGAGTGTGGCCTGTGGACCCAGAGGCCAAGTCTGACACTTGGGAAATGTCAAAATCTTGGTTATTTTCCAGGTTTGAGGTGTGCAGCAATAGGTGGAGGGGCATCAGTAAGAGCAATGTCCCCAGAGATGAGGAGGAAGGGCAGAGGTGGGGTCTGGATTTATCCTGCCCAGAGGAGAAGGAGGAAGCTGTGCTGGGAAAGGCTGGGATGTGCTGGTGGAAAAGGTCTGGGAGATGAAGAAGGTGTGGCAGTAAATCTGCACAATTCCTCTTGTTTCCTTGCAGTCCTTCTGAGATTCTGGCAAAGGCCAGATTTGGATTTTAGGCTGAATTGCAGCAACACTCATCCACCCAAATTTATCCTTTGATCCTCCTCCTGCTATGAGCACAACTGCAGCAGGGAATGGACACAGGAGGTCATTTGGCCAAGGGTCAGGGAGGAAGTCTGAAATGGAGCCAAGAACAGACCCCTGCTTCATTCAGCTCCCTGTCCTTCCTCCCAGCAAGACAAACAGCTGGACACATCCAGCCTGCTGGGACCAGGAGCTGAGCCAAAGGTCAGAGCTTGGGCACAAAGATGCTTCTGTCTGCAAGGCTCTGATCTGGGCTGAGGCTGGCAGGCAGAGCTGCCTCAGATGCAGATGGGGCTGGGAGGCTGAGGAAGAGCAGGGAATATCTGGGAAAGGAAGCTTGGAGAGAGAGGAGTGTGAGGAGATGGAGGTGGAGGTTGGGCTGTCCGTGGGGCAGCTCATCCCAGTGCTGGGGTCACCAGGAGGAGCCATGGGAGGCTCAGGTCCCCCTCCTGACCCTGACTCTTGGTGTCATCTTGTCCCACCTGAGCAGTTTGCACCTCCACAGCCTGAGCTCTCCTCCCTGCAGGTGATCCCACCATGATTCCATCATTTTCAGGAGAGGGCCTGCAGAACTTTGTGCTGTTGCAGCCTCATGGTGAGTCCCAGGTCTGCGTGCCCTTGCTAGGCCACAGCTTCCATCCACCCTCTCATTCCTCAGTAATGGGGCTCTTTGTCTTGGAGGAGACGTTCAGGACTATCCTTCTGACCAGGGAAGGATCTAGAGGGTCCCCTTAAATTTTATCTATTATTTAGATAATCATTTTTGGAAGGTGAAGAGCACAGCATCCTGATGTAGATCCACCAGAGTGAAAGGCAGGGGGAGCAGACAGGGGAAGGAAGCCAAACCCACCCTGTTGGCTTTGAGGTTTCACTCAGACTCTCTATTGCATCTCTTAAGTGTTTTTAACCACTGAGAGGCCTTAAAACACATGAATTAATGACTGGCCATTCTTTTCCTCTGATAGCCATCCCCACTGTGCAGGACAGGACCTTGCCTTCCTGTCATCCCTGCAGCCTCCCCCATTCTGATCCCAAATCCTTCAGATTCAGTTGTTGCCTCATCCTGTGAATTTACCAGAGGACAGAATTTGGCTGGTGCTGCCTGGTCAGGGGTTTCTGTAACTAAACAGTGACACCTTTCCCCTTAGGATAAACCTATTGCAAATCCCAATTTAGGAAATCAGGAATTTAGGAAACTCCTCCTGCAAACGTTACCCAGCCTCTGATCCAGCTGGAGAGGAGCTGTCTGCGAGGAGCTGGGGTTTAATTCACTCCCAAGCCTGGATGGATTCTTTGCTCCCCCACTCCAGTTGGAAACCCTTTTCTAGGATGCCTGAGAGCTGTCATTTATTACCCACAGAAACTATAAGCTGAAATCTATAGCTGCAGCTCCACTGAAGGGTAATTCCTGCTGGAGCTGATGCTGTTAAAAGGAGACTCTTCCTGCACAAAGCAGCCCTTTAATGACTCTCAAATGCAGCTCAGACAACAACCACACCACTTACACCCTCTCCAAAGATCCAGGCTCTGCTAAGTGGATTAACTGCTCAGGAAACTCTCCCAGCATGGTGGCCAAGCTCTGGCCTTGTAATGGACCAATTAAAAGGTCATTGTTACTTAGGGCTGCAGGCAGAGCTTCCACACTCCCCTCTCCCACCCAAGGCCAATATTGACATTTTAATGTGTTAACAACACAATAAATTCATCCTTTGGATTCCTCTTTGCATTTCGGAAGGCACCAAAGAGTTGATATCAAAGCTGGGAAGCACAGGCAGCAGGAAAGCCTTGCTGTCAAGGCTTTGTCAGCAAACTCATGGGGACAGATTCCTTGTCACCTGCTCTGACAGTGACTCCTGGGGCTCAAACTGGAGCCACCCTGGCTTTAGCAGCTGGAAATTTACCATTTCATGTTGTGCTGGCAGCACAAAGCCACCACCAGTCCTTGCCCATGGAGTTTATTCTACCCTGGCCATAGGGAGATTCCCAAGTCCTTGCATGTGTGGTGCTCCAAAATCCATGGCTGGATTTGATGTCCCCTGGCAGGAGAGCCCTGGGCATCCTGCTGTGACCACACCAAGCCACCCAGATGAGTGATTCCAGGGATGTCTGTGTCCCTCCAGCTGTTTGAGGAAACCCTGCTGAGGATGGGACACAAAACAGTTGGGAAGGATGAAAGTTTGACAAGAAGATCTCACAGATATGTGTGCTTAGCAGAAAGATTTTTAAATGTGGAGTCTGATGGAGGAATAGAGTTGGAAGCAAGTTTTGATATAGAAGAAAAGAATTGCTGAGCCAGTCTCACTGGATAACCAAGGAGGCAAAGGGTGTGTGAGTTAGAAGGGGTTTTATGGCTTAGAGCAAAGGATAAACCCACCCCAAACAAGAAGATGTTTTTACCAAGCACAAAGAGAGCACAGGCAAACAAGGCAGCAAATGCTGCAAGTAGATAAAAGGTCTCAGAATTTTCTGCTGCAAGAAAACTGAGAAACAACTTCTAGCTTAAACTGTAATGTACTGACTTTGAGTGACTGGAGAACAGTAACATGAATATGGCAATTACAGTAGTTATGATAGGCTATAGATAACAGTTCAGGTATAGATTGGCTCTTCTGTATGAAGATGCTCAACAAAGAAAAGTCTATAATGCATTGTAACCAAAACCAAAGGTGTCCAGGCCTGCCTGCAGCTGGAGCTGACAGCTGTGGGCACAGCTCTGTCACCCACCCTGGGCTGCTGTGACACCTTGGGTGCAATAAACTGCATTTTGGATACTATAAACTGCATTTTGGATACAATAAACTGCATTTTGAAGAGCCCCTGGAGTCCCACAACCCTCATTTCAGTCTTACACAAAACCTTCCCATCTTTGGAGGATTCTCCAGCCCCTTTTTTTTTTTTTTAATATTACTTTGGCAAGCAGGGGGATGGGTGTGGGGGTTAATTCCTAGCAGAAACACTGCAATCCTTCTGCTGTCACCTGCCTGTCTGGTCCCTAACCTTGAGTGATGCACCCTGGCACCCCCAGGGGCTTCCTCTGATTGATGGATCCCTATCTGAGCTGGCAGATGGAGGAGGATATTTACTGCCCAGCAGAGAACCCTTCAGAAAGATGTTTTATTGAGGCTGCTCAGAGAACAGGAAATGCAATAAAGCACCGAGAGACAAAAGAACAGAGGTAAATACAACCTGCTGCCTGTTGGAAAAGAGGAAAATACACCCTGCTACCTGTTGGAAAAGAAGAAAATAAATACAGCCTGATACCTGTTGGGCGAGAGGAAAACACATCCTGCTACCTGTTGGAAAAGAGGAAAATGCAGCCTGCTACCTGTTGGAAAAGAGGAAAAGATACCCTGATATCTGTTGGGAGAGAGAAAAATGCAGCCTGATACCTGTTGGAAAAGAAGAAAATACAGCCTGATACTTGTTGGAAAAGAGGAAAATAAATACAGCCTGATACTTGTTGCACAAGGGGAAAATGCAGCCTGCTGCCTGTTGGAAAATGAGGAAAATAGAAAATACAGCCTGCTACCTGTTGGAAAAGAGGAAAATACAGCCTGATACCTGTTGGGAGAGAGGAAAATACAGCCTGATACTTGTTAGAAAAGAGGAAAATGCAGCCTGCTACCTGTTGAAAAGAGGAAAATAAATACAGCCTCATACCAGTTGGGAGAGAGGAAAATACACCCAGCTGCATGTTGGAAGAGAGGAAAATAAATACAGCCTGATACCTGTTGGAAAGGAGGAAAATAGTGTCTGATACTTGTTGGGAGAGAGGAAAATACACTCTGATAGTTGTTAGAAAAGAGGAAAATGCAGTCTGCTGCCTGTTGGAAAAGAGGAAAATACACCCTGATACCTGCTGGAAAACGAGGAAAATAGAAAATACAGCCTGCTACCTGTTGAAAAGAGGAAAATACACCCTGCTACCTGTTGGAAAAGAGGAAAATACCCTCTCTTGCCTTCCAGGCCAGCCCAAGAGCTGGCACAGCCCACCCTGCCCATCACACAGGTCAGTCTCTGGCCATCACCCGCAGAAAGGGATGGCTGCTGTTTGCCAGCTGATGTATTGAGCCAATAAAAGGCATTATTACGCTGCCCATCACCAGTGACAGCAGCAGAGTGCTTTGCAGAGAGTGATGGCTCCCTTTGGAGAGGCTCAGAGCAGGAAGAGCTGGGTTTGGGTGTGTGTCAGCACCGGAGATTCCTCTGTCTGGAGGGAGCAGGGCTCTCCAAAGACAGCGAACAGGAAAAGCTGCTTCATTCTGGAGTGGATTTTGTAGAAAGGGGAATGCAGCTTTCTGTGTTTTACACAGGGGAAGGGAGCCAAACCCACCCTGTGGGCTTTGAGGTTTCAGCCAGGCTCTCTCTCTGTTGCAGCTCTTTAGGGTTTTCAACCACTTGTTAGAAAAGAAATGAAATTTAGCAAAATATTTAATTACAGTGAGTTGTGTGTGAACTGGTTTGTTAAAAAGCAGTTTTGTAGCCGTTGAAAGTGTGTTGGGTTTTGTGTGTAACCTAGCAAATAGTCTTAAGGATTTAATAAATAATTAAACTAGTGCAGGAAAGTAAGAATGCAAACCTGTCTGGAGGCAGCACACAATGCTCTTAGAATAAGATAAGCAGAGGATTAATGATCTTGTTTGTGAACCAAGGAATGTATCACAAGGGGTCTGTGGCCAGGCAAGGGGAACGGGGGAACTGTTTCTTGGAGACTTTGTTGTGGATCACATGTATAAGAGGGAAGCACCCATACGTGAATTTGGGGACTTGGACTTTGGGACATGAGTCCCCCAGTTCCCCGGGCCCTTAATAAAGCACCCACAAAACTTATCTGAGTTTTGTGTCATTTATCAATCAGGGAACAGAGAGGGAAGCACCCATACGTGAATTTGGGGGCTCGCTCAGGTTTTAGGGACGTGAGTGCCCCAAGCTCCCCGGGCCCTTAATAAAGCACCCACAAAACTTATCTGAGTTTTGTGTCATTTATCAATCGGGCAACACACTGAGAGGCCTTAAAACACATGAATTAATGACTGGCCATTCTTTTCCTCTGATAACCATCCAGGACCTTGCCTTCCTGTCATCCCTGCTGCCTCCCCCATCCTGATCCCAAATCCTCTGGATTCATCTCAATCTATGAATTACCTGCTGGAAGAGAGGAAAATACCTCCTCCCGCCTTTCAGACCAGCCCTAGAGATGGAACAGCCCATCCTGCCCACTCACACAGGTCACACTTAGATGGATGTTCACCTGTTGCCTTCAGCAAGGCAGCTCTGAGGCTGTTTTTATCAGCAAAATTGACTGCAGCAATTTTTATTTATTTTATTTTATAAAATTAAATTTAGTTTATAAATTAAATCAAAATATTTTAAAATACTATTTATTTATGTATTATTTATTATTAAATTTATTTTATTTATTTTATTTCTCATTTATTATTTTTAATGAAATAAAATATATTTTAAAAATACATTATTTATTTTATGAAATATTTAATTTATTTTATAAAATTTGTAAAATTTTAGAAAGTTTGAATGTATTTTATAAAATTTAATTTGCTCTATAAATTAAATAATATTTAAAATATTGTATTTGTTTTATAATTTTTATAAAATAAAATACATTTTAAAATATATTATTTATTTTATGAAATATTTTATAAAATTTATAACATTTAAAATATGTAATTTCTTTTATAAAATGTAATTTATTTTATAAATTAAGTAATATTTAAAATATTTATGTTATAATTTTTTATAAAATAAAATATAGATTAAAAGTATATTATTTCTTTTATAAAATATTTTATGTATTTTATAACATTTATAACATTTAAAATATTTTATTTGTTTTATAAAATTTCCTTTTTTTTAATTTTATAACATTTAGTTTATTTTCATCAGCAAGATTGACTCCTGCAGAAGGTGTGGGGTCAGAAATGTGCTTTTTTGCCAGCCACAGGTGTGCATTTGTGCACCCTCACCCACAGGCAAAGCACAGCCTTCCTCCACAACACACAAATCCATGGGGGATGTAAGATTTCCTGGGATTTCTCCTGGGTTTTGCTGTTTGTTTGATCCAGGGGCTCTGTGGTGAAATGCAGGAGCAGCCCATAGCCCAGAGCAGCTCCTCTCCCTCCCTCAGGTGCTCTGAGCCCCCTCAGCAACCCCAGATCTCCTTTTCCCCTGGTTCTGCACCTCTCAAAGAGGCAGCCTGGCACCATTTATGGGCTGGGATTTCACCTTTGTCCTGGTTTTGGGCAAATTAAGGAAAAACCTCAAAGAGATTCTTTAGAAAGCAGATTCAACTGGCCTGTGCCCCAACTGGTTCAGGAAAATATTTCCTTGGAGAAAAGTGGAAAAAAACTGTTTATTTAAAAAACCTGAAAAGCATTCAGGAGCACAAAAAAAATGACCAAAAGAGTTGTGGTTGAGGCGTGTTCTCAGCTGCTGGAGATGATAATCTCGTGGGTGGGATGTCCCATCTGCAGGGCTCAGGGCCTGACCATGGCTGGTCAATGGGGTCACCTCTGTGTCACTGTCATATTTTCTGGAAAAATCTCTTTGCCCAGGATTTTTCTCCTGGGAAGCTGAGACGCCTCAGAGGAAAAGGAAAACAATATTGTCTCATTTGCTTCTCCTGTGTTTTGCTCATGTGGAATGTGGTTGGAGATTGTTTACCCACAGGTGATTGTTTCATTGCTTTCATGTGAGTTGTTTTCACTCTTTGGCCAATCAGGGTCAAGCTGTGTCAGGACTCTGGAGAGAGTCACAAGTTTTCATTATTATCTTTGCAGCCTTCTGTGTGTATCCTTTCTGTATTCTTTAGTATAGTATTGTATAGAACTCTTTATTATAATATAGTATCTTAAAATAATAAATTAGCCTTCTGAGAGCATGGAGTCAGATCCTTCCTTCCTTCCTTCCTTCCTTCCTTCCTTCCTTCCTTCCTTCCTTCCTTCCTTCCTTCCTTCCTTCCTTCCTTCCTTCCTTCCTTCCTTCCTTCCTTCCTTCCTTCCTTCCTTCCTTCCTTCCTTCCTTCCTTCCTTCCTTCCTTCCTTCCTTCCTTCCTTCCCTCCCTCCTTCCCTCCCTCCTTCCCTCCCCACAAATACAACACCTCTGTTCCATCATTACAGGGACCCAAAGCTGCCACCTGCCTGGTGGCCCCATGGTGGCCTCACTCCTGAAGCTCTGCACCTGGAATTTGGCCTGAGGAGGCCCCAGCTGTGAGAACACAGCCCTTGACAGGATAATCCTCCCTTCCTCTCTTGCCACAGGGCCCAGGGACAGCTCCAAGGCAAAGCCCAGGGGATTATCCAGACTTTGTGGCTTTGTTCCCTGCTCGGGAGGTGCAGGGATTACACACAGGCACCGTGGCTGGTGAGTCAGCACTGATTGTCTCATTCACAAAAACAGCTCCTCTGGAACTTCAAACAGCACAGAGGAGTCTCAGGGACACACAGAGGGATGCTAAACAATTCAATCCACAGCTTTTGTAGCCAAATGCCCTGAAAATGCCAGAGTTGTAAAGATTGCTGCACATTCCCTGCCTGAAAAACACCCCTGTGTGTCTCCTTCTTGCTAGGTTTGATTTTATATATATTACATTTAGTTATATATATAATACATATATATAATTTTATATAATAAAAGAGTAATTCATGTTATACCTATATATAGTATTAATTAGATATATATAATTTTAGATAATACATAAATTATATATATATAATGTATTTGATTTTAATTATTTAAATATATATAATATATACTTAAATATTTAAATATTTATTATGTATTATATAAAAATATACAAAATATATTATAATTATATATTTTATATAATATGTATATTATATTTTTATATATTTATTTATATATAAAAATATATGTATATATTACATATATATCTATATCTATAAATATAAATATTATACATATTTAATTATACATATATATATAATATATACATATATATTATAAATTATATATATTATATATATTATATTATATATATTATATATTATATATATTATATATATTATATATATTATATATACACACATATATTATATACATATATATTATACATATTTAAATATTTAAACTATATACATAAAATATATACAGTTTAAATATTTAAATATGTATAATATAGATATTACATATGTTTAAATATATATGTACATATATAAAATATGTATTTATTCATATATACTATAAGAATAATAAACTCCTCATTTTATTTTACATATATATATGCAAATGCATAAAAGAAAATGAGGAATATATATATATACATACATACATATATATATTATATACATATACACATACATATATATATAATATATATATACACATACATATATGTATACATAAATAAAATTAAGGTTTATATAATACATATATTACATACACGCAGACACACAAACACTGAAAGCAGTTTTAAATTACAAATGGTTTTTCCCTGCCCATAAATCACTGAGGAAATTGGCTGTAACAGCCCCTGAGGATCCTGCCCTCCCCACCCCACTGTGGCTGGAGGCAGAAGACCCCCGGGGTGTGCAGCCCCCACTGCTCAGCCCTGGCTCCCTGTCAGTCCCCCTGCCCCAAAAACATTTGCAGCAGAGGTCAGAGCTGGTGCAGCAGCAGCCCCAGGTCATTGCAGATGAGCTCTGGCCATAACCTGGAGGTGAGACAAGGAGGAAAGAGAGACGAGCTGTCAGGGAGGGAGTGTTGATGGAATTTTCTACATCTGGATGAAGGCTCCTGGTGGTCTTGAGTTACCTCTGACAAGTCCTCGCGCTGATGGATGTAAAATAAATGGCAAGGGCAGGTCACAAACAAGGGGGCTGTGCCTGGGGCTGGTCCCCTCCCAGCACAGGGTCAGGCTGAGGGCTCTGCTCTCCCCCTGTTGGAACCCAGGACCTCCCTCTGGCTGTCCTGGATGGCTCCAGCGCCTGCCAGGGGGCTCAGAGACCCTGGCACAGAGCCCAAGACACCTGTGCCTTTGATTTTAGCCCATAGAAAAAATTAACAACCCTATATGAGGATCTGCAAGCCACGGAAGTTTAAGCAGAATGATAGCGAATTTATTACAGGGTGAAAAGTCAAATTTTGGGGTTTTTAGAATGGGGGTTCAGGGGGCAAGATGGAGAAATCTGGATGTGTCCAGCCTTTCTCCTTCTTCTTCTTGGCCTCCATCTTCTGGGTGATGTTGGCACTTTTGGATTGGTTTAGGGTAGAAGCTCACTGTCTGACAGAGGTGATAGGTATTGGGAAGTAATTGTAAATAATGTACACGTAGTTTTTAGTATAAAAAGACAACACTGCCCTGAGGGTGGGTAGTGTGCCACTGACTGATCTGCTGGACAGAGCTCAGCAGGCCAGAGAAAGAATTTTATAGACGACAGCAAATAAACAACCTTGAAAAGCAGAACAGAAGAATCCTGACTCCTTCTTTGGCTGCCAGGCTGGGAAAAGAGACTCTCTGACACATCTCGGGGTCATCCTGACCACAGAGACCCCCAAGATCCCCCCTTTTCCCTTATTTTCCACCACATGCTGTCTCTCCAGCTCTCTCCTGTTCCCATGAGAGCTGGGAAGAGGCAGAGCAGCTGCCTCAGTGCTGGTCCCAGGGCTGGCACAAGGCAAGACAGAGAGGAGACATTCTCCTGTGCAGACACCGTCCTGGTAAACAGACAGCTGTGTTGGGAGCAACAGGAGAGACTTTGGAAGTTGCAGGTCAGCTTTGGGTTTAACCACAGCTTTCTTATGTCCTGAGGCAAGGGATAGAGAGACGTGGATTAGAATTAATACAGAAAACTCTTAGAGATTATTGTGGTGGCTGTATGGAGTAAAAGCTGGTAGAAATCAAAGTGGAATGCAGGGCATTGCAGAATGGGAGCAGGTTCCCAGCAATTCCAACCTGTCTTTCCAGCACTGGGTTTACTGGAGGGCTCTCTCCAACATCTCCTGGCTTGGTGTACAATGAGCAGTGCTGAAAGGGGCTTGGTGAGGCCTTGGTGCTTTGGAAATTCCCCAAGTTTTGCTCTCCAAGTGTCTTGGTTTGGAAAGCCAGGTGTCTGCTAAGGAAGGCAGGAGCCTCCCTTGAAATGGAAAACGTAAAACCCCTCCCTCTGAATTATTATCATTTAGAAATTAAGGGGCTCTCAGGCAAAGATATGGGAGTAAGAATAACAGTTCTTTACTAGGAAAATATATGGGAATGGGAATAGTTCTTTACTAGGAAAAGATATGGGAATAACAGTTCTTTATTAAGAAAAAATTAAAAATGAAAAGAAAATATAAAAATAAAAATGCAGTAACATGAAACAACACAGCCAGAGTGAGAAGAGGAGCTGTGTGCCAGGGCGGTGTCCCAGCCCCATGCCAGGGGGGCTCAGCCCTCCTGCAGCCCCAGCTGTGGCTCTGCTGCAGCAGGGATCCTGCACAAGGGGGGAGTTTTCCTCTGCAGCTCCAGGGCTGCTGCAGATGGGCCTGGGCTCCCTCTGGCCATGCAGGGCAGCAGAAAGCTGCTCCTCTGGCAATGCAGGGGGCAAAGGCTGCTGTGCTGTGCCAGGCTCAGATTGGATCCAGGCAGGAATGCTTGGCTCCTCCCCTGGGCGGAGCATCTCCCCATGGGATGCTGGGATTGGCTCAGCCCTGCAGGGACACTCAGTGGCCATGGACAGCAGAGATCTGCTGGAGGGAGGGTTGGCTGTGGCAGAGATAAAGAAACCTGCCCCATGGACAGAGAGAACTGCCCCACCTCTGACAGATGGCAAATAGAACACACACCCCCAACCACATCCTGCATTTCCAACCTAAGACACTGAGCCATCCAGGGAAGGCTGTGTTGGCAGTTCCCTGCATCATCACTGTGCTGCATCTTTCTGACAGCAAAAAATACCTCTGACTTTCAAAAAATACCTTGAAGGCTTCTTCTTGGCTCATTTTCCTTTCCAGGATTCTTTTTTTCTTAGAGAAAACACCCCATGTCCTCTAATGAACTGACATTTTCTCTGAACCTTCTGCCACACCATACCCCTGATGAAGGAATTTCAATAATGACATATCAGTGTCCCTAAGTCCTGTAAAGTGTTTTAAAAACCAGCCCTAAGGGTTTGATGTACCTGAAAGGACCTGATGGATGCCCCAGCAGGTTGGAGATTCTTGTCTTTCCCTCCTAGTTCCCCAACAATTGAATCTGGACTTTTTGTCCATCACGCTCAGCATAATTAAAAAGCAATTTTTGTCTTTTTTCTTTTTTCTTTTTTTTTTTTTTTGCAGTGTCTTGATGATTTATAGACAATGAGATTTTATCAGTAGAGCACCACATTGAGAAAATGCTTGTTAATTATCTTCTGCTTAATATGATAATTTAGCAAAAAAACAACACCTATTAAGAGCCCCTCATTAGGTGAAACGCTTCTTATTTTTTAACACACAAAGTGCCCAAGTTAATGAGGTTCACCTTCGATTTGTAGCTGGCTGGGAGATTAAAAGCTCCCTCCATTTATAACTCCTCACACAGCTCTGTTTCTAAAGGCTCCAACTCCTGGCTGGGGCTCTGCCTTTTCAAAGGCGAGGTGACCAACCCCTCTCTCCTGCCATGAAAGCCTTTCCAGCCTCTCCCACACCCTCCTGCTGCTCCTGTTTTTGTGGGGTTGGTGCCACTGAGGTGGAAGTTGGACAGGAGCAAAGCCAGCCCGTGGTGGCAGCGACAATCCAAAGCCTGTTCTGTGTCACTGAGCCCCACCTCTGATCTCTGTGACATCCCTGAAACTGGTGGAGTTTGCCACTTTTCAGGAAAATCACACTTTGGCTGCATGGGGTGGAATTCCCTCCTTTCATTCTGTGTTGGAGGAGAAGCTGTTTTGGGGAGTAAATCTGATATTTGTGTTTTACCTTAGGGTGGGGGTTATTGAGAAGGAGGTCCTGCCTTCTGGAAAAATGGTTCCTTCATGAGATCTCTCCTTGTGAGTGTCATTTTTACAAATACAAGCAAATACAAGCCACATTCAGGTGTTGCTTCATCCTTTTCTCCCCTTTCTCCTGGATAAAGCCATGTGGCCATGCTGATGATTCTTCCCACAGAATCACATCATTTTCATGGAAACCTGACCTTTACAGGTGGGACAGGAGGCTGCTGCTACTGTTCAGGAGAGTTTTTGTAATTCCAAGGTTCATTTTACCCACTTTGTCTAGCTGGAAAATGCTCCAAAATCCCAGTAAATGCTACTAAATTCCACCTCAGTTTCTTCCTTTCTCATTGCAGGGCTGGGAGTTGAACTTGAAGGCTCTCCTGGGTCCCTTCTAATTCAGATTATTCTGTGGTTTTGGAGCAGATAGCTAATTCCATCTGTGTACCAAAAGCAGGCAGCATCCAGCATTTCCATTATAAATGTTTAGGGAAAATATTTGTGACCGGACAAACTCCCTCAAGTTAAGATTTCCTATTTTTTGCCCTCGCCGTTTCTCCCAAACTTTGCCACCCACCGTGAATATTCAGCCTGGCTTTGTACAAACCAAGAGATGAAAAGAAATCCCTCCATCCTCCCCTTTTACACCCTTCCTTTTCATCCCTCAGCCATTCAAGGCTGGCCCCTCTCCGAGCAGATCAGCCAGTTTAATTTCATAGTGGCCCGTGGATTAACGATGGTATCGAGCCTGTGAAATGGCTGTGAAAATCAGATTGAGAGGACCCACGTTTATCTCCCTTGGCGAGCAGCATCTTAGATAAGCTCCACACTGACGAGAAGGGCTCTTGCTGGTGTGGGTTTTTAAATTTTTTTTTTTTTCTTTTTCACTCTTGCAAACTCATCCTGAAACGCGAGATGCGAGCTGGGTGCTCTCTGTTTTACAGCACGTCACGAGTAATAAAGGCTCGGCAGCCCAAATGAAGAACTTCTTGACAGCTCTGTAAAATATCCTGTCTTCAAATTATGCCTTTGGGGACCCGTCTCCCACCTCGCTGCTGTCAAGAGCCTGGTGAGCGTGGAGCTGCCTGGAAATGAGTCAACAATTTGAGCGGGCAACTGGAAGGAGTAAAACCCAGCGCGGGTTGTATTTGATTAACGCCGAGACGATGAGAAGGAAGAGTGGGGAAAAAAAGCTTCCTTTTGTCACTGCAGTTAACAAATCTGTCTCTGAGCACAGGCAGCAGCTGCAGGAAGAGGGCACTTTATGCATTGCCCTTTTTCAGGACAGATCACTTGAAACACTTTAGTCACGCTGCTTTAATCATCTTCTGCAAAGCCCCAGTAATCACAGTCTTCTCACGCAAGCCTTGTAAGCGAGCCCCTCCAGGCTGCACGGCCGTGTAAATAAATAATTACATCCCAAATTCTGCATTAAAAGGACATTAAGGCCACAAAGATGAAGTTGGGAAGGGGCAGGATGCTGGTGGCCTGTGCCCACGTGGGGACAGGCATAAGGAGAAGAGCTCTAATTGCACGAGGGTAAAGGATGGGAGGATGTCACCAAAGCTGCCCCTCATGAGGTGCTCCCGTGGCCTGGAGCATCACCTTTCTCACACCTCTGGCTGGTGACACACTCAGCACTCATTTCTTTCACATATAGAACACACAATGGATGCAATTAAATGTGTTTTAATTACGAGGGCGGTGAAGTTCTTTAGGGAGAGCAGGAAATGTGGTTTGGGTTATCCCACTGCAAATTAAGGCAGTTTTGGTGACAGTTTCCAAAGCTGGGACATTTTTGGGTTAGGGCAGTGAATGGACACGTCCATGTTGTACAGATGGGATGTGGACAAGGCAATTTGTTATTCTGGTGAATCAGGACACATTTATAGCCAGGAACCTCCTGAGCAGAGGTGGAAGAGCCCCTGGACAAAAGTGTCTGCCCATGGATGAGGAACCTTTCCAAGGAAAACCCCTGGATGTGCTGCTTTTGGCTGGTGTAAAGTAAATTTTCATCATAGCAGCTGGAATTGGGCTGTTTTGGATTTGCTTACACAGGGATGGTTGGTTACTGCTCAGCAGCTCTTGAGGCCTTTTTAACTCTTCACCCAGCCAGTTCTGGGGAGGCTGGGGCTCAAAAGAGCTTGGGGAGGGGACAGCAGATCCCAGTGGCAAGGGGACATTCCAGACCAGGAGTTTGGGAAGGGTCAGGGCCAGGACAGCAGATCCCAGTGGCAAGGGGACATTACAGGCCAGGAGTTTGGGAGGGGACAGCTGACCCCAGGGACCAAGGGGACATTCCAGACCAAGAGTTGGGGAGAGATCACAGCCAGGACAGCTGACTCCAGTGACAAAAGGGACATTCCAGACCATGTGGTCAGGATATAAAGCTGGAAGGAGGAGAGGGATGTGGGGATGGTTGGGGTGATGGTGTTTTGTTCCCAAGTCACCGTTCCATGGGATGGAGCCCTGCTGTCCTGGCAGTGGCTGTGGTGGGAGTTGGGCAGTCAATTCCTCGTCTTGCTTTGCTCCTGAGTGGCTTTTGCTTTCCCTATCAAAATATCTCCATCCCAGCCCACGAGTTTTCTCACTGTTACCCCTCCTGCTGTCTCCCCATCCTGTGGATGTGTGGAGCTGTTCCAGCTGGGATTAAACCACGACTCTGGATTGTTTCTCTGCTGAACCCAGAGCCCAAGGAGATGACCTTGAGCCACCTCATCTGAATTCAGAGCTGATCCAGCTTTGCAGTTGGCCTTGCTTTGAGTGGGGAGCTGGGCCAGACACCCCCAGATGTCCCTTCCAGCCCAAGTCATTCTCCAATTTATTCTTTGTTTCCTGTTGACTGCGTGGCATTTTCACTTAAAACTGTGGGGTTTACCAAATCTCCAGTTTCCTTGACTTATTAAGGGAAGAAAAACTGTCATAAAGATCCAATTTTTTTTTTTTTTTAAACAAGCTCTGTCTCTTCTACTGCAGAGAATCTGATTCAGATAGGGACTAAATTTTGGCCTAAACTCATTCCAGAAACACAACCTGACCACAACTCAACTTCTTTTTGCCCTCTCATCCTTTGTAGAAGGTCTCAGATTCATTAATTCATTTCAAACATTTAAATCCTGATTAGTAATTTAAAAAATTAAATCTTGATTTTTCATTTCTCCTCCTTCAAAAGAGAATTTTTGGGTTGTGACCAGCCCTATTTCAGCCTTGGCTCTCCCACAAAAGTCCCTTCATCTTGCACACACAGAAAGTAATTTAGACTAAAATCTTCTTTGTTGACCATTCATTGAAACCAAGCAATCCACTTTGTAAAAATGTTGAATAGCTAAAATTGCAGCTAAAACCTAATGGTACCTTAGAGATCTAAAAAAGAAAGCTCTAAAAAAGGCTCAGCTTTGGAAAGAAATGAGTTTTTGCAGCTGAAATCAAGCAGCCCTAATGGATGTATGTTTTTTATCTGTGTATCAGCTCCTAGAATTTGATGTGAGGATCACACCACAGCTTCATCTCAGGAGAGTGTTTTGAAAGGAAATTCATAATCCCATGGAGAGAAGGGATGGGGTCACCCCCTGAATGACAGGGAGAAAGCTGGTGCCTGCCTCCATAAGAAAATTGTGTCCTGGGAGCCAAACTCTGCAGACAAAACCCATTCAGACATGTAATCAAGATTATACTGTAATAATAAATATGAAAGGGGTTGGATTCAAGTGTCCAATTTGGGCCTTTCCTAGCTTTGATTTTAAAACACTGATGTTCATTTTGCTCAGGGTTACAAACATCTTATTTCTTCTTAGCTTGTCTCCCTTTTTTAATAAAGAAAAAGGATGAATTTCCATGAATTTCCATTTCTGTTGGTTGTCACCAGGATTCATCTCTGAGATTCATCCTGCAGAGTTGCGCTGAGTGTGATGGGTGCTCTGTGTTGAGCAGCAGGTGAGAGTAGAAAAATCTCATTTCTGTCACCTGACAGTGGAAAAATTGTGGGATGGGAGCACCAGGCTAGGTCAGTGCTGACAAACACGGGGCAGGATTTGGGCTGGGAGCAGGATTCTTGGAGAGGTTTTGGTCCCAGCCCAACAGTGCATCCCAAAATGATGCCTTGTCATGGTTTGGACAATCAATACCTGTCCTGTCAATCCAGAGACTCTCAGCCAACATCTGCTTGTGTCAAGTTCTTCTTCTCTCTCATTCCTTCTCTGTTCTTTACTCTTGCTGGTGACAGGGCTGTAAGAAATGTCCTGTGATGGATGTCCAAGGACTTTGGGTTTGTTTAGTTTGGAGAAAAGGAGGTTGAGGGGCTCTCTACATTTTCCTGAGGATTCAAAGCAGAGAGGGAGGTGCTGACTTCCCTGGTATCCACTGACAGAACATGTGGGAATGGTTCAAAACTCTGCCAGAGGAGGTTTAAAATGGATATTAGGAAGAATGTCTTCACTGAAATGCTGGAAAAGGCTTCCTACAGAGATGGTCAAGCCCCAGACCTGTCAGTGTTGAAGAGGCATTTGGACAATGCCCTTAAAAATTTTGGACCACCCTAAACTGGTCAGGCAGTTGGGCAGGATGGTCACTCTAGGGCCCTTCCAAATGACATATTGTATTGTATTGTATTGTATTGTATTGTATTGTATTCTATTCTATTCTATTCTATTCTATTCTCCTTTTTATTCTAAATTTGGTCTTTCCTTTCCTTTCCTTTCCTTTCCTTTCCTTTCCTTTCCTTTCCTTTCCTTTCCTTTCCTTTCCTTTCCTTTCCTTTCCTTTCCTTTCCTTTCCTTTCCTTTCCTTTCCTTTCCTTTCCTTTCCTTTCCTTTCCTTTCCTTTCCTTTCCTTTCCTTTCCTTTCCTTTCCTTTCCTTTCCCTTGTCATT